>NC_045962.1:74440681-74786931 GCF_010909765.2 Amblyraja radiata
ATCCTGTAGATTTTATCCCGTGATGTCAAGTCGGCTTAGCTGAAAATTTCGAGCTTTGTTTCTTGAGTTATTTAAGAAAATGTTCAAAAATTTCAAATAACTTACAAAATAAACGAGCTGATGACGTCACAATGGGTCTGCTCGCGCAGCCTGTGCACTGTTTTCCACACGCTGTGCCCCCCTCCATCCCTCTCCCTTTCCCCCCCCTCTGCCCCCACACGTCCCCCTCCCCCCCTCTCACCCCCCCCCGTGCATGTGGCGGGTGGCTAGTGTGGGTGTGACGCCGCAGGCCGCCCCCATCCCCTCCCCCCCCCCCCCCCACAACCGCGCATTGAAGGGACGGGATGCGCATTGAGGGGACCCAATTGGTCTAGTCTCCTATAAAGGTTCCAGTCCATTCTCCAAGTTCCTATGTCTGTGGCATTTAACCATATAACCATATAACAATTACAGCACGGAAACAGGCCATCTCGACCCTTCTAGTCCGTGCCGAACACGTATACTCCCCTAGTCCCATATACCTGCGCTCAGACCATAACCCTCCATTCCTTTCCCATCCATATAACTATCCAATTTATTTTTAAATGATAAAAACGAACCTGCCTCCACCACCTTCACTGGAAGCTCATTCCACACAGCCACCACTCTCTGAGTAAAGAAGTTGCCCCTCATGTTACCCCTAAACTTCTGTCCCTTAATTCTCAAGTCATGTCCCCTTGTTTGAATCTTCCCTACTCTCAGTGGGAAAAGCTTATCCACGTCAACTCTGTCTATCCCTCTCATCATTTTAAAGACCTCTATCAAGTCCCCCCTTAACCTTCTGCGCTCCAAAGAATAAAGCCCTAACTTGTTCAACCTTTCTCTGTAACTTAGTTGCTGAAACCCAGGCAACATTCTAGTAAATCTCCTCTGTACTCTCTCTATTTTGTTGACATCCTTTCTATAATTAGGCGACCAAAATTGTACCCCATACTCCAGAATTGGCCTCACCAATGTCTTGTACAATTTTAACATTACATCCCAACTTCTATACTCAATGCTCTGATTTATAAAGGCCAGCACACCAAAAGCTTTCTTTACCACCCTATCTACATGAGATTCCACTTTCAGGGAACTGTGCACAGTTATTCCCAGATCCCTCTGTTCACCTGCATTCTTCAATTTCCTACCATTTACCATGTACGTCCTATTTTGATTTGTCCTGCCAAGATGTAGCACCTCACACTTATCAGCATTAAACTCCATCTGCCATCTTTCAGTCCACTCTTCCAACTGGCATAAATCTCTCTGTAGACTTTGAAAATCTACTTCATTATCCACAACCCCATCTATCTTAGTATCATCTGCATACTTACTAATCCAATTTACCACACCATCATCCAGATCATTGATGTACATGACAAACAACAGTGGACCCAACACAGATCCCTGTGGCACCCCACTAGTCACTGGCCTCCAACCTGACAAACAACCATCCACCATTACTCTCTGGCATCTCCCATTCAGCCACTGTTGAATCCATCTTGCTACTCCACCATTAATACCCAACCATTGAACCTTCTTAACCAACCTTCCATGAGGAACCTTGTCAAAGGCCTTACTGAAGTCCATATATACAACATCCACTGCTTTACCCTCATCAATTTCCCGAGTAACCTCTTCAAAAAATTCAAGAAGATTAGTCAAACATGACCTTCCAGGCACAAATCCATGTTGACTGTTCCTAATCAGACCCTGTTTATCCAGATGCTTATATATATTATCTCTAAGTATCCTTTCCATTAATTTGCCCACCACTGACGTCAAACTAACAGGTCTATAATTGCTAGGTTTACTCTTAGACCCCTTTTTAAACAATGGAACAACATGCGCAGTACGCCAATCCTCCGGCACTATTCCCGTTTCTAATGACATTTGAAATATTTCTGTCATAGCCCCTACTATTTCTACACTAACTTCCCTCAATGTCCTAGGGAATATCCTGTCCGGACCTGGAGACTTATCCACTTTTATATTTCTCAAAAGTGTCAGTACTTCCTCTTCTTTGAATCTCATAGTTTCCATAGCTACTCTACTTGTTTCCCTTACCTCACATAATTCAATATCCTTCCCCTTGGTGAATACCGAAGAAAAGAAATTGTTCAATATCTCCCCCATCTCTTTTGGCTCTGCAGATAGCTGTCCACTCTGACTCTCTAATGGACCAATGTTATCCCTCGTTATCCTTTTGCTATTAATATAGCTGTAGAAACCCTTTGGGTTTACTTTTACCTTAACCAGCAACCTCATATCTTCTTTTAGCTTTTCTAATTTCTTTCTTAAGATTCTTTTTACATTCTTTATACTCCTCAAGCACCTCATTTACTCCATGCTGCCTATAATTATTGTAGATCTCCCTCTTTTTCCGAACCAAGTGTCCAATTTCCCTTGAAAACCATGGCTCTTTCCGATTTTTACTATTTCCTTTCAACCGAACAGGGACATAAAGATTCTGTACTCTTAAAATTTCACCTTTAAATGTACTCCATTTCTCTTCCACATCTTTCCCATAATACAAAATGTCCCAATTTACTCCTTTTAAATCCTTTCGCATCTCCTCAAAGTTAGCCTTTCTCCAATCAAAAATCTCAACCCTAGGTCCAGTTCTGACCCTCTCCATAATTATATTGAAACTAATGGTATTGTGATCACTGGTCCCGAACTGTTCCCCAACGCATACCTCTGCCACCTGACCCGTCTCATTTCCTAACAGGAGGTCCAGCATCGCCCCTTCTCTAGTAGGTACTTCTATGTATTGCTGCAAAAAACTATCCTGCACACATTTTACAAACTCCAACCCATCCAGCCCATTTACAGAATGTGTTTCCCAGTCTATGTGTGGAAAATTGAAATCTCCCACAATCACTACCTTGTGCTTACTACTAATATCTGCAATCTCCTTACATATTTGCTCTTCCAATTCTCGCTCCCCATTTGGCGGTCTATAATACACCCCTATAAGTGTTGCTACCCCTTTCCCATTTCTCAGTTCCACCCAAATAGCCTCCCTAGACGAGCCCTCTAATCTATCCTGCCAAAGCACTGCTGTAATATCTTCCCTGATAAGCAATGCAACACCTCTACCTCTTGCCCCTCCAATTCTATCACACCTGAAGCAACGAAATCCTGGAATATTTAGTTTCCAATCACAGCCCTCCTGCAACCATGTTTCACTGATCGCCACAACATCATACTTCCAGGTGTCAATCCAGGCTCTGTTCATCCACCTTTCTTACAATGCTCCTAGCATTAAAATATACACATTTAAGAAACCCACCCTCTCTTATTCTCTGTTTATTGTCTTTTTCTTCTCTCTCCCCTACATTTTGGGTCAGAGTGCTACCATTCTCTGCCTCCTGCCTCACACACTGACTGCTAGCTTTCCCAATTTGAGTCCCTCCCCCCAACCATACTAGTTTAAAGTCTCCCCAGTAGCCTTTGCAAATCTCCCCGCCAGGATATTGGTCCCCCTCGGGTTCAAGTGCAACCCATCCTTTCTGTACAGGTCGCACCTTCCCCAAAAGAGGTCCCAATGATCCAGAAACTTGAATCCATACCCACTGCACCAGTCCCTCATCCACTCATTTATCCTCCACCTCGCTCCATTCCTACTCTCACTGTCGCGTGGCACAGGCAGTAATCCTGAGATTGTTACCTTTGCAGTCCTTCTCCTTAACTCTCTACCTAACTCCCTAAATTCTTCTTTCAGGACCTCTTCTCTTTTTTTACCTATGTCGTTGGTACCTATATGTACCACAACTTCATGCTCCTCTCCCTCCCATTTCAGGATTTCTTGGACCCGTTCAGACACATCCCTGACCCTGGCACCAGGGAGGCAAACTACCATCCGGGTCTCTTGTCTGCGTCCACCGAATCGCCTATCCGACCCCCTGACTATAGAGTCCCCTATTACAATTGCCCTCCTCTTCTTTTCCTTACCCTTCTGAGCAACAGGACCGGTCTTTATGCCAGAGGCCCGGCCACTGTCGCTGCCCCCAGGTAGGCTGTCTCCCCGCATTTGCTCCGACTTTCCACATAGGCGCCTCCTAAATATCTTCTGCTCCATGGTTGACAGAGCGTTTGACTGCATGTTGTTCATTTCCTAGATCTCTGCTCTCATTTTTATTTCATCTTGCTCCTTGACAGAACAAGAAATTCCAACCTCAATCAACAGATCCAAGAAAATTCACTATTCAGCAGATAATCTCCTCCCCTTTCAGCATTTTGACAGTATCGCTCTTGTTTGATTCCGTGGTCTGATCTTCCATCTCCACCTTGCACTCCACATCTATGTAACCACCGGAGATCCTTTCACCTCATTTCTTCCCACCTTCCAGGCACCAAATCAAACTTCCTAGTGATTCATTTGAATTTTTATTTAATCTGATGTACGCCATTTGGTGTTCATACTATGCAATGGAGAAACCAAACATAGATTGGGTCACCAAGAACCTGCTCTAAAGGCCCAGGATTCTTTCTGAGCATACTTTCACCTTTAATTCCCCATTTCGTTCATCTCAAGGAGAATCCAGATCAGATCGAGCTCTATGAGAATTGGCAAAGCCATATCATTTTATTTTACTTCCATATGAACCAATCACTTCTAGTTCTGAAATCACAATCATTATACCGCCATCTCTACTCTCACAGAGATCTTTGAGAAGGATATTTTTAACGATAGTACTCACTGAAAGAGTTAATATAATATTCTCAGCTAAATCTCCTTGATTTCAAGGAGGAAAGATTTTATTTAAGCATTTATCTCATCATTTTCTCATTTGCAATCAATAAGGCTAACAATTCCCCACATCTCAGAAACTATGTACTGGGTCATTGCCCTTCCATGTCCTGCTGGCAGATGTATCTACTTTGATATAACAATAAGTAGCTGCTTCTCCTGCTGTGAAGCTCTTGGAACTCATAACAGCTTTTTTCCAGATGATTTAGCAAAGTTTCATTTGTAGCAATTTCAGTGTCATTCGAAGATTAAAATACAAAAGATTTCTACGTCTGGCATTGGATCTATTTTTGCCTTGTCATTAGCTATACTTTGAGTCTTGACATTTCAGCTCTCAATGCTAATAAGCCAAAATTTTAATTAGCAATGACTGACCTATTAAGAAAGCCTTTATTAATGATGATCTCAGTAGCACTGATAACGGAGACCAGCTCCTCCAATATAAAACCATTTTCTTTGGTGTTGGCGTGGCTGAATATGTGTGAACAGCAAGCAATAAGCAAAAATCAGATAATATATCTACCTATCTTTAATATATTTAATGATTTTGGAGAATAAATTGTCTCTGCTCAGCCTGCATAAGTGCTGTCACCCAGTTACATTCACCTTCCCACATTCGATCCATTGAAACTTGTGCAGAGACCTAAATAAAATGGCACCCATTCATGTTGAGTGCTGACAATCAAAGTCAAATTTATCTCCCTCATATTTTATTTTGTGCAATTACACTTTGTGCTGACTCCTTTCAGGATGGTGTGTCTGGTAATGCTAACGGTAGGTATTAAAAGTAACCATTTTTTTCATCACGAGTATTTATTTACTCGTGGACATTTTTTACAGGGATGAAAAAAAGTCACGAGTTACCGGATGTCCCGAGTACCTACCGTTAGCATTACGAGCCGCTACGAGACATCCACGAACTCCTATGGACCCGCTGCGGACATTCTCCGAGTTTGAATCAGGGGAAAACTCGGCAGAACTCATGAATTACCTCGTATAGTGGGACAGGGGCTTAACCAGTCAGCGGTAAGACAATACACGATTACAATCGAGGCATTCAGTGTACAAAGAGATTTAAAAGGGTGGAGCGTTTATAATGCGTGAATGCAGATCCATTTCTGTGACTAGCAGAAGAGTAAGAGTAGCCTGGATTGGGTGCCATCTTGGCTGCAGTAGAGATTATGAGTAGTAAATGTGAAAAGAAGGGCAGATAGGGACAGGTTAATAAACATGGTGAGACTGATGGGCTGAAGTGTGTTTAATTCAATGCCATGAGTATAATGGGTTAAGCAGATGAACCTAGATCCTGGATCGTCATGGTCTGATACGTTGTGCCGACAATCAAGTCATGGAACTATGATTTGTAGGCACAATATTTATGTGGCTGGGCCATGAAGTGGTTTGGTCAATGCTGACCCCAAGTACATTTATGAATGCTTGGGAATACATCTACTTTGTTGAGTAGATGCCACTTGTAAATGTATTGGAACAGGTTGGCTGGACATGCAACTGGTTCTGAAGTTCAAGTCTTCAATACTTTATCACTTTGGTTGGGATGTTATCAGGTCCCTTAGCTTTTGCTACGTGGTAGCGTACAGCCCTACGTGGTAGCGTTTTTTCTAAAACCAATATAAAGCGCAAACAGGAAGTGGTCAAGATTAGACTTTTAATTATATAGTAGGCAAGGCAACTTTAATTAGGCAAGGCAAGGGAGGGGTTGGAGTCGGTGTTCGTCACAGTGGACACCACGTGTTTCGACGAGCTGGTGGAGAAGATCTTACAGAAGATTTTCAGGGCCTCCACTGAACCCCCCCCCCCCCCCTCCATGGCAGTAGCCAGTGGTGGGGGAGACGGTAGACAAGTTACTGTGAGGAGGGGAGAGAAGAGTTCGTGAGTGAGGCGGGAGAGGCCGCAGTGCAGGAAGGGGCATTGCCGTCCCGGCCGTGGAGCTGACTGACAGGAGATGAGACCGATCTGCGCATCCGTGGTTTTTAAGATTTTTAGACCTTAATAACTTTTAATATACACCATCGATCGTGACAAAACTTGTTGCACTTGCAGCACAGGAGAATGGTGAGTAAGGTGGTGAATAATCGTAGCGCTATCGCGTACCGTTGTTGCGCAAATAGAAAAACCACACAAACCGGAAGAGCACAAGATCAGAGTTTTAGATGAATAGATGGAAATATTCAGAATGGAAAGTATCCTGCGTTGATCGAAAGCAACACTTGACAACTTTATGCTTCCTTTCCAAATACTAAAAGATTTCTTTACAAAAAACACTTTTAGAATCTATTCAAACCCACCACTATTTGTACTATCAGAGAATACAAATGGCTGCCATAAATTCTGAGAGTTTGACAGAAGCATGGGGAAGGGAAGGGAATTGTTTGTATGATGCTTCAGAGCAGCAATTAGGGTTCTAATTGCCATGAGCAAATGTTTTTGTGAAACTGTCTTGGATAATATTTCCCATCAAAGATAATCAAGAATGGTGTTTTCAGCTTATACGCTGATGCTCCGTATAAGTGTACTTAGAATAAGATATTTTGACCTTAGAAGAACCAAGAGAAGAAAGTGTCCACAGAGGTTCTCCTTTACCTCGACCATTGTAACTTCAGGGGTTAACAGTGTTTCCATCAGATGTCCATAGACACAGCAGAAGGAAACAAGGAGCTAGTTCCAAACATGCATCTTTCTCTACGATATGAAACTTTATTTAACCCAGGTGGGAAATAAGTCTGCCAACAGTCATCAACAATATCCATGAAACATGAAACTAAAGTGACGAGTGTGAGTGGAAAAGGATTGGGGATGTGCAAAGATTGGAGTGGGGGGAGTTAGTCTATCCCACGACAGAAGGGGGAGGAGTTGTACAGTTTGATAGCCACAGGGAGAAAGGATCTCCTGTGGCGTTCTGTACTGCATCTCGGTGGAATCAGTCTGTTGTTGAAGGTACTCCTCAGGTTGACCGGTGTGTCATGGAGGGGGTGAGCTGTATAGTTCAAGATGCTCCGCAGTTTGAGGAGCAACAATACCAATACCAATGTCACGAGATGACTGAATATAGCCAGTTTAAAAGAAAAAAGGCGATTCACTGAAATGTACTTCTACCATTTTATTTCAGATTCCTAGGTTTGTTTTACTTTGCCCCAGTGTTCTCAGGTCGTTACCTAACCTCTATTTAGTTTAAATTAAGGAAAAGAGATGAAAACTGACTTGCACCTTTAACTCCCTCTGAATATTCTTAGGCTGTTAATACCAAATAAACTAAATTGGAACCATTGTCACTATTATCAGCAAACATGAGCAAGGACTGATTTCTGACTGAGATTAGAACAAGCTGGTCTTCTGCCTGTCACTTCCGTTTCTTTATCTAGTCCATCAAACTGAACTTTTAAATTTCCTTGGCCCGGTTCTAGTTCCAAACATTTTTCTCTAGTTTCGCCTCCCTTTACCCCTCTTGCCTTTTGTGAACCAAACTTGTTCAGGAATCCTTTTTCTTACTCCCTCAACCATATTTCCACTAATCTACTGACCAACCAGCCAGGTGCTTATGTTGGCTGATATCGTTAACTGTTACCTCTCCAAATATACTCCTGATTTTCTAAGTTTTGTGTCCAGGCCATCCCAAAATCTAATTACCCCAGCATCAGTGGCTTTGCTCCGACTAGTGGAAACATCCTCTCCACATTCACTCTGTCCAGGCTTTTCTTCATTGAAACTTACCGAATAGTGAGAGGCCTGGTTAGAGTGAATGTGGAGAGGATGTTTCCGTCAGTGGGAGAGTCCAGGACCAGAGACCATAGACTCAGAATAAAAGGATGTACCTTTAGAAAATAGCTGAGGAAGAATGTATTTAGTTAGAAGGAGGTGAATCTGTGGATTTCATTGCAACAGACTGCTGTGGAGGCCAAGTCAATAGATATTTTTAAGGCGGAGATTGACTGATGTGATGGGCCTGTCCCACTTAGGTGATTTTTCAGGCGACTGCCGGCGACTGTTAAGTTGCCGGCAGTCGCCTGAAAAACCGGCAACTGGAACGACGACTGTCAGAGTGGAACACACACGCATCGCTTCCTTCACCAGCCAATTATGCAGGACAGGGCAAGCGGGGTGAGCGCCGTCTGAGTGAAATTCACACGGTGCAAAGCCAAGGTGATACAGACACACACCGCGATGAATAGGAACATTGGCGCTGTAATTAAGACAGCTAAGCACAGTGTATGGTAAGTCCTTTAAAAGAGGTTGGGGGGGGGGGAGAGGGGGAGAGAGGCGGGAGAAGGAGTGGAGACAACTTTTAAGAAGCCAGAGATACACGGCTGTGAAGCTCGGCAAACATTAACATTAGCGGTCGGTTATCCTTGATTCTGAAAACAACTGCTTACTTTTTTTTTTTCCAATGAGCCAATGAAATTCACCAGTCAGCACCGGCTGGCTACAACCTTCAATAAGCTAAGAAAACCTTCGACCTCCTGGCAACCCACTAGGACCTCCTGGCGACCCACCTACGGCACGAGAATTCTCGCTACTCTCCATGGCGGCTTCATTCTGGTCGCCGCTAATTTTTCAACATGACCATAATGAGGCCACGACTAGTTCCCAGAATGTGGGACTTCCTCACGACCATGAAGGCGACTACCCGGCAACCACCCGCGAACATGTAGCGACCATGTGGCGACCGCAGAGTCTGCTGCAGTCGCCTATGTGGGACAGGCCCATAAAGGTGTCAGGGGTTATGAGGAGGAGGTAGGAGAATGGGGTTAAGAGGAAAAAATAGATCAGCCATGATTGCATGGCAAAGATTCAAGATTCAAAATTCAAGAGAGTTTATTGTTATGTGTCCCTGATCGGACAATGAAATTCGTGCTTTGCTTCAGCACAACAGAACATAGTAGGCATTGACTACAAAGCAGATCAGTGTGTCCATATACCATTATATATGTATAGACACACATAGAAACATAGAAAATAGGTGCAGGAGTAGGCCATTCGGCCCTTCGAGCCTGCACCGCCATTCGATATGATCATGGCGGATCATCCAACTTAGTATCCCATCCCTGCCTTCTCTCCGTACCCCCTGATCCCTTTAGCCACAAGGGTCACATCTAACTCCCTCTTAAATATAGCCAATGAACTGGCCTCAACTACCTTCTGTGGCAGAGAATTCCACAGATTCACCACTCTCTGTGTGAAAAATGTTTTTCTCATCTCGGTCCTAAAAGACTTCCCTCTTATCCTTAAACTGTGACCCCTAGTTCTGGACTTCCCCAACATCGGGAATAATCGTCCTGCATCTAACCTGTCCAATCCCTTAAGAATTTTGTAAGTTTCTATAAGATCCCCCCTCAATCTTCTAAATTCTAGCGTGTACAAGCCGAGTCTATCTAGTCTTTCTTCATATGAAAGTCCTGCCATCCTAGGAATCAGTCTGGTGAACCCTCTCTGTACTCCCTCTATGGTAAGAATGTCTTTCCTCAGAATAGGAGACCAAAACTGTACGCAATACTCCAGGTGTGGTCTCACCAAGACCCTGTACAACTGAAGTAGAACCTCCCTGCTCTTATACTCAAATCCTTTTGCTATGAATGCTAACATACCATTTGCTTTCTTCACTGCCTGCTGCACCTGCATTCCTACTTTCAATGACTGGTGTACCATGACACCCAGGTCTCATTGCATCTCCCCTTTTCCTAATCGGCCACCATTCAGATAATAGTCTACTTTCCTGTTTTTGCCACCAAAGTGGATAACCTCACATTTATCCACATTATACTGCATCTGCCATGCATTTGTCCACTCACGCAACCTATCCAAGTCACCTTGCAGCCTCCTAGCATCCTCCTCACAGCTAACACTGCCCACCAGCTTTGTGTCATCCGCAAACTTGGAGATGTTGCATTCAATTCCCTCATCCAGATCATTAATATATATTGTAAATAGCTGGGGTACCAGCACTGAGCCTTGCGGTACCCCATTAGTCACTGCCTGCCATTCTGAAAAGGACTTGTTTACTCCTACTCTTTGCTTCCTGTCTGCCAGCCAGTTCTCTATCCACATCAATACTGAACCCCCAATACTGTGTGCTTTAAGTATGTATACTAATCTCTTATGTGGGACCTTGTCGAAAGCCTTCAGAAAGTCCAGATATAACACATCCACTGGTTCTCCCTTATCCACTCTACTAGTTACATCCTCGAAAAATTATATAAGATTCGTCAGACATGATTTACCTTTCATAAATCCATGCTGACTTTGTCCAATGAATTCACCACTTTCCAAATGTGCTGCTATCCCATCTTTAATAACTGACTCCAGAATTTTCCCCACCACCGATGTTAGACTAACTGGTCTGTAATTCCCCGTTTTCTCTCTCCCTCCTTTTTAAAAAGTGGGGTTACATTAGCTACCCTCCAGTCCTCAGGAACTACTCCAGAATCTAAAGAATTTTGAAAAATTATCACTAATGCATCCACTATTTCTGCGGCTACTTCCTTAAGTATTCTGGGATGCAACTTATCTGGCCCTGGGGATTTATCAGCATTTAATCCATTCAATTTACCTAACACCACTTCCCGGCTAACCTGGATTTCACTCAGTTCCTCCATCTCATTTAACCCCCGTCCCTTGCTATTTCCAGCAGATTATTTATGTCTTCCTTAGTGAAGACAGAACCAAAGTAGTTATTCAATTGGTCTGCCTTGTCCTTGTTCCCCATGATCAATTTGCCTGTTTCTGACTGCAAGGGACCTACATTTGTTTTAACTAATCTTTTCCTCTTCACATATCTATAAAAACTTTTGCAGTCAGTTTTTATGTTCCCTGCCAGTTTTCTTTCATAATCTATTTTCCCTTTCCTAATTAAGCCTTTTGTCCTCCTCTGCTGGACTCTGAATTTCTCCCAGTCCTCTGGTAGGCTGCTTTTTCTGAAGCATGAATAAATAGACTGATAAACATAGAAACATAGAAACATAGAAAATAGGTGCAGGAGTAGGCCATTCGGCCCTTCGAGCCTGCACCGCCATTCAATATGATGATGGCTGATCATCCAACTCAGTATCCTGTACCTGCCTTCTCTCCATACCCCCTGATCTCTTTAGCCACAAGGGCCATATCTAACTCCCTCTTAAATATAGCCAATGAACTGGCCTCAACTACCTTCTGCGGGAGAGAATTCCAGAGATTCACCACTCTCTGTGTGAAAAAAGTTTTCCTCATCTCGGTCCTAAAAGATTTTCCCCTTATCCTTAAACTGTGACCCCTTGTTCTGGACTCTTAAAGTGCAAATAACAGATAATGGGCTATTAATGTTCAGAGTTTTGTCTGAGCCAAGTAGGCCAAATGACCTAATTCTGCTCCTGGAACTTATGAAATTATGAACTTATGAATCTCCAGAATGGTTTCAAACAACTTATCCACCTTTCTTACTTCTTCAGAACCGTTTCTGTGCCCAAGCATTTAGTCATATGTTCTAATATTTCCTCAATTTCTTTTCATTCTTATGAAATGTTTTGGGATGATTGTACTAAATTAAGATTACTATATAAATGGAAATTGTCATTTTATATATTTACATCATCAGTGCCGGAGATTATACTAACCAATCAGCAACACAACATCAATATAAACTTCCAATAGATATCTACTAGAACCGATGATATTTCTTCATGAGAACCAAATAAAATTATCCAGTGTTTGCTGATTTAATATGCTCGATCTATGACTAGCACTTGTTATTACTGTTTCATTCCCTGCATTCTCCCTCCTTAAATTTCTCTACTTGAATCAGATTGACTAAACATTAAGGATTGTCCCTTTTTCATTTTACATCAGGTTTATTTTTCCAACAATGATATTGAATGTTGTAACAGGTAATCAAAATCTCATAGGCGGCTACACTAAACATAGAAACATAGAAAATAGGTGCAGGAGTAGGCCATTCAGCCCTTCGAGCCTGCACCGCCATTCAATATGATCATGGCTGATCATCCAACTGAGTATCCCATCCCTGCCTTCTCTCCGTACCCCCTGATCCCTTTAGCCACAAGGGCCACATCTAACTCCCTCTTAAATATAGCCAATGAACTGGCCTCAACTACCTTCTGTGGCAGAGAATTCCACAGATTCACCACTCTCTGTGTGAAAAATAATTTCTCATCTCGGTCCTAAACCCCAGCTAGCATTTGCAAAAAGTTTCAATTTATATCATAGAGCTTTTGATAAAACTGAAAGCAATTTGGTTGTATCACTCACTAATGAAGGTTTAAAATTCTGCTGCTTACATTATTTTTGTTTTTGATACAAAGCACCATTTGTTTTTCAAATTGGACCATTCCTGGGTGAGATTTGTGAATCAGTACTTCAAGGCCTCTACTTTCCCTCAAGAGAGGAGATGAAACAAAGTATGCATATTATTAATATGGTTGCCATGCAGCAGAACCACTCAGTAAATACTCTGGTGCCTGAGGATCACTAGTGTCCTTGAACCCTAAAAAGTAAATCTCATATTACGTCGATGTAAATAAACAGAAGCATAAATATGAACACTTGGGTAAAGAGTGTATTGAGCAAGTTCAGAAATGAATTCCACTATAATCTGTAACACTGTGACTCGATGTATTCTTCTGCCGTTACCTTCAATTGAGATGACATACTCTAGTTTAATAAGGAACAATGATGAATGATGGTGGACAATTAAACAGTAAACAGGGGAGCAGGCTAGGAATCCAGTGGTGAGTAACTCACCTCCTACTCCTCAAAGCTTGAACATCTTCGACAAGGCTCATGTTAGGAGTGTGATGGAATACTCTCCACTTGCCTAGATGAAGTTGGAGAATTTGATATTGCGTCCAGAGGTCTTCAACATATACAGATGAGAAATGAAGTGGTCCTCAAGCTTGGATTGGGTGCTGTTATAATGGTGCAGGAGTGCACAGCCAGACAGGACTAAGTGTGAGCAGGATGGAGAATTAAAGTGACAGGCAACTGTAAGCTCAGAGACACTGTAGACTTTGTTCTTCAAAGCTGTCACCCAATCCATCTCTGCGTTCTCAAACAACTTGTAAATACTGAATGCAGTATATTAGATTGGAGGAAGTACAGTTAAATTTTGGTTCATGATAAAGATAGTTTGAGTTGCTGAATGTGGGGAACAGAAGAGGAAAATGGATAGATGTTGCATTTCCTGCAATTGCATGAGAAATTACCCTAAGAGGGACAGAATTGGGGAGAAGAAGGAATCCTGAGAGAGCAAGATGGGTCTGTTGGCGAACCTTGATGAAGATAGTGGAAAATTGCAACGGGTGATCCATGAATACAGAGGTATATGGTATAGAAGGTTAGGAACAGGAGAATTCAATCCTTACTCTATCCTGGAAGAAAGAGTATGAGATCAGAGGCAGGCAAAATAGATGAGATGCCTTCAAGAGCTCTGTCTACTGTAGTGGAGGGGAAGCCAAGGCTCAAGACGAAGGAAGCTATCTCAGAGGCACCCATTGGAGCAAATACAAAGAAGATGGAGGAACTGGGAGAATGGAATGGTGTCCTTACAGAAGGCGAGGTGAGAAGAATAATCATGATAACTTTTGGAGTCTTTACAGTGGATGTTTGTTGCAGGCCTACAAACTCCACCGATTATATTGTCCTGCATATAAAATGCAAAAGCAAGGAAATAATGTTTGGCTTTGCACACTATATGCATAATGATTGACTATGCACAATTGGGCCGCACGGTGGTGCAGCAGTAGAGTTGCTGTCTTACAGAGCTTTCAGCACCAGAGGTGCGGGTTTGATCCCGACTATGGGTACTGTCTGTATAGAGTTTGTACGTTCTCCCCATGACCGAGTGGGTTCTCTCCGAGATCTTCGGTTTCTTCCCACACTCCAAATATATACAGGTTTGTAGGTTAATTGGTTTGGTATGAATGAAAATTGTCCCTAGTGTATATAGGATAGCGTTAATGTGGGGATCGTTGGTCGGCGTGGACTCGTGTGCCGAAGGGCCTGTTTCTGCGCTGTATCTCTAAAATAAACTAAACTAAAATATGACGAGGCACATTTTGATATATATTAAAAAGATTTAAGTGGCCCGTCGTGGGTAGGACAAAAAAGATTTAAGGGACCCACCATGGGGAAATTGCAATGTATTGCAATACTGAAGTTAAGAGACTATATGTAGGTAAGAGACCTGAAGACTTGGTATTGTGTGTAAAGAGGTCTATTTCACACCTGCAACATTGTGAACGATTTTAAAGTGATTGCTCTCAAAGTTGAATTCTTAATTATAAAATAGTTCATAAAGTAGCACAATAATTGTAAAGTGCTGTCTTAGATAACATGGACTTTAGAGAATGGAACGCATCATGATACGTAGCTACTTAAATGGATGTTGATAACAAAGGTTAAGAGTGATTTAGATATCACTACATATTATTTTGAAAGAGTTCACAAAAGAACAAGGGAACTTGTGTAGACATTACATATGCATGTAAAAGTTGTACAGTGGCACTAATTTGCTCATGTTGACACAAAAGGAGCTAAAGTAGCCTCATTGGAAATTAAGTTACCATTATTTCAATTGCACATTATTAGCATTCCAATATAAATAATTTTGTTAATAAGATTCCCAATCATCATAATATTATCCAACTGAAAGTTTAAATTTTTTTTTCTGCAGTTTAAAAAAATCAATAGCGTAATTCTGAACTGCCATTTAGTTGTCTCCCCAAGACCATAGTATTAAATGATTTCCCCCATTACAACAACAAGTCAGCTGGCCTTGTGCTAAGAACACAAGGACTCTAAGAACACTAAGAACTCAGAGAGTGGTGGCTGTGTAGAATGAGCTTCCAGTGAAGGTGGTGGAGGCAGGTTTGTTTTTATCATTTAAAAATAAATTGGATAGTTATATGGACGGGAAAGGAATGGAGGGTTATGGTCTGAGCGCAGGTATATGGGACTAGGGGAGAATACGTGTTCGGCACGGACTAGAAGGGTCGAGATGGCCTGTTTCCGTGCTGTAATTGTTATATGGTTATATGGTTATAACATCAGTGCTTTTACAAATACCTCGAGGCTAGCAGAACAGGGAAATTTGTCACATTTTTGATAGATCAATTTGAACTTTCTGGTCAAAAGTCTCATTCCTCTCCTTTTACAAAAAAATGAATCATGTTTCCTCATCACGTTATGTAATTACTGTGAAGACAAATAGCTAAACTAACGCAACATATTTCCAGATTATTACAAATTCATCATGATGCATAATGTGTTCGAAACTACAATGACTTTTCCTCTCTGATCACTATCATTCATCATAAAATTGTGCTTTGTTGCCGACTGAAAAAATATTTATCATTGAGTTTTTGATAATGTAGATGGTAATATGAGTAGTTAGTAATAAACCCAGAAATCGTTTGTGTAAGAGCTTATTTACAGTTTAAAAGCTCACAATTGTACTGGAGCCTGGAAAAAACAGTGCATTGTAAAGAATAGTGTGATGGAGTCACATTGATGCAGTGGGAAAACAATTATTTAGTCAATGCGCAACTGCATTAGAATTCAATTGTGACAAAGGCCTAGAGCTTTAGATGCAAGTTACTGGATCCTGTACATTCGCACACTCCACAATGTTCCACCACTTCCCCTTGCCAGCAGGAGAATTCAGACATACTTACTGTAGTACATGCTGTTTGGGAGTGGTGTACTTTCAATGTTGTCTTCTTAGCAAGATAAGTTCAAGTTCAAGTTCAAGTTCACATTTATTGCCACATGCACCAATTAGGGTACAGTGGAATTTGACTTACCATGCAGCCTTACAAACAAAAAAGCACAATACACAATAGAATACAACATGAACATCCACCACAGTGGTATCAACATTCTTCACTGTGGTGGAAGGCAATAACTTTCAGACAGTCCTCCTCCTTTGTTCATCAGTGGTCGGGGCCATGAACCCTCCGCAGTCGCCCTTACGGATGGCCCGATGTACAGGCCCTCTCGTCAGGATGCTCGAGACTCCGACCTCGGGACGGACGGACACTCCGCGGCTTTGAGGTCCCGAATCGGCCGCTTCCGACCGAAGACTGGGGCCTCATGATGTTATAGGCTGCAGGTCAGCGGTCGGAGCTCCAGCGATCCCCGGCAAGGGATCCCAGGCTCCACGATGGAAAGTCCACACCACGCCTGTGGCTAGAAACTCCGCTGACTGCTGTTTCAGGATGTTATAGGCCGCAGGCCGGCGGTCGGAGCACTTCTTCTGGCGATCCCCGGCAAGGGATCGCCTGGCTCCGCGATGGAAAGTCCACGCCGTGCCTGTGGCTAGAGGCTCCGCAGACCATGGCTTCAGGATGTCGTAGTCCGCAGGCCAGCGATCAGAGCCAGCGATCAGAGGTAAGAGGGCTGAAATCATTGGAGAGTTTAAGGGTCGTGTGATGGAAGGCTTGAATCATTCTAGCACTTTTGTGATGACGAGGAGAAGATGAGCTGCGAATATCAGAGGCACAAAATCGAGGAGACTGGCAGCACCACTTTCAGAGATGGGATCAAGACAGCCAGTATCATGGTTGAAGGAATAGGAGTTATTCATGGGAAAGGGATAGTGGCAGATCCAAGGTGGAAGTAGTGTCAAGATATCATGGATAGAAGTTGGTAGCAATGGCAAAGACAGGTTTGTGGTGCTTTGTTTTCACTGAACTTTAGAATATCTGTAGTATGTAGTCTGGATCATCTGTCTTTCTACTTTAACACTACAGGAAATGTTAATGGCAGGGGTAATGCATCATCTGAATGCTTTCTAAAAAGGAGAGCAAGTCTGTTCATTCCAAAGATATTGACTGAGCTGCTCAATTCCTGGACTTGTTGATTGTATAGATTTGATTGGATGATATAATGTTTGTTAAGATGATTTATTTTGGAACATAAATGAATTGTCAGTGAATTATTTTTGAGGATTTTTGCTTCCAAATTCCCTGAACAGTGCACTGTAGATCCAAAAAAAAGGTACACTTTCACAATATTCTTTACATATAAACTTCCACAGTATATTTTTGGGCTGGTAACTTGTCTTTCACACAGAGAGTGGTGAATCTCTGGAACTCTCTGCCACAGAAGGTAGTTGAGGCCAGTTCATTGGCTATATTTAAGAGGGAGTTAGATGTGGCCCTTGTGGCTAAAGGGATCATGGGGTATGGAGAGAAGGCAGGTACAGGATACTGAGTTGGATGATCAGCCATGATCATATTGAATGGCGGTGCGGGCTCGAAGGGCCGAATGGCCTACTCCTGCACCTATTTGCTATGTTTCTATGTTTCTATGTCTCTGTATATGGAACTGGTTCATACTGGATTTTTTTTCACATTGACATAAAGGGACTTTTCACATTGACATTTGGTACTTTGGCTTTCATTTTGGCACTTTGGCCTTCATTTTGGCACTTTGGCCTTCATCAGAGTATTAAGTATAGAAGTTGGGAGGTCATGGTGCAATTGTGTATGGAACAAGCTGCCAGAGGAGGGAGTTGAGGTTGGGACTATACCACCATTTAAGAAACAGTTAGACAGGTACATGGACCAAGCACAGGCAAGTGGATCTAATGTTGCTAGGACATCATTGGCCGGTGTGGGCGAGTTGGGCCGAAGGGCCTGAAGGACACACTGTATAATTCTATGACTCCATGAATCTATGACCCCTGACACTGCAGTCAATGAAAGTATTCCAAAGTATAGACTTGTCCAGCCTGATATCAGAATAGAACACAAAGTGTTGGAGTATCTCAGTGGGTCATGCAACATCTCTGGAGACATGAATAGTCGCCCTGACCCAAAACGTCGCCTATCCATGTTCTCCAGAGATGCTGCCTGACCTGGTAAATTACTCAAGCACATTGTGTCCTATGTAAGATTTCAGCATCTGCAATTCCGAGTCTACAGATAACCGAGTGCTTGATAACGGAAAAAAAGATCTTACTGAGAGATATAAAATATAATTGGTTGAATATAGTACAAAAAGGATAAAAGATGGTTTCCAATTTCTACTCTAAAAAGCGAACCTACTGCTCCACGAGATTCTGTTCTTTATAAAGGGGCAGAATGAGAAGCATAAATAAAGAAAATGAATTGAAAGGTAGAGAAGCAGCAGAGAAAGGTAATCAGTAAAAAGGAAACTAAAGAGATATAGATATGTTAATGAAATTAGACAAAAACAAATGTGTGATCACATTCCCCATCTTCTTCACAGTGTCACATGGGATTGACTAAGTTATTTCCAAAATCAAAAACAAATCAACATTCTTTTCATATTAGTATTAGACAGATAATCCTTATGATTTTTCTAAAGCATAACAAGTCCTCTGCTGATTAGATGTTGCACAATGGCTGCCATTCAATTTGACAAAATAATTATCCAGTCATTAACAAGTTGAACAAAATTTTATGCCACTGATTTCTTTTTTGAATGTTACATGTCTATTCATTTTCCTTCCGTCATTATTTCTCCTGAATTCTGAGGTAAAGATTCATGAAACCAGACACATGAAGGGTGGTGTAGGAGTATGAGTCAATCTCAACAATGGTAAATTACAAAGAACTCAATCCTCAGCAGCTTCTGAATAATAATTCAGAGATGAAATTATAATTAATTTACTCTTCCTTTATCCAGGGGGCAAGAACTATAGGACAAATGCAGCATCCTTGTTGCCATCCTGATCTTAGTCAGTCAATTCTTTGTGGTTCATGACAATCCGGGTTTGTATAACTGAATGATTTTTCATCTTATTGTAAAATTAATCATAATAATAATAATAATAATGGATGGGATTTATATAGCACCTTTCTAATACTCAAGGCGCTTTACATCGCATTATTCATTCACTCCTCAGTCACACTCGGTGGTGGTAAGCTACTTCTGTAGCCACAGCTGCCCTGGGGCAGACTGATGGAAGCGTGGCTGCCAATCTGCGCCTACGGCCCCTCCGACCACCACCAATCACTCACACACATTCACACACATTCACACACATGCAAAGGTGGGTGAAGTGTCTTGCCCAAGGACACAACGACAGTATGCACTCCAAGCGGGATCATGAGCACTTCAATGTCTTCCCTTTATTTCCACTTCACCTTCATCTTGTCTGTTTACAGATTTTACTTTTTTTTTTAAAAGATACCTCCAATAAGATTATTTGTTTTTCTAACATATCACATCCAATTGGAATTCCAAATCCTCTCCGTCCCTCATGCTTTCCATTTTAAGTTTCCAACAAGTTTGAGCCTTATGATCAGGATCACATTTTTGGCCATGGTTTACCAAATAATCAACTCTTGGCACATCAGCACAGAACACTATTTAGAGTCATAGAGACATACAGTATGGAAACAGGTACTTCAGCCCAATTCACTCATACCAACCAAGATGCAACATCTAAGCTAGTCCCATTTGCCTGCATTTGAACGATATCCTTCAAAACCTTTCCTATCGATATACCTGTCCAAGTGTCTTTTGAATTTGGTTATTGTACCTGTCTCAACTTCCTCCTCTTGCAGCTCATTCCACATACCCACTCTGAGTGAAAACATTGCCCCCCTCGGATTCCTATTGTGTGCAGTTTTGGTCCCCTAATTTGTGGAAGGACATTCTTGCTATTGAGGGAGTGCAGCGTAGGTTTACAAGGTTAATTCCCGGGATGGCGGGACTATCATATGCTGAGAGAATGGAGCGGCTGGGCTTTACACTCTGGAGTTTAGACGGATGAGAGGGGATCTTATTGAAACATATAAGATTGTTAAGGGTTTGGACACGCTAGAGGCAGGAAACATGTTCCCTATATTGGGGGAGTCCAGAACCAGGGGCCACAGTTTAAGAATAAGGGGCAAGCCATTTAGAATTGAGATGAGGAAATGCTTTTTCACACAGAGAGTTGTGAATCTGTGGAATTCTCTGCCTCAGAGGGTGGTGGAGGCCGGTTCTCTGGATACTTTCAAGAGAGATAGGGCTTTTAAAGATAGCGGAGTGAAGGGATATGGGGAGAAGGCAGGAACGGGTACTGATTGGGGATGATCAGCCATGATCACATTGAATGGTGGTGCTGGCTCGAAGGGCTGAATGGCCTACTCCTGCACCTATTGTCTATTATTTTCCCTCTCACCTTAAACCTTTGTCCTCTGGTTCTTGATTCCCCTACACTGGGTAAAAGAATCCATGCATTCACCCTAATAATCTCCCTCATGATTTTATACACCTCTATAAGATCACTTCATAGCCGCCGGCACTCCAAGAAATAAAGTCCTTCCTTGCCCAATCTCTCCTGATAGCTTAAGCATTCGAGTCCTGGCAACATCCTAGTAAATCTTCTTTGCACTCTTTCTAGCTTTACGACATCCTTCCTGTAGCAAGGTGACCAAAACTGAACACAACATTCCAAATGCTGCCTCACTAACATCATGGACAACTGTGACAAAATGTCCCAATTTCTATACTTGGTACCCTGACCGATGAATGCCAATGTGCCAAAACCCTTCTTTACCACCCTATCTACCTGAAATGCCACTTTCAGGGAATTGTGCACCGGTACTCCTGAATCCCTCTGCTCTACATTCACCGTGAAGGTCCTGCATTGGCTTGACTTCCCAAAATGCAAAACCTCCCACTTATCTGCATTGAACTCCATTGGCCATTCTTCAGTCCACTTGCCCAGATGATCAAGATCCTGCTGTAATTTTTGATACCCATCTTCACTGTCTATGATTACGCCTATCTTATTGTCAACTGCAAACTTCATGCCTTGCACATTATCATCTAATTGGTTCATATAAACCACAAACCGCAACACAGTTCCCTGAGGCACACAACTGCTAGTAACTGGCCTCCAGTCAAAAAAAACAACCTTCCACCACCTTGCAACACTTCCTTCAGTAATAGCAATCAGCATTGTTCTCTGGTATATTTTTGATTTGTTGATTTGTTGATTTGTTCTTTCATATTTCTTTATCGAGACTTGAAAATCTTGTTCCGTTGATTGTATCTTATAGTTTTGTAGTTTTCACTTCATAAGATATTTATCTCTTATAGTGCATATGTCAAAAATGTTTCTCCCTATTTACAGCCTATTCTCTTCTATTTACACACATGCTTACTTAACCTAATTAGCCCAAATGCATAAACATCATATTTTCCAATTTCAGGAAACTTACACCCTAGTGTTTCTTCCCTACCCCCACCAGTCCATTGTTCATTTTTTTCCATTTCTCCCTTCCCCTTGTTATCTAGACTCCTCACCCTCCCCCATCTGGTTGCATTTGCCATCCTCCCTCCCTGTCCAGTTCCACATCACCTACCACTTCTGTCTTAACCCTCCCACTTGGCTTCATGTGTCCACCATCCCTCCCCATTTAATTTCACCCATCACCATTCAGCCTCTCCCTCACTCCTCCCTCTCAATTCCAATTCCTGGCTACATTTGGTCTGCAGTCTCTGCCCAGATGCAGGGTTTCAACCCAAAATGTCAACTTTCACAATGGCTGCTCGATTCTATGAGTTCTTCGAGCAGTTTATCTTCCTATAGGTTTGCTGGTGAGTCCCCTGGTCCTCAACACACAGGATCTTCCTTCTGATATTTATATTATTAATCAGGAATTGCACTCCATGTGAAAGAATCTGCCAGCTCTCTGCCCCATGGCAGCCATTGTGTATGTTGTTGTCTTTTGGCAGCCTTGGGGAAGATGTCTTTGAGGGCTGATACCTTTCACTGATTGCTGCACAACAAAGTGTCAGGAGTTGGTTATGAGCCTGACAGGGACCACAAATCCGGCATTGTTCCATGCCACCCATGGTCTACACTACAGCTAATTGCAAACTGGATCTTTACGAGTACAGGTAGTTGGTTTTGTTTTGGAAAGGCACAAGATGCTGGAGTAACTCAGAAGGTCAGGCATAATCATTAGAGAACATGGATAAGTGACGATTTGAGTTGGGATCCTTCTTGGACTCACTTGATTTTTTTGCATGGAATCTGAATGGGCGGTTAAATCAGCCATGCTTTTACACTCAGAAGTGGGTAAACACTGTTAAAACAAAGTGCTGGTGTAACTCAGTGGGCCAGTCAATTATAGATAAGTGACGTTTCGGGTCGGGACCCTTTTTCAAACTGTGTTCAGGGTGAACTCTAATGTCTAGGTTTAACTTTGGTGGAGGTAAGGTTTACAAACACAGAACAATTTGAGGTTTGGCATGTGGTTAAGTGTAGAATGAAGGAAATAAAATAATGAGTTCAGAACCATGGTTCCCAAAATTCTCTAAACACAACTTGAGTTGAGTTAGAAACTGATTGGTTGGAAATTGAGATGGTTCCTTCATCTATGAGATAGAAACGTTCCTTCATCGCCCAGGAAGTAAATTAGACCCAGTCTGAAGAAAAGTCTCGACCCGAAACGTCACCCATTCCTTCTCTCCAGTGATGCTGCTTGTCCCACTAAGTTACTGCAGCATTTTGTGTTTATCTTCGTTAGAAATTCGCCGTCGTTCACCAACAACCCGTTTATCATTGCGGCTTTCGAGACATTAAAAGATCAATTAAATGCCTTGTTTAAGAAAGAACTGCAGATGCTGGAAAAATCGAAGGTAGACAAAAATGCTGGAGAAACTCAGCGGGCGAGGCAGC
The DNA here is from genome assembly GCF_010909765.2 of Amblyraja radiata. NCBI lineage: Eukaryota > Metazoa > Chordata > Chondrichthyes > Rajiformes > Rajidae > Amblyraja > Amblyraja radiata. Next base: position 74,464,111 of record NC_045962.1, read on the forward strand.
ATCTATGGAGTGAAGGAATAGGCGACTTTTCGGGTCGAGACCCTTCTTCAGCCGCCTTCTTTTTCTTTTCGCTTTGCATTTCCTTTCTAGTCTTGTAGTTAATCCATTCTCCCATGTACAACATTGAAAATTCGCAATATAGCTATGTGTTTATCATGTGTAAAGTACAGTTGACGTCTCATTCGTCTAATATTCTACAGCATGACATTTCTGTGCACCCTATAAACAAATTGTTAATCGCTTTTCAAAGAAACGCTCTGCCGATGGGACGCATGTCCCACGTCCACTTAATTCAGTCGTAAAAGCTTCACATATTCTCTAAATTCTGAAGACAATTTTACCACAGAATTATATATTTTTAAGTAGTTAGTGTCGGTGAAAGAAATGGCGAAAGTGTTTAAAAATGTTTTTTTTATATATATAATTTTGCTGTAGGTGGTCTGCTAATGAGATTTACTGCATTATTCCACGTGCATGGGATCATAGGTTTTCCGCAGGTTGTGTGGGTCTGAAGGTCCCGACCCGAAAAGTCACCCATCCTTTTTCTCCTGACCCGCTGAGTTACTCCAGCACTTTGTGTCTATCTTCGGTATAAACCAGCATCTGCAGTCCCTTTCACAACACAACTTTTCCACAATTTGATCATGTTTATTTTACCGACTGATCTCTTCGATTCTTCATCAAACGTTGGTATAAGTTCGTGACTGCATCAGTCCACGAGCAGCAACTGCCCTTCATCACCCAAGAACTAAATTCATCAGGTGGTACCCAAGCCAAACTTCTCCTACCTTTCACGTCCTGCGCTGGGCAGTCGCTGGGGAATTCCGCCTGCTCGGGTCTGCCGTCAACCACGAAGTAAATGATTTTAGTTGTAGCCATTGTCAGTTAGCGACGGAGAAAGTCGTTCAGAATGCTGCTGTACAGCGCGACAGAGTGCCGGGAAGAAGCGTCAGCCGCTCTGTAGAGGCGGGGAGGTGAATGCAACGATCCTACGCCTCGGCAGTTACGTGGGCTGAGTAGAGAAGCGTTAACAATACATTCTAACCACAAAGGACGGGCTGTGGGTTGGGCTCGTTGTCACTGGGATGTGAGTCGAGCTCGTCCTGGGAAGGACAACAACAATCTGCAAATGATCTACATCTGATAATAAAACAGAAACCCCTCGGCGGATCAGGCAGCATCTTAACTCACGTCTGCAGATGCTGCCTTCCCTGCTGACAATTTCCAGCATTTTGTGTTTCTATTGTGTGCAGGGATTGTGGGGAGAGAAAAGACATAAGGGATCATAACCCAAATAACAGAAAATAACCGCACTAACTTAATGCCCAAACTCTTTCCCAAATAACCACGAACACCGTGTGAAATTATATTCAATAACTGATGTAGGGGGGAGGCCATTTCACCACCAGCCTGAGACTACTTTTCATACTATCAATAACTCTGCCGGTCCTTGTGTCATCCGCAAACTTACTGATCATGACTCCCACATCCCCATTCAGGTTCTGCACCTGAATGTGAGACCTAGCTCCGCACAACGAATATGCCGAACTTGTTTCTCTTCCTGCCCATGTCATTAGTTCTTACTTTCTACTGGATAGTTGGATCCTCCCCGTTCACATTCTGCGTTCCTCTCCAGCCCCGGTGGTTGTAGCCCAGTCCATCATACAGATCAAACTCTCTACCATTGACCCCATCTACACTTCACGCTGCCTCAGGAAAACAACTAACATAATCAAAGAGGTTGGTTGGTCATGGTCATTGTCCAGAGATCAATCTCTGGATTGATCCCTGGTGTGGTGGGTATATGGAACGAGCTGCCAGATGTTTGTTGAGGCAAATACTATAACGACATTTAGAAGCATACAGCATGAAAACAGTCCATTCAGCCCAACTTGCTCTTACCAACCAAGGTGCCCCGTCTACACTAGCCCCACATCCTTCTAAACCGTTCCTAATTATTCAAAAATTTAAATCAGATTCATGAGATACACACAAAGATTTAAAAGTTATTTGGACAGGTACATGGATTGGAAAGTTTTAGAGGGATAAACGCAGGCAGGTGGGATTAGGACTGGGCATGGACATAGAGTCAGCATGGGTATGGCTCAATAAGACTTCCATCAAGATCTGTGGGCCCTCGGTTATTCCTTGAACAGAGGCCCAACCAAATCCCCTCCACCAACACTCACTCAATTGGTGGAACTTGTCCTAAGCTTAACAACTCCCCTAAGTCTACTTACTTTAGTTTAATTCAGAAATACAGCGCAGAAACAGGCCCTTCGGCCTACCGGGTCCGCGCCGACCAGCGATCCTCGCACATTAACACGATCCTACACCCACTAGGGACAATTTTTACATTCACCAAACCAATTAACCTACAAACCTGTACATCTTTGGAGTGTGGGAGGAAACTGAAGATCTCAGAGAAAACCCACGCAGGTCACGGGGAGAATGTATAAACTCCGTACAAACAGCACCCGTAGTCGGGATCGAACAAGGCTTTCCGGCACTGCATTCGCTGTAAGGCAGCAACTCTACTGCTGTGCCATTGCGACCACCTTCCAGACTAAAGGTATAAATAGGAATTGCTTGTGATTTTGTTGGATACATGAAATTGTCCTTGGTCCAGGTTTATTTTGGACCCTGATACTTTGACAACTGGACCATTTTATCACTTTAATACCAATTTCCACCCCAGTCTCATATTTTACATGGTCCATCTCTGACATATTCCTTTCTGGATCTGTCTCCATCTCAAGAGATAGACTCGTCAAAGATATATTTTACAAGCCCACAGAGTCTCAAAGCTACCTTGACAAAACATCCTCTCATCCCATCTCCTGTAATGATACCATTCCTTATTCCGTTTCTTTATTTCCATTTTAATGATTCCAATTATGAGGCTTTCCACTCCAGTGCTGCTGAAATATCCTCCCTGAAATATGGATTCCTCTCTGCAACAGTGGATGGAGCTCTCAAGCACATTTTGACTAATTCCTGTACGTCTGCTTTCAATCATTTTCCTTGGGAGAGAATGGAGATCCTTGGTATTCACCTTCTATCGCACAAGGCTTTGCATTCAACATATTATCCTTCACAGCTCCTAACATGATCCCATCACCAGTTATATCTTCATTTCCCTTCACCTTTCCACATTTCTCATGGACTGCTCACTCCACGACTTTTCTTCTTCTTTCATGTCCATCAACTATGTTTCAAATGTTTGGCCAGGCTCTTGCACAGTGGACAGCCTTTTCGTTTGCCACCGCTAGATCTTCCAGGCAGCATTGTTCACCAAGAAGGGGACATCTTAGTAGGTGTGGCATGGATTGTACAGATGTTCCACATTCACATTCTATGTCTGCCGCATCTGCATAGTCCCATTTGTTCATATTAGTCTTGCATTGGCCCATCCCAGTACAAAGCCTATTGAGGGACTTCCAGGTCTTCCAGTCACACCTGTGACCAGGTGGTAGCTGTACCTTGGTTGGCATAGGCATCCTTACGTGGTGGTGGTTTTCACTGTGTTTATTTTCCCACGGGCTAATCTGGTTGTTTGAGGAGACTGTGACAGTGGCCGGACTGGTTGGAGGAAGCACTTACTTGACTTCAGCCGTTTTGGGGCTGGGTGATGGGAGTGACAGGAATGGAGAGTGTCCCCAACTTACCTACTACGTTCAGTTCTACTGGCAACTGATCTGAGGATTCCTGGAGCAATACCGGCCAAGACATGCAAGCTATCCACTTCCGTTGGTTTTAGGCAGCCAGTGATGCATCTGCAGCTGTCATTAACGGCGGTATCAACTTTCTTCGCATGAAATGACCTCTCCCAAACAGGACAAGCATACTCTTCACCAGAGCAAGAGCAGTTAACCGCAGTGTGAATGCATTGGTACCCCACAACGCGTTTGCCAGCATGCGTAGGAGTTTGTTCCTCGTCCTCACTTTGCCCTTCACCCTTTCGATGGTTTGCTTGAAGGAGGGTTCGGTCCAGAGTGACCCCAAGATAGACAGGGTAGTCACAGTGTCTCAAAAGGACACCATTCCATGTTAAGGACAGCTTCCTCCCAGCTTTGCGATTACGAAGGTGGAACAGGCTAACCTGGGTCTTAGCAGGGTTTGCCTTCAGTTGGCTGTCCTTGTAGTAGTTTGTCAAGTTCTCTAAGGATGATGAGAGAGTAGCTTCTACCTCATCTATGTGAGTGCTCTGGGTTGCTATTCAATTGTCGTCAGCATAAATGAAGCTTCTCATCCCTGGGAACACTGGCTGATCATTAGTGTATACATTGAACAGCACCAGAGCAAGGACGCTGACCTGAGCTCGGCCATTCTTTTGTTTCCTCCATCTGCTGCGTTTATCATTTAGCTCAACATAGAAGCATCTGCTTTCCAGTAGTTGTTGAATCAGTTTGGTCAAGTGGAAGTCCATGTCATGGAGCTTGTTGAGGAGCAGCCGGTGGTTCACAGTGTCGTAGGCAGCTGTCAGATCAACAAAGACGATGCCAGTTAGTTCATTCCTCTCAAAGCCTTCCTCAATGTGCTGAGTTAGATTGAGCACTTGGCTGGCACACGATCTCCCATGCCGGAAGCCAGCTTGCTATGGTATAAGGTATTAATGAGGGAATTAGGAGCAACACTAGAAAGTTTCCAGATGACACAAAGCTGGGTGGCAGTGTGAACTGTGAATAGGATGTTAGGAGGTTGCAGGGTGACCTGGACAGGTTGAGTGTGTGAGCAGATGCGTGGCAGATGCAGTATAATATAGATAAATGTGAGGTTATCCACTTTGGTGGCAAAAACAAGTGGGCAGATTATTATCTCAATGGGGTTAGGTTAGGTAATGGGGAGGTACACCAGTCACTGAAAGTTGGTGTGCAGGTTCAGCAGGCAGTGAAGAAAGCTAATGGAATGTTGGCCTTCATAACAAGAGGATTTCGGTATAGGTGTAGAGAGGTTCTACTGCAGTTGTATAGGGCTCTGGTAAGACCACATCTGGAGTATTGTGTACAGTTTTGGTCTCCTAATTTGAGGTAGGCCATCCATGTGATTGAGGCAGTGCAGCGTAGGTTCACGAGATTGATCCCTGGGATGGCGGGACTGTCATATGAGGAAAGATTGAAAAGACTAGGCTTGTATTCACTGGAGTTTAAAAGGATGAGGGGAAACATATAAAATTATAAAAGGTCTGGACAAGCTAGATGCAGGAAAAATGATCCCAATGTTGGGCGAGTCCAGAACCAGGGACCACAGTCTTAGAATAAAGGGGAGGCCATTTAAGACTAAGGTGAGAAAAAACGTTTTCACCCAGAGAGTTGTGAATTTGTGGAATTTCCTGCCACAGAGGGCAGTGGAGGCCAAATCACTGGATGGATTTAAGAGAGAGTTAGATATAGCTGAAGGGGCTGGTGGAATCAAGGGATATGGGGTGAAGGCAGGCACGGGTTAATGATTGGGGACGATCAGCCATGATATCAATGAATGGCGGTGCTGGCTTGAAGGGCCGAATGGCCTCCTCCTGCACCTATTGTCAATGTTTCGTAAGTAACTTCTGGAGTTCGAAATTTGCACTTTAGGGGATTGAGATTGAGCTGAATGTCTTTGGCACGGTCTAGTACTTTCTTCAGATTGGCATCATGTTCAGCCAAATCACGTCCTCGGACGAGAATGTCATCAACAATGATGGCGCATGGGTACTCATCAAACAATTGTTCCATCGTGCGCTGGAAAACATCGCTGGCGGAGTTGATGCCATAGGGCATTCTCAATGTATCGGCCAAAGGGGGTGCCAAACGTAGTGAGATTAGACGAGTCTGGGTCCAGTGGAATTTGCCAAAACGAGCTCTTGGCATCCAGAACGGAGAATACTGATGTGTTGCCTATCTGAGCAGCAACTTCCTCTAATGTTCGCATAGGGTAGTGCGGCCGTTTGATGGCAGTGTTAAGATCTCTGTGGTTTATGCAGATACAGATCTCCTCCTTGTTTTTCTTTGTCGTGAGCACCATGATGGAAACCCAGTCAGATGGGTCAGTAACTTCAGCAATAACACCCATGGAGACCATCCGCTTGAGTTCATTGTGTACTTTGTCAGGCATTGCATGCGGAACACGATGCGGTGCTCAGACCACAGGAGTGACGTTGAGATCAACAACAATGTGGTATTTTGATAGACAACTTGCCAAGCTTGTCGTTGAACAGATCTTTGTATTGAGAGAGTATCTGTTGAGTGGGTCCGTCAGCAAGAAAGAGTTGCTGGATGGCGCGGCCAAAGTATACCAGGCCTAGATCGTGGCATGCATTGATACCGAGCAAAGTCTCTGAATCCCCCTTAACAATATAAAACTTTAAAGTACGGGTCTGCTTGTCTATGGAGCACTTTAAATCAGTTTGTCCAAGAGGGTGTAGAACATCTCCCCCGTAAGCCCGAAGCGTGGCCGAGGCCTTTTCAATATGTTCAGCATTACAAATTTTTTTACTCTGATAACGAGATGACGTTGCATTTCGCGCCAGTATCAACCTTTGCGATCAAAGGCCTGTTATTCACAAACATGGTTACCTCAGGGTCAAGTTGCTCGTTAGACGAAGGGATGAGAGAGTGGATGGCAGAACTGGTATCTGTACTTTCTGAGAGTGGAGCGGGGGATGGCAAGTCAGGCTCTTGGAAGTAATTATCAGCAAGCTCATGTTGTAGGAGGTGCAGGCTCGTCCTTGATGCTGCTTGAGTCACACGGGAATGGCAGCATCGAGCAAAGTGGTTTAACTTCTTGCAAAAATTACAGGCTTTACCATGAGCAACGCAGAACTGCACTGCCGACCTGTAGCATGAAAATAGTTGCAATTTTGCCATTGAACAGACCTTGTACGGGTGTTACGGGAGGAAGAGTCTGTAAGATTAACACCATGCTGTGAACGGTGAGTGGAGGGCACAGACTCGTGTGGGAAGATGTTATCTCAGCAATCCGACAGGCATGCTCTGCTTGATTAACGGTTAGGTCAGTATTACGAAGAAGTTCACCCCGTATCAAGCATTCCTCCGACAATTTGTCACGGAGGAGTTCATCGCACAGATCTCGAAATTGTCAGCGTGCAGCCATGGGTTTTAAGTCACTAATAAAACGTTCAATCAGTTCATTAACCTGTTGCATAAAATGAGCATAAAACTTGGTCCGTTCAATAATGTAGTTTGAGGGCAGGTCACACAACTGTCTGAACTTTGCAGGTAAAACAGCAGGGTCGTCAATCGTCTCAGTAGGCACCAGGACCTGTTCATTAGCACCCAGAACAGCAGGCTCAAATGTGAAATTGTCGACACGCCTCAGGTCCCGCTAAGTTGAGCAATACAGAAGCACGCACATCGAGGTGGGCGAGCATAATGAGTGTAGTCGCGCTCGAAAAGACGCCAGGGTTCAGCAATGTCAGAGTCAAAGATCAGAGGACTAGGACGGCGACACGAGTTTGCCATGATGGATATAGTAGATGCATAAACTAATTTAAAAAAAACACGATAAACATGAACGTGTCGGGCAAGATTCACTCTCTGACACATAGTCGAACACATATCAAGATATAACACATGTTTATTAAATCTACTTACAGCATAGATCTGCAGGACATTACATCTCCTTGCAGCTACACATACTAACTAGGGTAGGAAGGCTCTTGATAATATAAAGCACATAATAGGCGGAGTCACTACTAACAAGCACTATAATTGGTTAGTAAGAAATAGCCAATCCACAGTTTCCTCTGAGAAGGGATCTTCCTCGTACAGTTTTGAGTACTGCTCATATGAGGCACTGTCAGCTGAGAATCCAGGTATATAGTACTCCCTACATCTGCGTGGAATGTACTTTCTAGAAATGTCTTGCATTGTTTTGACGAACTGATCATATTTTGCTGGGACTGGCTCGAGATCAGCTAGGGCTCTGTCCAGATTGCTGGCAAACTGCTCCCAATCAGCTTTTTGAAAGTTGAAACAACGTCTGAGAGGAACTCTCTTCTTTTTCTTGCGTATGGCGTGCACAGCCTAAAGTTGTAGGACAACTTGTTCTATTTGATCTTATTTGATTGAGCACGCCGGGTTGATTGCATTCATTGAAACATGGCGGACCATGTGAAGGTTGCAATCTCCCACACCAGGAACTCTCTGAGGTACAACAGCAGTAATGCCAATGATGATTGGTCTGTGTTATGAGTGTGGTATTGGCTCCAAGGCTAGTTTTTTGCTTTGACATGTTATTCGGTTACTTGTAAAGGCCAGGTCTGGATTATAGCCTTTCTTCCATCGGCAGCTATTGCAGGAAGGAGGAAGTTTAGCATCATGTATTAGGTCAAGATGTTCAGCTTCTCCTCAACCCTCTACAAGATTGCCATCCTTGTTGGTTTCTTTATAGCCCCATGAGGTGCTGTGGCTGTTGAAATCCCCAATGATAACATTCATGTGTTGGTAACTGAAGGTTTGTGGTTCTTCAAAGGCAAATGTAGAGCCTGGAGGTTAGTTTCCCCAGGTTCACAGCAAGGATTTCTATGTTATCCCTATGACTCAACGACTCTATGGTCTGCTCTTCAGTCCACAAGAGTTGTTCCATTTAGCCAACAAAAAGACGGACATAGCCAAGGCGCAAACAAGTGCCCTTGGCTGCCCCTTTGATCAGCACAATAAAAAGACAAGCATAGCTCTGGCTCATGCAAATACGCATGGCTACTGCCGTGATCATTTTTCTAAGTTTGAAATATGCACTGCTGCCACTAGAGGACATACCTGGACAATGTGGAAGGAGAAGTCATGTCTCTGCATATTTCAAGCGGTGTTGTCATGTATACACAAGAAACACCCATGTACAAGAATGTTCAAATCAATTGGTTGATAAGCATTAATTTACTAATATACAAATATAAGATCTTTAGCAGTCAACAAGACAAAACCACACATAACTTTCAGCTGTGTCGTGTAAAGTTTTAAACAAAAATATACTCTCTATTAAACCCCCCTCATCTGCATCTACCTATCACCTGCAAAATCTTTTTGCCCTCTCTCTTCTAGCTTTCCTTTCCCCCTCCACAATAATAACGAAGGAGGGCCCAACCAGAAACTTCACAAATCCAAGTTTTCCAGAGATGCTGCCTGACCAGGAGTCAGGCCCGGAGCATCAGCAGCAGGCACAGCGTGAACTTTTCCATCGCGGAGCGGGTGAACCCTTGCCGGGGTTGCCAGAAACGAGCGCTCCGATCGCTGGCCTGGTGACTTTGACATCGTGGGGCTGTGTTCTGCGGAGATTCTAGCCATGGGCGTGGCGTGGACTTACCATCCGGAGTCTGGGATCCCGTGCCGGGGATCGCAAGAGAGGAGCTCCGACCGTCGACCTGCGTTCTATAACATACTGAAGCCGCGGTCTCCGGTAGGAAAGTGCCGATTCGGGACCTCCAAGCCGCGGAGTGTGTTTGACCGTCCCGACGTCGGAGTTTTGATCATCCCGATGAGAGGGCCTGTACATCGGGCCATCAGTAGTGGCGAGTTTATGGCCCCGACCACGGGTGGACAAAGGAGGAGGACTGGCTGAACTTTTTTGCCTTCCACCACAGTGAAGAATGCTGTGATGGATGTTTATGTTGAATCTTATTGTGTATTGTGTGTTCTTTTTAAGTGTATCGCTGCTGGCAAATTCATTTCACTGCACCTTCGGGTGCATGTAACGAATAAAATTGACTTTAACCCGCTGAGTTACTCCAGCACTTTGTGTCTTATTTTGTAAACCAACATCTAGCGTTCCTTGCTTCTATGTAGGGGCACCTCATGTTTTACGTGGGATTATGCACTTGAAAACCAGGCCATAAATCAAAAAAATTGTAAATCAATCATATGCCAATCACGGCACTCGACCACACTGCCGTTTTATGCCAGTCATAAATTTGAGCAGGTTATTCCAAAAATAGAAGCGTGTAAGTTAAACTTCAGTAGTAATTAGACAAGCGTATTATTCTAGAAAAACAAAAATCAAGCATGCATGAAATGCAAGGTGCCTGTAATTTTTCACATTAGATATTCCAAGTTGCAACATATGGCAATTATATTGGAAAACACAGTGGATGCAAATTGCTTTGGACGCGTGATCAAAATACATTCACGGGTTACATGTGGTCAATCTAAGATCCTATGTGCATTGTTTGAAATAGTTAAAAATCTGAAAATGGTTTTGATGATTGAACACGATTTTTTCTTCCTTCTGAACAAGATGATTATTCCTTAAGCAAATATGTGAGGTAACATTTGTCTGCATTTTGTAGTTATCTTACACTTCAATTCCCTGGCCCTCTTTCAGTCTGACCTACAGATTAACAGCCTCCATCACTAAAATTCAATGGAAACTCAAGTTACACTAACTTTATAGCCTGTCATACCCAACATCTATATTACTAAAAGTCTAATCTTGACCACTTCCTGTTTGCGCTTTATATTGGTTTTAGAAAAAACGCTACGACGTACGGCTGTGATTTTTGGCCATCTTACTCAGTCCCCCTCCACTCATCAGGTGCTGAGGAATTTTCCCATCGATGAAAAATAAAAGATTTATTAGTGTTTAAAAAATGTTGAGATTCTCTCTCCTGTCAATCACGCCATGAAGGCCACGCCCCTTCTGGTGGGAGGGGGGAAGAGGGACTATGAAAACCTACCCCCCCCCCCCCCCCAGCCACCAATTTTGGAATTGGTGGAGAGGTGGAATATTACCTTGGGGGACCAGACCTCCCGTGTGATGCTGGGACCCAACGGGTCCCACTTAGTCTAGTATCTAACTATATTTTTGTGTTCTTATTCACACTCCCTCTGGACCCATCTTATATTTCTCTACTGGTTTCAATTCACTTCCCTTTTGCTCGTCCCACAATTCACTTCCCTTTTGCCTTACAACCTCACCACTTCCACCATTCACTCTCTTGCTGGCACCCACAAACAGAGACAAACAATGGTGCAGCAAGTAGAACAGCTCCCTCATGATGCAGTGATCTAGGTTCAATCTTGACCTCTGATGCTGGCTGTGTGAAGTTTCCACATTCTCCTATTGACCATGTCGGTTCTCCTGGCTGCTCTGATTTCCTCCCACATCCCAAAGATGTGCAAGGTGGTAGGTTAATTGTCTACCTTGCAGGCATGAGACAGGAAAAAACTGAAAAAAGAGGAAGAGGGGGGGGGGGGGCGGGGTCCCCTTTATGTTTTTTTTAATGCAGATTTATGCAGATGCAAATATCCACCACAGCATTCTTCACTGTGGTGCTAGGCAACAAAGTTCAGTCAATCCTCCTCCTTTGTTCATCCGTGGTCGGGGCCATAAACCTTCCGTAGTCGCCGTTACGGACGACCCGATGTACAGGCCCTCTCATCGGAATGATCAAAACTCCAACGTCGGGACGGTCAAACACACTTGGAGTGCCCGAATCGGCACTTTCCATCCAGAGACCGCGGCTTCAGGATGTTATAGCTCTTCTCCGGCCATCCCTGGCAAGGGATCCCAGGTTTCGGATGGTAACGGATGCCATGCCTGTGGTTAGAAGCTCCGCAGACCACAGCCCCATGATGCCAAAGTCACCAGGCCAGCGATCGGAGCACTCCTCTCGGCAAGGGTTCGCCCGCTTCGCGCTGGAAAAGTCCACGCTGCGCCCGCTGCTGAAGCTCCGGGACAGGCCGCTCCAATCCAGGTTGTTACGCCGCGAGGTGTAACATTTAGACACAACAAAAAAAGTCGAAATAACGAACACACTGCTGGCAGGGCAGCCGACTCGCAGCGCCTGCACCAACAAGCTCGCAGGAAACCCCTCACCTTTGCTCACTCACAGCGTCCTCCTCACCTTTACTCACAATCACAGAGACTCCCCCCTCTGCTCATCAGGGCTCACACACACTGGCACACACAAGGCCCTGCAGCCGCGCCCTGGCCTTTCCCAGCCCAGTGCCCACTCTCCCGCTGCCGTCCCCCGGGGCCGCCGCTACCTGCGCTCCCGGCCCCGGCGCCTCGCTCCACAAGGACGTCTTGTCCCCCCCCGCCCCCGAACGTCTCCATCCTCCAATCACCGTGCTCTATTCCTCAATCCCGTCCCCCCCCCCCCCCCCACTCCACCTCTGGCCGACACCTCCCTCCTCCAATCAGCGCGCTGAATCATCATGTCCCGCCCCCCTCCACTGCCCGCTGACCAACGTCCCTCTCATCCAATTGGCACCCTCGATCATCTGACTCGCAGAAAGCCATTTATTGATTTATAGATATTTGGATTTTTTTTTTACGAATTTCAAAATCTGCGGAAATCCGCGGAGAAATCTCATGCCTGACCTTGACTGCACAACGGACTTGGGGTGTTGTTATTTTTTACACTATATTGTTTGTTTATTTTTATGGAACCTATTTTTGTTCTTTATTATAATGTATACTGACTATTATGTTTACATACCTGCTGTGCTGCTGCAAGTAAGAATGCCAATGAAACACTTAACTGTAAATAGCCCATAGTGTACAGGTGAATGGTAGAATCTGGGAATACGGGGAGAACAGAATGGGATCAATGACAATGCATGCATGATGAGTGAATGGATTGATGGGCTACTCTGTGACCTGACACAAAAAGCTGGATAACTCAGCAGGTCAGGCAACAAAACCAGCAGTAGTTCCTTCTGACACATACTCTGTGACCTGTCTGCTTTAGTATTGCATAAATTTATTCCTATATTTTTTTTAGTTTAGCGGGCAAGTGGAACAAGCGTAGACTGGCATCTTGATCCGTATAGAAGAGTTATGACTATAATTAAAGGTTATCTAGTTGAAATAGACACACAATGCTGGAGTAACTCAATGGGACAGGCAGCATCTCTGGAGAGAAGGAATTGGTGACATTTTTTAATTAAGACCTTTCTTCGGACTGAGGGAGTGAGGGGAGAGGGAAACTAGAGATTTGGAAGGGTAAGGTGTGAAAACGACAGATCAAAACAGATGTTGAGCAAGGAAATGTAGAATGGTTCATTGTTGGCTGAGGGGAAGGTGAACTCTCCTTGTGTTGGAAGGAACTGCAGATGTGAAAGAAAGAACAGCAGATGCTGGTTTAAACCTGAGATAGACACAAAAAGCTGGAGTAAAAGCGGGACAGGCAGCATAACTGGAGAGAAGGAATGGATCTCTGGAGATTTGGGATGGGTGATGTCTCTGGTCGAGACCCATGCTCAGAAATGTTTCCTAAATTGCTGAAGATATCCAGTCAGTTCTGCTTTTCTGGATGGTAGGGGGAGGGGGAGGGGGGGGGGGCGAGATGATGCGAGGTCCTCCATCCAGTGGGGGGCGCGGTGGCGATGTTGGAGGCGCCCACTCTTGTCCCGCGTTGTCACCTTCTCGCCTCCCTCCTCGTGGGTCCAACTGGAGCGACAGGAGATCGGCCGCTCAGGGAACTCCGGCGGGACCGGCATCGGCATCGGGACCATGACCATGACAGAGGCGAAAGGTGCGGCGGCGGCCTCCGGCCGTGGTCGCGCCCAGCAATCGCTTTCCCTCGAGCCCACGCTGCAGAAAGAGTTTCAGCGGAAGGTGCAGGGGATGAAGAAGCGGCCGAAGGTGAGGGAGATCGAGAGGGGGACGGGATGCTTGAGGGTGGAGACGCCATTTGGGGGCCGTTTGTTCTCACGAGACCCGGCAGCGGACGGTTGACTGGTCAGTTGGCGGCGCGCGGGGGCCGTTGGGACCGACCCCCCCCCCCCCCCCCCCGCGCTCTATGGTCTTTGGTTGGGACACGCGCTGAACCCGGCGCGCGTGCACGACCGTGCGTGCTGACGTCAGCGGTCCGCGGGCGCGCGCCCGCCCCCGGGGAACCTTCCACGCGCCAGATTGAGACACAACTATCGGGTTGTTCAAGAAGGAACTGCAGATGCTGGAAAATCGAAGGTACACAAAGATGCTGGAGAAACTCAGCGGGTGCAGCAGCAGCATCTATGGAGCGAAGGAAATAGGTAACGTTTCGGGCCGAAACCCTTCTTCAGTCTGAATAGATGCTGCTGCACCCGCTGAGTTTCTCCAGCTTTTTTGTGTACCTTCGATTTTCCAGCGGCTGCAGTTCCTTCTTAAATGCTTGGAGTAAAACTCGCCGCGACAGACAGCATCGTAAAAGAGTCAGATGGCGTGGATACAGGCCCTTCGGATCAACCTGCCCACGCCAGTCAACCAAAGATGCTAGAGGAGCTCCTCCAGTATCTTTGGTCAACAGATTCCTCCATTTACAGAAGATAGACACTAAATACTCGGGTAACTCGGCTGTACAGGCAGCATCTCTGGAGAGAAGGAATGAGGGACGTTTCGGGTCGAGAATCTGCCCACACTGTGTCATCCATTCCTTTTCTCCAGAGATGCTGCCGGTCCCGCTGAGTTACTCCAACATTTTGTGTCTTATCTTCGGTGTAAACCAGTATCTACAGTTCCTTCCTACACATGTCCCATCGACTCTCGTCCCACCTGCCTGCGTTTGGTCCATATCCCTCCATGTCTTATCCATGTACCTGTCTAACTTTTTGAGTCTGAAGAAGGGTTTCGGCCCGAAACGTTGCCTATTTCCTTCGCTTCATAGATGCTGCTGCACCCGCTGAGTTTCTCCAGCATATTTGTGTACCTTTAACGTTCTTAAATGTTGGGATAGTCCCTGCCTCAACTACATCCTCTGGCAGCTTGTTCTATACACTCATCACCCTTTGTGTGAAAAAGGTACCCCTCTGATTCCTATTAAATCTTCATCCCCTCACCTTAAACATCTGGTCCTCGATTACCCTACTCTGGGCAGGAAACTCTGTGCGTCTACAAGATCTATTACTCTCATGATATTGTACACCTCTGTAATATCACCCCTCATCCTCCTGTGCTCCAAGGAATAGAGCCCCAGACTACTCGCCCTCTCCATGTAGCTCAGACCCTCGAGTCCTGATAACATCCTTGTGGTGACACATTAGGCACAGCTAGAGGACTATAACTTGGAGCAGCACCGTGGTGCAGCAGTAGAGCTGGGGTCGATCCTGACTACAGGTGCTGTCTATGTGGAGTTTGCACATTCTTCCATGACCTCATGGGTTTCCTCTGGGTCCTCTGCTTTCCGCCCACATTCCAAAAACGTGCAACCTTGTATGAATAAATGATAATTGTAGGTTAATTGGCTGCTGTAATTGCCCTATTGTGTCAGGTGGTCTGGCATAGATTTGGTGATCGATCGACGGTCAATATAAATTTGGTGGGCTGAAAGGCCAGTTACCTCGCTGTATCAATAAACTAAACTATAGTAACAAAGTGTCATGTAATCAAATGTTTTAAAGAATTGATTGTGATTGTGATTGTCAAATCTGAAAGTGTTTCTTAAAAGTTGATTTTTGCTTAGAATTCCCATGGCATTTGCAACCATTGGTGATAACCTTCTTCAATATTTGTTTAATATTGATGGAAGAAACAAAGAGAAATGTTCTGTTCCCTTTTATGGAAAAAAGAAAGTATGTTCAACTTAAATGTATTTGACAGTTCGCAAAGGTTTGCATTTCCTGCTGGCAGGCATATATTGAAGCTGCTGTGGAATTAAGAGCAATGATACCCTTATTCTCTGAATGTGCAATGTCTGGTGAATTATTAGTGCATCAGGCTGAAATGTTCCCACTCAATGGTTGACAACTTTTTCACAGATTTCTGGCAGTTTTGCATTGGAAAAGAATCTAATGGGAAAATTTTTGCTGCACCTTAATATCATTGCCATTCATTAATTCGGCATTCTAAAATGTGCTATGAAAAAAACTGAATTCTGCACGGACCTAATGTAAGTTTTTCTTCCATCAGCTTGTAAAGCTGACATCAGGTGTAATTTACTTGGGCCACATACCCAATGGATTCTTTGAACCACAGATCCGGAAATACTTCTCCCAATTTGGAACAGTTCGTCGTGTTCGACTTTCACGGAGCAAAAAGGTAATGGGGAAATGTATGAAACCGTAAACTTCTTAATTTCAATGCTGTTTGTGCCAGATCCAGATGAAAGATTAAGTATTTTTAAGATAATGATCGTTGAATGTCTACCAATTTGTATAAAGTGAAATTTATCATATTTTTCTACTTTTGGTCACACTGCTGTGATATTTTAAAGTTATGATGGTACAAATTGTATTACCGGAAATCTCTAGAGCAAGGATATGCTAAAAAAAAAAGCACAGAAAGTACACTTGGCAAAATACACACCTTTGAAATATTTAAGAAGGAACTGCAGATGCTGGAAAATCGAAGGTAGACAAAAATGCTGGAAAACTCAGCGGGTGAGGCAGCATCTATGGAGCGAAGGAAATAGGTGACGTTTCGAATCAAGACCCATCTTCAGTCTGAACACCTCTTGACGTTTCGAGTCAAGATCTATCTTCAGTCTGAACACCTCCAGACTCGAAATGTCGCCTATTTCCTTCACTCCATATATGCTGCCTCATCCGCTGAGTTTCTCCAGCATTTTTGTCTATCTTTGCAGGAAGAAAACTAATGAATATCGGAATATGCACAGAAAAATGCTGAAATAAATCAGTCATAATCTTAATAAATGGCGTAACAGCATGGGGACTTATTCCTGCTCCTCTATCTGATGTTAGTTGCATTTGCATTGTCTTCCCATAGACATGGTTTAGTTTAGATCAGGGGTCGGCAACCTTTGGCCCACGGCCTGAAACCTGAAATCATCCGGCCCGCGGCCCGCAGGGCGTATTTTTTTCCCCGTCGTCATCCGGCCCACAGACTTCCTTCCTCTCCAGTACCTCCCGGACCCGAGGCGCCCAGGCGCGATGACACAAGGACGCAAGGAGGTATGCGCTGGCTGCCATCGAACTCTGGCTGTACTGCATCCTGCGCAAAGCCGTCGGCACGGCCGTGCACCTTCTGTGTCTGGGCTTCACTGTTGGGATCGGGGTTGTCTATAGGCCGGGTACGAGTGAGTGTGAGTATTTGAGCCACCGCCTTCAGGACAGAGCCAAGGCAATGGACTGTAGTTTTGTGACGAATGAAACACATTTTGAGTTGAGGAAAAATAGGGACTGATAGAACAGAAAAGCTGAAGACTGTGGGACATTAAATGGCACGTGGTGACAGTACTAGATTAAAGAATTCTGGTTTTAATTTTCTTTTGTTGGTGATTTTCTCAACATACTGTAATTTAAATTATTTTTGAAATAAAGTGATAATTTATAACCTAACTGTCAACATGCAATCAAATCATTTTATAACTGATCAAAAGCATTTGATATCGCCTCTAATTAATACTGTGAATATTTTTGTGCAAAATTTGTAAAAATGCTGTTTTTTTTAACATTTTAAATCTAGAGTGGACAGAGCAAAGGATATGCTTTTGTGGAGTTTGAGTGTGATGAAGTTGCTAAAATTGTTGCAGAAACCATGAACAACTACTTATTTGGTGAAAGGCTCTTGAAATGTGAGTACTTTCCACTAAATAATTCAAAATGAGAATTATTGTACATCTCTTGTAAACGGAACACCTGCCATTTGCTTATTGAGAAGTTAATCTTGTTTGAATACTGGTACCAACTAGAAGTAACATTTCAGTCCTTCCACATCCTTTTTGGCATCGATTTCATGCTTTGGTAAAATCCTAAAAGCATAAAATAATTTCTATGTCATCATTTGTAAACCTGAACACTGCAGAGGGTATGAGTGGAGTAGGAATGTTGAATTCGGTCAATCTGTGCTTCATGTACTTTGTTGTTTTACATTACAGCAGTTAGATCAGGAGCTAAGCCTTTCATTTTGCAATGTCCACTCCCTTTCTGTAGTCTTGGAACATCTTTTTGCCAACCAAATTTGTGTCCAGGATTACTGCAGATCCACATATGAACCTTTCCAAGGAGGTTTCTGGCAACTTACAGCATTGAAATGGGCTTTATCAAAGTCATATAAAAGGGTTTTTTTCTGGCATTGAAGACTGGCACTTCTCACCCATTTTAATGTGGCCTGCACATCATTGTTCTGTAGTTTGAAGAAGGGTCTCGACCCAAAACGTCACCAATTGCCAATACCCTTTTCCTACATGGTGCCCCTCTGCAGAATCATTTGAAAACAATGGAAGCTTTCAATTTAGCAGTTTTTGGTCTCTTTAGCTTCTCCAAAATGTTGATAATGACGTTGCAAACCTATTATAGAGAATGGAATGATTGCAGTGGTCTCTACTTTTCAATCACTTGCTATGATGCACTGTTCTTGAAGGGAACTTGTTGCTGATGACATTCCCACAGTGCTAAGACATGTATAGTTTCATTATTTGGGCTCAGTAATGATAGATGATGAGAAACACATTTCTGATGTATGGATGGTGTGTGGCTTTAAAAATAATCTATAAGTGATGGTGTTTTCATGTGTTTGCCGAGTTTGTCATCTTGGGTAATAGACAGAGCAGGTTTATCAAGGGTCTCTGAAACAGATTATATATCTTTGCAATATTTTATCTTGATTAAAATGCCATGTCAATGCAAGATTTCCATACATTTAAAGGTAATAGTGAACATATTAGTAAATATTTTTATTCTTAGGTCAGGTTCTTCCGCCAGAAAAAGTACATCCACAACTTTTCAAAGGTTGTGAAAAAATGTTTAAGAAACCGACAAACCCAGCAGTTGCTCGTTACAACAAGAAACGAACCCCGGTACAACAGAAAGCTATGTCACAGAGACTCCTCATAAAAGAAAAACAGTTGCGAAAAAGACTTGCTGAGAAAGGAATTACCTATGATTTCCCTGGTTTTGTAAGTTTATTTGGTGATTAGTCATCTGTATGATAATTGAATCTTCTGATTACTAGAATGGTCAAATTTATGGCTGCCAGTTTTGTCACTTCTCTTTTTAATTTCAGTTCTTTTGTTGATTGAAGCCCTATCACAGAGCTTTTTTGGTGTGCTTTGTTATTAAATTTAGCTAAAGAAAGTGGACACTAAATGCTTGAGTAACTCAGCAAGTCAGGCAGCACCTCTAGAGAGCATGGATAGGTGACGTTACGGGTCGGAACCCTTCTTTAGACTGATGTGATTGGGGGGTGGCGGGTGGGTAGGAAGAAAGGAGTGAATGAAAGCTGGAAGAGTGCTCTCACTTCCCCCACCACAATCAGTCTGAAGAAGGGTCCTGACCTGGAACATCACCTGTGCATGTTTTCCAGAGATGCTGCCTGATCCGCTGAGTCACTCCAGCACTTTGTGTCTTTTTTTGTAAACCAGCATCTGCAGTAGCTGGTGTCTCCATTTAATATAGCTTCTGGGGATGGACAGCTTCTCATAATCATAATTTTAAACCTGTTATAGCCTGCAGCTTGTTTTCAATGTTCCATTTTAATTCATCAATACTGCAGTGTATTCTTGATACAGGTGCACAACCTTTTATCCGAAAGCCTTGGGACCAGACACTTCTCAGATTTCGGAATTTTTCGGATTTCCGAATGGAAGATTTTAAGCGTAGATTAGGTAGGTAGCGCGGGCGGCTTGAAAAGTCTGGAGCGGCTGCCTCCTCCCCGGAGACCGGGGAATCATTGTAAATCATTGCTTAAATGTTAGTCAGTTAGTTTGGAGGGATTTTATGTGGTGGGGGGGGTGAAGGGGGAAACTTTAATTCTTAGTCCCCTACCTGGTCGGAGAGGCGGGGAGCGGGCAATGCCTTACCGGGTCGCCGTGCAGTAAGCTCCGGAGCGCTGTGGCCGCCGACATACAACATCGCGGAGCTGGGGCTGCGGGCGTCCGGCCGTGGGCCACGCTGGATTTGGAGCGCCGCGCAGCCAGGGGTAGAGTTGCCGGGGTCGGAGCTACAACCGACGCCGCCCGCGGCCGGACGCCCGCAGCCCCAGCTCCGCGATGTTGGGAGTCGGCGGCCACAGCGCTCCGGAGCTTACTGCACGGCGACCCGGTAAGGCATTGCCCGCTCCCCGCCTCTCCGACCAGGTAGGGGACTAAGAATTAAAGTTTCCCCCTTCACCCCCCCTCCCCCCCCTTCACATAAAAGCCCTCCAAACTAACTGACTAACATTTAAGCAATGATTTACAGATGTTTAAGTGTCTCCCCGGTCTCTGGGGAGGAGGCAGCCGCTACAGTAGTACAGACCTGGGTTGACCGTGGGTCGTTTCGGGTCAAGTCTGGCGCCAAACGCGAGCTTTGGTGTGCAGACGACATCCTGGAAAAACTGTCCGGTTTTTGGAGCTTTTCGTTTTCCGGAATTCCGGATAAAAGGTTGTGCACCTGTACTATGTATTTTAAAATTAATTGTGGCTTTAGTCTTGAGGGAAAAATGTTTGTACACATTTGCATATATAATCAGTACAAAATATTTGCAGTTATGATAATCTGACCTGAAAATAAATATATTTTAAAAAATCACTTTTCTGAGATAGCTGTCAATAGGAAATTATTTACATTTTTTTTTAAAAACAGCTTCACGGTATGGAGCTTTATTTAATGAGCAATATTTAGTTGAATACCTAACGTGGAAGACTTGATATCTTATCCTTCAGGCTGCAACGGTGCCTAAAAAGAAGAAAAGAGTTTCTAGAAAATTGAATGATACAGTAAGCAGCCAGGTAAACTTAAATGTTTAATCAAAAACTATTAATGAATATTAAAATGTATCTGGTTTCCAGGTTATACTATAGCATAAGATAGACACAAAAAGCTGGAGTATCTCGGTGGGACATGCAGCATCTCTGGACAGAAGGAATGGGCGACGTTTTGGATCGAGACCCTTCTTCAGGCTCATACTATAGCATAGTATGAATTTTGAGAGTTTTTCCTTTACTGTGGATTATAGTGGTTGGATATATATTAAATCCTTTCATTGTCTTGATTACAATTTCCTTGAGAGAAAAAGAACACCGAAGAATCCTAGTGCCTGATGCCCATTATTGGGTCCTCTTTTCAGAGTCATCCTTCAAAACAAGTAGTTAATCTGGAAAGAGACAAATTGCTGGATTTGGATCAGTGGGTCAGGCAGCATCATTGGAGAACATGGGTAGGTGACGTTTCAGGTCGGGATCCTTCAGATCCTTCTTCTAGCTCCCGTGTTCTCCAGTTAATATGTAAGCTTAAGTGATCTCTCAACAAATATGTGAAATCCAGTTGATCAGTATCAATTCGGAATTGCAGCTGAGTTTCAAAGAGGGAATGCTCAGCTCTCAAAATTATAGTGACCAAAAATATTGCCAGCTTGAGAGCCATAGCCATGTATGTTTTTCAATGGGTTTCGGCGTTCTTTTTAAGTGTGTGATTACTTCCTCACTACTTTTTCAGGTAGAATGTTCCAGACCCACTCTGCTCACAGGATGTGGTGTAGGGGCGGATAATACGGGCCATTTCCCTAAGAACTAGGACAGTCCCAGTCAATATTGGGAAGGTCCCCTTTTAGGACAACCATATTATTCTTTCAGCTCTATGTGTTCCCCTTGCATATTTATTCCTCTAATTCCTGTTGACTATTTGGGGGCGTATTGTACAATTCCAACATAGTGATCATCCATGTTTTTTTCAGCTCTATCCATAAGGCTTTATTGGATGATCCCTCAGTAATTTTATCTTGAGCTTGTGCCTTGATCTAAATGAAAAATACATTAAGCTGCCAGTCCTGTCCCACCCTTAGCCATGTTTTTATAATGGCTATGACATCCCAGCCCCATGTACCTAACCGTGCCGTAAGTCCATTCACGTTACCCGTCAGTCCCTTACCTTGTAATAAATGCAATTTAATCCAATAACTTTTTGTCATTTCCCACCGTGCGCCTGCCTGTCTTGTCACTGAACTCACTGTGTTGATTTCAGTATCAACTTCCTGCTTCTCATCCACGTCTTTACTGCGTTAGATCCCATCCAATGCAATGTGGTTTACACTTTCCCTAGTGGCACTTGCAAGTCCTTCTGCCATGGTGCTGGTCTCCATAATACTCGCACTGATCACTTTTGCCCAAGGGAAGATCCCAATAGTCAAAAACTTTGAATCCCTGTTGCACATTTTAAACAAAATGGCCTGATGTTCATTGGTGGGATCATAGCCCAGCGAAGTTATGAGAAGGTGCCAGAAAGTTGTCGTCTGGCCTCTGCAAAACCACAACGGTACCACACTTGGCGAGTTTGATGAAGAAAGGGATTTATATGGAGAGAGCTATGTGTTCAGACTGGATGGATTACAGTTATTGATGAGTATACAAATGTTTATTTTGAAGTAACAACATCTCAGTTTGATATATTGGTTGCATTTTATGTTAATCAAACTTTATCGTGCACTAAATGTTGCATATATTATCTGTGCACTATGGACGCTTGATTGTAACCCTGTATTGTCTGACTGGACAGCATGCAAACAAAAGTTTTCCACTGTATCTCGGTACAGGAAACAATAATAAACTAAGCTAATCCATTGCTAATTGCTCTTTTTTAAAAACTTTTTTTCAGGATGAAACGCCTGTCTGCACGCCTGCTGTTATAAAACGACGCAAATCTGTAAAGGGCTTTAATGATACAGATGATGAAATCACATTCAAAGTACCATCCTCTGTAAATACTACTGCAAAGAAAACCAAATCAATTGTTTTTTCAGGTGTAAAAGTGAAAAAAACAAAGAAAATGGTGACTGTTAAAAGAAAAAATCTAGGCAATTAAAAGGAATTTGTAAAGAAGCCAGAGAAACCTAACAACGATTTATTGGGAAGATTGATGCCTCATTTTGTGGAAAGTGGTACTGAAACTTTTAATGAATCAGTAAGACAATTATTTACGGTGCCTTTGCTGTGTTGCTTGTTGTGCATAGAAAGTTAAAAAACTACATGTTTCAATTTTGTGATTACATTTTGCACTTCATATCCCAAAATTAAAATATTTTGTACAGTGATTGATTCAAAATGTTTTTTCTATCCATTAAAAATAATTGGACTACAGAAAGTCAACAAGTTTTCAATAAAAAATCATTACTTAAAGTGAGTATTTGAACTTAATCATTTAAAAAATTAGACTGGACTCAACTATGAGCAGAATAACATTCTGGTAACTTGGCTTGGATGAATTATGCCTTGTATGTGGAATTTCCATTTCCCTGAATACTCTTTACCTGCCTGTGCAAGTGCAGCCCAAAATGAAACCAAGCCTTTCAGGAATATGTAGCCCACCTGAATGAGCCTCTCTCCACCAAATCAAACATTCATTCCCTCCACAGCACTGTTTTGCAGTATTTGCCATTTACAAAATAAGTTGCAAGGATTTGCCAAGATCACTCTTGATAGCACCTCCCAAACTCACAAATGCTACCAGCAGGAGGACAAAAGTATAAAGTTATACCAAGGTATACCTGAAAATGAAACTAAAACAGAAAATGCTAGAAGTACTCAACGGGCCACATTTGTGGAAAGAGAAATGAGCAAACGATTTTGGCCAAAGTTTTAACTTGGTTTCGTTTAGAGTACAGGGTAGAAACAGGGCCTTCGACCCTCCGAGTCTACATCAACCAGCGATCAACGGTACACTAGCTCTATAATACACATTAGGTAGAATTTACAGAAGCCAATTAACCTACAAATCCAAATGTCTTTGGAATGTGGGAGGAAACCGGAAGACCTGGAGAAAACCCACAATCACGGGGAGAATGTGCAAACCCATATAGACAGCACCTGTCGTGTTCAAAAGGGAACTGCAGATGCTGGAATATCGAAGGTACACAAAATTGCTGGGGAAACTCAGCGGGTGCAGCAGCATCTATGGAGCGAAGGAAATAGGCGACGTTTCGGGCCGAAACCCTTCTTCAGACCACCTGTCGTCAGGATTGAATCCGGGTCTCTGCGCTGTGAGGAAGCAGCTCTACCACTGGGCCACTCTAAAGAATTAAAGGAATGCTGGAAAATGAGATATGAACCTGGCAAAGCTGCAACAGGAATATTTACCTGCTAACCAACAAGAACAATAGATTCTTCGACTAACGGATTACACCAAAGCTGTGCAGTCCTGCCATATTTAATTATGAATGGTGGGAAATAATTGAGTAGCAAGCAGGAGAGGGCTCCAATAATGTTGCCATCCTCAAACAATGGTGATGCTTGACATGCATGCTATGGATAGGACAAGCATTCTCCCTCCAGGGACATTGACATTTGTGGTATCTGTTAGATACATGGGATGGAGATTTTCAAAACAGGAAACGTAAGGTTAAAGTTAATTCTGGGGAAAGACAAAGATGGGAGGGTACAGAGACATTGATTAATGATTTATTTTAACTCAACATTGTGTCATGAGGAAATAAAAATAGTAGAGTTACTATGTATTGATGAAGCAGTTTGGTTTGCTCAGACTGTTTTCCGATGTGCATCGATAAGGCCTTTGATAAACTGACTTCTTTGATAGACTCACCACTGATTTACGAGCTGTTTTACTTTGTGCCTGAGTAAAATATATAGCCAGGGACTGGATGTCAGGATGTCAAGTATCCCGACAAGCTTTGGGAGTATGCTACAAGCGAGAGAGAGACAGAGACAGAGAAATGCTGGAACCAAGAGAACAAAGAAGCACTGTGAAAATGGTCACATGAAGGACATCAGGTGAGAGCAGAGCTGAAGATAACTTCATGGCTATGTAGGGTGACCTTGAGATAAGGTGTCTGGGAACGGCCATTTTGCAAAGTAACTATATGATGAGAATGGCAATATAATTAACAACTCGAGCCTGATAAGTAACGAAGATTGCGTTTTGTTTATTCAGCATTTGATGAGTGACAACTTGAAATGATTGACCAGAATTATGAGAGTCTTGGTTGAGAACAAAGGCTTCCTTTAGGAGTTTGAAAGAAAAATTAGTATAAAAGAAGGGTGTTCCGAGACTTTGGGGGCGACAATGAGGGAACAACTATGGCAAGAAGGAGGGACCTGAGTTTGAAGCTCAGAAGACTACCCCTTACCAACAGTGAATTTGGCCAATTCATTCATGCGGGTAATGTCTGAGTCCAAGTCATGAGTTTTTTGTGATTTCGTTTAAGAAGAGATAAGTTGAAATAATAAAGTAAATGGAAAGTTATTAGAAGTCAATAGTTTGCAGTCATGTTTAAGTTACTCAAGTGTTAATAACGATTAAGTTGTACTAAACCTTGGTTCTTTTGTTCGACACGTCAGTTGATACCCAATGGAGGTAATAGGGTCAACAAGTCGGATGTAGGGTACGAGTATAGCACAAAATAGCACAAAATTCCCTCCTCCTGAAATATAACTCCAAGCATTAAAGTATTTTCCCCTTGATGTCCATGGATCTTGCGGACACATTTGGTCAAGATATTCCGTGAACATATCAAGAACAAGAAGGTAGCCAAAGAAAGAGCGGGTCCCATTCTTCTTCTTGCGTATGGTGTACACAGCCTAAAGTTGCAGGACAACTTTTTCTATTTGAGCTTATTTGATTGTGCACGCCAGGTTAATTGCATTCGTTGAAACAGGGTGGACTATGTGAAGGTTGCAATCTCCCACCCCAAATGGGTCCCATTAATGAAACTAAAAGGTAACCCATGTATGGAATCGTATGATGTGGGCAATGTCCGAAGTGAATACGGTTTCATCGAGGAAATGGCCACTGAAGGTTGCCTAAGGCTACAGCAGGATATAGATCAGATGAAGAGATGTCAAGTTGAACTTAATCCTGATCGGAGCAAAGTAGTACATTTTGGAAGTAAAATATGGCACAAAGCAATGTATATGGTAAATGGGAGGGCACAAAGCAATTTTGCTGAAATGAGGGACCTTCAGTTCAAGTCTATGAAAGTCAACGAAAGGCGAAAACGTGATGAAGAAAGCAAACAGCATGCTCAGCTTCATAGGTCGTGGCTTGGAATATAAAAATTGCAACTTGATTAGTTGAAGAATTATGTGCAGTTCTGGTTGCCACACAAATGGAAGGATGTGGTTGTGCTGGAGAGAATGCAGAGGAGTGCTGCCCCTTAATGCAGAGGAGTGCTGCCAGAATTACAGGAGTTTAGTTGTGGGGAGAGATTGTATAGGCTGAGTTTTCATCTAGTGCAAAGGAGGCCGAACGTAATCTAATAGAGGTGTATAAAATTATAAAAGGCATAGATTGGGTAGATAGAGTTGCTGCCTTACAGCGCCAGTGACCCGGGTTCGATGCTGTCTATGAGTTGTTGTCCGTACGGAGTTTGTACGTTCTCCCCATGACCTGCGTAGGTTTTCTCTGGGATCTCCGGTTTCCCACCACGCTCAAAAAATGTATAGGTTTGTAGGTTAATTGGCTTGGTATAATTATAATTTGTCCCTAGTGTGTGTTGGATAATGTTAGTGTACAGGGATCGTTGATGTGGATTCAGTGGGCCAAAGGGCCTGTTTCTGTGCTGTATCTCTAAAACTAAAGACTGGGTGCTTTTGTTTCCTTCCACGTTCTAAAGATATGTTGGTTTAATGTTAGGTGAGGCAGGATCTATGGGGCGAAGGAATAGGCGACGTTTCGGGTTGAGACCCTTCTTTAGACTGATGTCGCGGGGGGGGGCACGGGAAACAGAAAGGAAGAGGCGGAGACAATAGGCTGTGGGAGAGCTGGGAAGGGGAGGGGAAGGAAGGAGAAAGCAAGGACTACCTGAAATTGGAGAAGTCAATATTCATACCGCTGGGGTGTAAACTACCCAAACGAAATATGAGGTGCTGTTCCTCCAATTAGCGGTGGGACTCACTCTTGCCAAGGAGGAGGCCCAGGACAGAAAGGTCAGATTCGGAATGGGAGGGGCAGTTGAAGTACTGAGCCACCGAGAGATCAGGTTGGTTATTCCGAACTGAGCGGAGGTGTTGGGCGAAGCGATCGCCAAGCCTACGCTTGGTCTCACCGATGAAGAGCAGTTGACACCTGGAACAGCGGATGCAATAGATGAGTGGGATGAGGTGCAGGTGAACCTCTGCCATCATTTGTAGTAGATGTCGGTCAGTAGTCTGTTATACGAGTTAATGTTAAATGGCTATAGTAAATTGCCTTAACTGTGCAGGTGAGAGATAGAATCAGGGGTGTGTTGATGGAATATAAGAAAAATAAATGGGGTTTGTGTCAGACTTGGTAGGCCAAAGGATCTATTTCAATTCTCGGTGACTGACCCAATCTTGTGCAGAAGGGGATTGATATTCATAAAGGTTGGTGGTGATAGTGGTGATAAAATATATTCATACTGGTGATAAAATATAAATTAAAAATAACACATAACTCAAGAAGTGGAATTATGTGATAAAATTGCAGTGGGATACAAATATTTTTGAATGGTCCAAACAAAATTGTTTAGCCTGTATAACAATAATAGTATAATGTAAGATTCTCATTGTGTTCATATCTCTTTGTGGGCATGCACCTCCTTTAACCTTCAAACCTTCTCATTTCAGCAAGTGTCCAATTCCAATCATTTTTGTGTAGCTTAGCTCAACTATTGGGACCAGGGCCTCATTATCAGATAATTGTACTTGCAGCGAAGCTTGTGTAATGAGAACAGCACTTGGAATAACTTTGAGCATGTAATTACGATAACAGAAAATAAATAGTTATTCAGTCCCTCAAATTTATGCTGTCTCCCATCAGACCAATCCCATTTTCCATTCCTTCTTTGATTCTTTTGCCACTTACTTTACACAATGGTTAATTCGCAGCAGTCAATTAACCTACCAACAAAGGGGGGAGTTTAGAACATCTGGCACACAGTCAATATCAGAGATCAGGATTGAACCTAGGATAGAAGAGCTATGAGGCAACAGCACTAAATGCTGCAGCACTGTTGTCACCCGAACAAATTCATTCCTTGCAATCTCCAGAAGTATAATCTAAGCTTTAACCAGCTGTGGGGATCAAGAATATAATATTAGAAATCAAAGCACGTGTAGGCCATAAAAGCCTCATGAGCCTGTTTTATGATTCAATAAGATCCAGAAGCACAAACAATTCAACCAGCTAATTCACATCCCTACCATCGTCCTTTGGGCTCTTGGCAATCTCCAATTGTTTGGGCATTTTCCTCAAATTGGGCAATTAGTTAAGGCTAAGAAACATTATAATTTTGCTTGCCCTAAGTGAAAAAAATCCTTACTGTGAGAAAAACAATTAGTAAGCCATCCTTTTCTGAAAATTTCCAACCAGAAAATGTTTGAATGCTTGATCATTTATGTAATTTCTTCTGACTTAAAAATGTTTCTTTGAAGAAAACTTGTTAAGTAGTTTGTTGTTCTACTTTTGTTTAAGCCACTTTTTATTTGTTTGTTCTCCTTCCACTCCTGATTTGTTTCTTTAAAACAATTAGTACTGTGGTACAGGAAGCATGTCTTGAATGCAAAAGAGTATGATGTCAAGAGATATTATAAAGATTTGTGAATGTGTTTTAATTGCATTTGTGTAAATCAGTTCCTTGCACTTTTGTTGAAAGGGTTCATTGTCAAGAAGACTCCGAAAGCACCAATTAGTATTTAATGAACTGATGTTGATTTTTGTATTAACTTCCTTTCAATTCACACGTTGCAGTCAGCCAGCTGGCTTCAATCTCGGTGAATTTTTTAAAAACTAAATGATTGAAGCTTTTTAAATTGGACTAGTCTCATTAAATTAATATGACAGCCTTGTCTTAATTTGGAGTTTCACAGTCGTTCAAAACTAATACTGTACCATTGCCCAGAAATCTCTATTTCCATGCAGGCATGGGGGCAGACATTATGAAATGGTTGTTCCAGTCAGCCCATGTAGCACATTTGTGGAACTAGTTATCAAATGGTAATGGCGGCCAAAGAGAATGCAGAAGTTGGAACCTTGAGAAAAGGGCAGACTGATGGAGGAACTCAACAAGCCAGGAAATATTACTCAAAACGGCACCTGTTCATTTCCCACCACATTTGCTGCCTGGCTCCCTGTGATCCTCCAACAATTTGTTTCTCATTCTAGTCATTACAATTCTTTACAGACAATTGAAATGCAATTGTTAGAAGTGTGCATGCTTTTTAGAATACCCATTAGATTACAGTCCTAATAGAAATTGAGGAACTGAGATATTGACCTTTATGCCAGCCGTTCCACTGCAGGTCAGAAGTACAGCTGGTGGTCAGTTGCCAGTACATCTGACCTCTTGTGCCATCAGACTTCCAGCCGAGTCCAAGGGCAGTTTGGGGTTAATCTCAGTTGAGGAGCAGGATAATTTTCACATCTAGCCCTTCAGCCATGATATATCTAGCACAGCCTCATCACTTGAATCGGGTTAAGAATATATGCAAGAAAGGTAAATGATTTAGATTTTCCCTTTATCTTAATGAAAATTAATGTTTCTAAATTAAGTAAGTAAGTAAGTTTATTGGCCAAGTATTCACATACAAGGAATTTGCCTTGGTGCTCCGCCCACAAGTAACAACATGACATACAGTGACAGTTACGAATGACTCAGAAAACACTAAACATTAATAATAATAAAACATTAATGATAAAACACCATTGATCAAGCAAGATTCAGATATTAGTCCAGATATATGTTTTAATTATATTTATTATTTAAATGTTTAATTTTTACAAAGTTATTTAGATTTATTTCAGGTGTTTAAATACCTCCGATCAGTCTATGAGTAGTGTTTCAGGTCCTGTTGCTGGAGACCCAATCATCAGACTGTGATCCCACATAATGTCTATGGCTACAAGTCCTTGAGGTTACTGGAAGCTGTACGGACAGAAAAGACAGTACATGCATTTTCTTAAATGCATATGAAGACACAAAATGATAGAGTAACTCTGTGTCAGGCAGCATTGGTGGGAACAGGGAGAGTTGATATTTCGGATCGGGACCCTTCTTTAGATGCAAGAGATCTCAGATTCCAGAAGCTGGAGCAACAAACAATCTGCTGAAGGAACTCAGCAGGTCGGGCAGCATCTGTGGGGGGAAATGTCAGTCAATGTGTCAAGTCAGGACTCTTCATCTGGCCTGAAAGAGACCAGGAAGATAGCCAGGTCAAAGGGATGGGGAGTTGGGCAACATTGGCAAATGGAGTCAGTTGGGGGAGGGAAGGTTGGAAATAATGACTAAACTAGTAGGTGGGGGCAACAAATGTACGCAAATTATGAACTCTGATAGAAAGGAAATTGAAGCATGGTTCAAAATAAGGAAGGTAAGGTGGACAGTTGGAAACAGAAGGGGAAGGCAGTGTATGGACAATAAACAGGCTATTCCAAGCATGATCTGGCCCATGATCTGAGTGAGTAGAAGGTAAGGCTACACTGGTTGGCCTGCCTGATATTTTGTGTCAGTATTTTGCTAGTTTTTCTATCTGGAATACATAACTTGCAGCCAATGTTGAACCAGTCACAAACTGCAAATGGTTTATGCTTTCTCTTTACTCTGCTTAAATTTGTCATGTAACAAAATGCAGTTGTCAAGAGCTTGTGTTTTTACTTCTGTTCAAAAATGCTGTGGAAGAAATGACACAGAGCAAAGATGCAGAGAGTTCCTCTCAAGAGAACACTTCATTTTTTCAGCGAAAATCTAAAAACAATTTCAGGTGCTGGAAATCTAAAATAAAAAGAGAAAAAACCTGGATATAAACAGGTCAGGCAGCATCAATGGGATGAGAAACAGAGTTAAGATGTCAGGTTAAAGAACCTTTGTCAAACTACATTTTTTCTGATTCGTTTCCAAACTAATAATGCCTGCCTCAGTCACTATAATGTGGATAGTCTACACTTAAATTTTCCACTAATCCAGCTGAATCAGACATCTCTGCTCAATAAACTTTATTGGCCAATTTGCAAACTACCTGGTTACTGTGGCTCAGTATTTCATCAGGCAAGTGACTTTGGTTGTTCCGACTTTATGTGATAGTCAAATAGCATGGAAACAGGCCCTTTGACGCACCGTCTTTTCATGTTGCTCCTTTACAATGTTACATGTTTCTTTTGTGGCAATCTAGTTTCATGGTTCTTTGTTAATTTTGTACTGTATGCATGCAAGCTTTCACTTTCTAAACCATGGCTTGCAAATTCTGTGGATATTTATTTTTAGATTTCATAATATATATTCAGAAACTTTCCATATGTGGTAGCATATATATCTCCAAGTTGTAGAACATTTTCTGATTCTAAGTCAACTTAATTTGATACATTCCATTTCATTTTAGATCAGATTTACTGTACCTATTTGAAATTTCTTTCCTAAATCTTCCTTCAGTTCTTTTTCTTTGGTCCAATTATCGCACCTATCTTTCTTTCATCTTACTGCATTCTTATTAACCATATAAATATAACATATAACAATTACAGCACGGAAACAGGACATCTCGACCCTTCTAGTCCGTGCCGAACACATAATCTCCCCTAGTCCCATATACCTGCGCTCAGACCATAACCCTCCATTCCTTTCCCATCCATATAACTATCCAATTTATTTTTAAATGATAAAAACGAACCTGCCTCCACCACCTTCACTGGAAGCTCATTCCACACAGCTACCACTCTCTGAGTAAAGAAGTTCCCCCTCATGTTACCCCTAAACTTCAGTCCCTTAATTCTCAAGTCATGTCCCCTTGTTTGAATCTTCCCTACTCTCAGTGGGAAAAGCTTTTCCACGTCAACTCTGTCTATCCCTCTCATCATTTTAAAAACCTCTATCAAGTCCCCCCTTAACCTTCTGCGCTCCAAAGAATAAAGCCCTAACTTGTTCAACCTTTCTCTGTAACTTAGTTGCTGAAATCCAGGCAACATTCTAGTAAATCTC
This sequence comes from Amblyraja radiata, assembly GCF_010909765.2. Lineage (NCBI taxonomy): Eukaryota > Metazoa > Chordata > Chondrichthyes > Rajiformes > Rajidae > Amblyraja > Amblyraja radiata. The sequence goes on from NC_045962.1 coordinate 74,495,845, forward strand.
CTCTGTACTCTCTCTATTTTGTTGACATCCTTCCTATAATTAGGCGACCAAAACTGTACACCATACTCCAGAATTGGCCTCACCAATGCCCTGTACAATTTTAACATTACATCCCAACTTCTATACTCAATGCTCTGATTTATAAAGGCCAGCACACCAAAAGCTTTCTTTACCACCCTATCTACATGAGATTCCACTTTCAGGGAACTGTGCACAGTTATTCCCAGATCCCTCTGTTCACCTACATTCTTCAATTCCCTACCATTTACCATGTACGTCCTATTTTGATTTGTCCTGCCAAGATGTAGCACCTCACACTTATCAGCATTAAACTCCATCTGCCATCTTTCAGCCCACTCTTCCAACTGGCATAAATCTCTCTGTAGACTTTGAAACTCTACTTCATTACCCGCAACCCCACCTATCTTAGTATCATCTGCATACTTACTAATCCAATTTACCACGCCATCGTCCAGATCATTGATGTACATGACAAACAACAGTGGACCCAACACAGATCCCTGTGGCACCCCACTCGTCACTGGCCTCCAACCTGACAAACAACCATCCACCATTACTCTCTGGCATCTCCCATTCAGCCACTGTTGAATCCATCTTGCTACTCCACCATTAATACCCAACCATTGAACCTTCTTAACCAACCTTCCATGAGGAACCTTGTCAAAGGCCTTACTGAAGTCCATATACACAACATCCACTGCTTTACCCTCATCAATTTCCCGAGTAACATCTTCAAAAAATTCAAGAAGATTAGTTAAACATGACCTTCCAGGCACAAATCCATGTTGACTGTTCCTAATCAGACCCTGTTTATCCAGATGCTTATATATATTATCTCTAAGTATTCTTTCCATTAATTTGCCCACCACTGACATCAAACTAACAGGTCTATAATTGCTAGGTTTACTCTTTGACCCCTTTTTAAACAATGGAACAACATGCGCAGTACGCCAATCCTCCGGCACTATTCCCATATTGCATTGGTTTTCCATGGAATCTTGGAACTGCGTCTACCTTTCTTTAGCATTCTTTCATTTTGTTGCCAAAAATGTGTTAAAAAGCCATGCCACATTACACTATCATCTCTGAGCAGAAGGTTATAAATTTAAGTCTTGTGTCAGGATTTGAAACATAGTATGTACACCAGGGGTCAGCAACCTACGGATCCGGATCCGGCCCGTAACCCAAAATTATCCGGCCCGCAGGCGGTTTTCCACCCGTCATCTACACTTCTTTACAAAAAATTGGATATAATCCCATAAACTGGGCAAAAGGTTAGTTGGATTGGTGGACGCGGTTCCACTGATGTAAAAGTGCAGTTGCAGCTGGTGCTCAGCGCGCCCCGGAATCATCTGTCCCTGCGCTTTGCCCGGGGGAGGGTCAGGGTCAGGGTCAGGGCTATAGGATCTTTGGTCAGGGCTGCCCTCCTCAAAGATGGCGGCACTGCTGGCCTTTGGTCCGTGTGGACGTGGCGGACACGAATGCAGTGGTAAATGGACGGGACTGGACCTTGGAGAGGAGGGAGAGGGAGGTGGGGAGGGAGGGGTTGGGGGAGAGGGAGAGGTGGAGAGTGAATGGGGGAAAGGGAAGGAGAGAGGAGGTGGGAAGGAGAGGTAGAGAGGGAGAGGTGGAGGAGAAGTAGAGAGGGGGAGGGAGGAGAGGTGGAGGAGAGAGGTGGAGAGAGGGGGAGGAGAGAGGGAGGGGGAAGAGAGAGGGGGAGGAGAGAGAGTGAATGGGGAGGGGGAAGAGAGGGTAACAAAGGATCTGCATGGAGTTTAGGACAGAGGAGTGAGGGTAGTTTCAATAGCTGTGTCTCAAACTAACTGCTATGTTCAGTGGACATAATATTTCTTAAATATATAAATATAAGTCAAAGTTTAGTTAGTATGTATTATTATTACCTCCATTTATTAACTACTAGACCAAGGGGGACCCGTTGGGTCCTGTCCCCTCAATGCGCGGTTGCGAGGAGGGGGAGCCTGCGGCGTCATAAACACACTAACCACCCCCCAAACACACAGGGGGGGAAGGGGGGGGTGAGAAGGGGGGGAGGCGGGTGAGAGGGAGAGGGGAGGGAGAGGGCTGGAGGGGGGAGGGGGAGAGAGAGGGGGAGATAGGGGTGGGGGGGAAGGGAGGGGGAATGGGAGAGAGAGTAGAGGGGAGAGAGGGGGGTAGAGAGGAGGGGAGGGAGAGAGGGGGAGGGAGGAGAGGGGAGGGGGTGAGAAGAGGAGGGGGCGAGATGGAGGGGAGCCGGGCGATTGAGTGAGCTACGAAAAGCGGAGAGAGCTCTGGGAGTGAGAGACAGAGAGAGAATACAGGGCCCGACTCTCTGCATCTCTCGGAAAACCCGAAGCGGGGGGGGGGGGGGTGGGGGGGGGGGGGGGTGAGGTGGATGTGGAGGGGGGAGGGGAGGGGTGAGGTGGAGGGAGGGCAGATGGGCGGAGGAGGAGAGGGGGAAGAGGGGAGAGAGAAGATGGGAGGAAAGAAGGGGTAGAGGAGGGGAAGTGGGGGATTCCCTAGAGAGGGAGGGGGGCAGAGAGAGAGGGGGGGGGCAGAGACGGAGGGAGGGGCAGAGACGAAGGGGGGGCAGAGAGTCGGTGGACAGAGAGGAGATGCCCTCTCCATCCTCCCTTCTCCTCCCCCTCTTGATCCCCCCCTCCCCACCCACCCCCCTCTTTCCCCCCCCTCCCCCCCCCCCCCCCACCTCTCTCTCTGTTTCTCTGCCTCGGGGAGGGGGCAGAGAGGGAGGGGGAGAGGGTAGTGGCAGCAGCTACCGAAGTCGTAGAACACAAGCCTCCCCATCAGGCGCCGAACCCAAGCTAGGCTGCGGGGGTCGTTGACCACAGCGAGGCCCGCAGCGCCCTGAGGACGGTTAAAAACAGTGGAGGGCCTGCCGTTTGTGGCTTCCGCAAGGGTAAGCGCACTCACCAGGATATATCCCTACACCTTCTACTGTGAGTTGATGATCTTCAAACAGCAGTTGATGTTTATTTCAGTTTATCCCAGGATATAGAGTTCCGTGTTCTACAGCTGTTCTGGATGAATCTCAACAAAGACCACTGCATACCTCTTGAGACATTCTTTGCAAACATCCTGTCCATAGGAAGCAAAGAATTGTCTCGTCTGCACCACGGGCACCTTGAGATCTGTGTGCAGTGGAATTGAATCACCTGGAACTCAGTTTGCAGTGGAATTGAGACTCCAAATCTGCATGGTTTCTAAAGGGAAGGGCCCTTCAGACTTGTTAAGTCTCATCTGTTTCCGAACAAAAATAAATAAATATCACCCAAAGAGAAAGAATAAGTGGGTTCAAAATCTTGGTTAGACTGCACTTAGAGTGGTGTCCAGTTCTGTTCACCACACTACAGAAAGGATGTGGAAGCAATATATAGGCATGGAAAAGATTCACCAGGAGGTTCCCTGGAATTGAGGGCTGTAATTATAAGAGGAAATGCGATGGATTGGATTTATTCTTACTGGACTGTTGGAGTCTGAGGGGTGATCTTATAGAGGTTTAAAAAAATAATAGGGGCTTTTTCGCAGGGCAGGAGAGTTTAGAAATCGAGGAGATGGGTTTAAGGTGAGAGAGGAGACATTTAAAGATGTCCAGTTGAAAATTAAACAGCTGGGACCAGAAAACTGTAAAAGAGTAAGTGGGTAACAAAGGTTGTAAGTAAGAAGAGACTGGACAAGAGAGAAAGAACTGAGTCAAGGTAGGAAGAAATAAATTCTGTGAGCTGAACGAATGGACCTGCCTACACAGACCTGTTGACAGATTACGGGGAAGAGGTCAAAGATGGCTGGAAGTGGTTGGAGGATTATGTGGGTAGAGCTCAAGTGGAAATTAGGTTCTTTATTAACTGGGAGACAATGGCCAAATAAGGTATTCTACAAATGCTTTCTTTTTCCTCAAAGCGCATGTAGTTTTGTGGGGATGATGATGAAATGCAGGATCAGACTCACCTTGATGTCTGCACAGATCATCTGAAAACTATTATGTTTTTAGTGATCATTCAGAAAAGAATCAGCTGGGTGACCCATATTTAAGTTTATAGAATTGTACCTGAGCCAACATCAATGAAAAATAAGGGTGAATTGAAAACATCGGAAGAAAAAGTGCACCATTGTGAATAATTATTCCAGCTATTATTCAGTTGAAGAAATTAGAATAAGCCAGCAGTCTAAGGGAAAAAAACATGTCAAGTTTGGTAGAAGAAAAATAAAAAATAGTTCTTATTGTAAAGCATGATTTTGGTTGAAATTAATAGTTTGCAATGACATTGAATAGTCATTAATAATAAGTGAATATTATGGTTTAGCATTTATCATCTGATTCTCAGAATGGCTGACATTAAACAGATGTTCCGTTTAATTTGATCTTGTAATTTATTATGAAATATTAATTATAATCACTGTGTATGTTTTATCTATATAATTTTGGAGGCTTCCCTGTTTATTACCAAGGCACAGGGGAATACAAAAAGGCATTCATCTGCTTCCTGAGGAAATTGCCCAATCATCTGTTTGAATACAAATTTGTTAATAAAATCACCCGTTCTCTCCATATACACACACAAATAATGCAAAGTTTTATTCAACCCAATACATATTTGTGGTATGTTCCAGAAATTGACAATCTATGTTTCTTTAAAGGCCACCACATATTACTAATCTTAAGATCTGATCATTTATGGTGTGGGGTGGAGGGGGGTAACGGAGTCAGCATTTCAACCCAACAACAAATGGCTGAGCAGTATTAAAAAACATAAGTGTCAACATTGAAAACTACTATTCCAATGTGAAATGGTGAAACCATATGCCAGTGATATTTAGCAGAATTGATTTCTCCAAAAGTATTTCAGTTGACCCTGTCCAGAAGTGCCTGTTTCATGTGAGGCTGAAAAGAGAGGTGAGATTTATGTAAATGAAAATCAAAAAACTGTAAATGCTAAAGTCTAAAAATAAAAACAAAAAATGCAGCATCAACGTAAAGAGAAACTGAGAGAAACTGTAGGCTCCAGTCTACATTGATCCTTTACCAGCCTGCAGCAAAAAAGTTGGGCTTTCTCCTGAAGGCGTCAGCTTGTTGTTCTGATATACAAAGCTATGCTTCCGTTGCTATTCGTATTAACATTTCATCCTGAAATAAACTGAATAATAAGTGAGAAGTATATTTTCCCCTGGGAGCCATCAGATTCGTCTTGGCTGTATTGTCAATTATTTCAATCTCACTGGTCCTGGAGAGATATGTTTTATCCAGCTGGGATTCTGTTTGTGCAAACATTTCCTTATCTGTGGGTTGCTAAGGAACAGCCTATTTTCTCACAATTTTCATTTTTAAATGTGTTGTTGGTGGAGGTGAGTTCTAAATTCAATTCAATTCAACTTTATTGTCATTGCACAGATACAAGTATAGGTACAACGAAATGCAGTTTCGTTGTACCTATACTTATATCTGTTATAAAGTTATAGGGTTTCTTTATTTATAAAAAATAAAGTTATAGGCTTTCGAACTATTGCAGGAAAGAAACAATCAGCAGTGGTGGAGCAACTCTTTGGTTTAATAGGAGCCACATTTATTCAGTGCATACAGTATATAAATTAGTTTGATGATGAAATAAAGTACATTGGAAGCAGTAAGGTCAGAAGCTTTAAATTTGAAAAAAATATGAATGCATTGAAAAATATGCTCAAAATTGAGGCAGATATATGGTCATCTATATTAGACATAAAAGCACATTTTATAAAGGAGAAAATCAAGATACAGTGGAGGACCTGAGAGACTTGGAGGTCCTCACACACAGGTAAAATTAAAATTCATGGACAAATTAACAAAACCGAAGAGGTTTGTGAAACTAGCGCACCAGAGTACGATACGATAGAACTTTATATATCCCAGGAGGGAAATTGATCTGCCAACACAGTCATAAAAACACAAAATACATGAAATTAAAGTGATGAGTGGAAAGGCTTGGGGGATATGCAAAAATTGGAGGGTGGGGGGGGGCGGTTGGGGCGAGAATCAGTATCAACCTACCCCATGACAGAAGGGGCAGGAGTTGTAAAGTTTGATAGCCACAGGGAAGATGGATCTCCTGTGGCGTTCTGTCCCGCATCTTAGTGGAACCAATCTGTTGCTAAAGGTACTCCTCAGGTTGACCAGTGTGTCATGGAGGGGGAGAGCTGTATTGTCCAGGATGCTCCGCAGTTTGAGGAGCATCCTCCCCTCCAAGACCACCTCTCATGGATCCAAATCTGTCCCCAGGACGGAGCCAGCTTGCTTGATGAGTTTGTTGATCCTATTGGCGTCCGCAGCTTTCGCCCTGCTGCCCCAGCACACGGCAGTGAAGAAGATGCCACTGGCTACCATCGATTGGTAGAACATCTGCAGCATCTTACTGCAGAGGTTGAAGGAGTGGAGCCTTCTTAAAAAGTACAGCCGGCTCTGTCCCTTCTTGTACAGGGCTTCAGCTTTCCTGGACCAGTCCAGTTTACTGTCCAGGTACACTCCAAGGTATTTCAAGGTTTCAAAGTTTCAAGGTCAGTTCATTGTCACATTTACCAATTAAGGTACAGTGAAATTCAGATTGCCATACAGTCATACCAATAAAGAGCAACAAGACACCCAAATAAATTTTTAACATGAACATCCACCACAGCGACTCCCTCACATTCCTCACTGTGATGGAAGGCAAAAAAAGGTCATCCTTCTTCCCTTGATTGTTCTCCCATGGTCGGGGCACTCGAACCTTCCATTGTTGGGGCAATCTTGGCTCCCGCAACTGGCGGTCGAGTTCTCCGCATCGGGGCAATCAAGTTTCCGCATCGGGGGGATCTCAGCTCCCCGCGCCGGGCGATTGGTTTCCCGAGTCAGGGCTGGTCGAACCTCCTACGGCTTGGAGCTTCCCGACATCAATCTCTTCCTGAGACGGCAAGCTCCTCGATGTTGAAATCCGTTGGAGTGTCGATCCCAGGCAAGGGATCGCAGGCTCCAATGGTAAGTCCATGGCCCCGCGCTGGGGCTCAAAGTCAGTCTCGAGCAAAGCCTCCGGCTCCATGATGTTAGGCCGCAGAGTGACCGGAGATACGATCTGGAAAAAATCGCACCTCTGGCAAGTTAAGAGATTGAAAAAAAAGTTTCCCCTGACCCCACCACTAACCAGAGAACATTAACACATACTTTTTAAAACATACTTAAAATAACAAAAAAGGCAAAAAGACAGACTGTAGGCGAGGCTGCCATCACTGATGGTGCACAGTAGTAAACTGCACATCCAAACCATTGATGGAAACAGAGGCCAGGGGTGTTCCTCTCCTCCTAAAGTCCACCACCAACTCCTTAGTTTTGTTGGTATTGAGCTGCAGGTGATTCAGCCCGCATCACTCAACTGATTACACCTCTATATTCAGCTCCCTTCCCCTCACCGATGCAGCCGACAATTGCAGAGTCATCTGAAAACTTCTGCAGGTGGCAGGGGACAGAGTTATATCTGAAGTCCAAGGTGTAGATAATAAACAGGGAGAGAGGACTGCCCCCTGTGTTGCTCACCACCATGTCCGAGACACAGTTCTGTAGCCTGACATATTGTGTTCTTCCAGTCAGGTACACACACAAGGATATAATGGACAAAGGACAGTGTAAATTGACCAGAATTACATCAGTTATGAAGATAAAATACAGAAATTCTAAGTTTGAATTTAAAAGATCAGAGATTTGTCATCGAGTCAAACAGCACAGGAGTAGGTCATTTGGCACATAGTGTCCACGCCAACCATCATGTATCTCACGTGTACTAATCCCATTGACTAAAAATGTGATTACAATTATAAAGCGGAACTAAAGTACTAAACAACAAGAAACTATTTCTAGTGATTAATGGGCATAGCACTAGGGGGCATAAACCGACTATTACAGCTCAGTCTTTCAGAAGTATAATTAGGAAAACTTCTAATCGGCTTAAACAAATTACTTCAGTTTGGAACATTGGCATAACGATCCATAAGTAGTTCAGTGAATTTGATTGCCCATGAAAAGAAACGCATATTCCCTTTTCATTTTGTTGTGTACCTTAAGTATGTTTCTGAATGTGCAAATATTTTTCCAAATATTGCTAATAGATTGTGTAATAGTGTATTACCGAATGCCGGCTCCTGCACTTACAAGCAACAAATACAAAATTATGAGTTCAGGCATGTGTTGAGTTTTTCCAATGCAATTTACTTTTACCACGGAATAAACTGCGTGACATCAAATAGGAATTTCATCAGTACAAAATGCAGGTAAATGTATATTTGTTGAAAATATGTATATTAGTGGAAAGTAATCATGAATACAACATTGAGAGTTGTGGTGGGGAGTACAAGAGATATATTTCTTAGTTAAACTTTCTGCTGAAAGGATTTTTTTAAATTAAGCTCAATGCATTTTTAATACTTTCCAGTGATAAAATTTAAATCCCTCTTGCTGTGTGTGTGCGCATGTATGCACATGTGGGTGTGTTACTGAACTATCGTTAAACATGTCATGATTTTGATTAGACATTTTGGCTGGTATGCCTCTGATAGTTTTAATATTGCATTGTGGTTTGTTTTTGTTAACTACTGTAAGAGACTTGCTGTGTCTTTCAAATGGCCATAGAGACAATTAAAGCAACTTTCATTTGGACTGTACAAGGAACTGCAGGTGCTGGTTTACAAAAAAAGACACAATGTCGCCTTTTACTGAGATATTCCATGTTTTTGTCTTTATTTGGACTGGTTCATGAAGTGGATTACAGAACATACATTGAAGAAGAAGACTCATTATTCACACTGTGTTGTGATTTTGAAGGAACTACAGACTCTGGAGCTGCAGATGTATTAGGTCTTTCTTTAGCAGAAGCAGATATGCAGGGGAAATCTGGTTGTAGAATTTGGAGGATGAATCTCCCTGAAATAAAAATACATGGTGTTTTCATATCTCACACATAACATGGGAAATGAAACTTTTGAGATAATGGAATATGCTCAAAGGACATAAACTTTTTTTGAATGTCAAGAACTTTGCAACCAGCATTATTCCTCTTTCATACGCCACAAAGTTTTCATTGAAAGTAACCCGGCATTGTCCTCACAGCAGGACATATATGGATCTGCAAATCTGTCAATGAGCCCCATGCAGATTAAAGGACACGAACCACAGAATCCTCAAGAAGTTCCTACTCTCTTTTGCAGCACGCGGGAACAACTGTTCCCTTTGGATGAGCTTACATCAACTGCTGTGTGGAGACTGTCACAGTAGACAAGCAAATAAAGATGTTCCCAAACCGGAAACCCTGGATGAACAAGGAGGTTCAGGATCTGCTAAGGGCACGCAACAGCGCCTTTAAATCCAGGGACACTTCTGCCTACAGTGCGGCCAGGTCGAACCTGAACAGAGGCATAAAAAAGGCCAAAGTCATCCACAGGCAAAGGGTAGAAGACCACTTCAATACCGCGGACACCAGAAGCATGTGGCAGGGTGTCAGGGACATCACTGACTACAGGAGCAAGAGCAGCCCCGCCTGCCCCCACGGTGATATCACACTGGCCAACGAACTAAATACCTTCTTTGCCAGGTTCGATACTGGCAACACCACCAGGTGTGGAATAACCCCGGCCATAGCGGAGGGACAGGCCTTAACACTGAGCACTCAGGAGGTACAGTGCGCTCTGCGTAGGATCAATCCACGCAAGGCTGCAGGCCCGGATGGAGTACAGGGAAGAGTATTAAAGGACTGTGCTGGACAGCTGGCGGAGGTATTCACGAGAATCTTCAATCTATCTCTATCTCTGGCAACGGTCCCCAAGTGCCTGAAAACAGCCACCATGGTGCCGAAAAAGTCCAAAATCACCAACCTCAATGACTACCGGCCGGTTGCCCTGACTCCAATCCCTATGAAGTGCTTCGAAAGGCTGGTCCTCTCCCATATTAAATCCAGCATCCCTGCCTCACTGGACTCCCATCAATTTGCATACAGGGCAAATAGATCGACAGAGGATGCCATCTCTCTGGCCCTTCACACTGTCCTGACTCACCTGGACAGACAGGGGACGTATGTGAGGATGCTCTTCATTGACTATAGCTCTGCATTCAATACAGTCATCCCCACCAAGCTCACCACCAAACTCCACCAGCTAGGCCTCAGCTCACCGATATGCGCTTGGATCCTGAACTTTCTCACGGAGCGACCGCAGGCAGTGAGACTGGGCCCGCACCTGTCCTCCACCATCACCCTGAGCACCGGCACACCACAGGGTTGTGTTCTAAGCCCCATGCTCTACTCCCTCTTCACTCACGACTGTGTCCCTGCATTCGACACCAATACCATCGTGAAGTTTGCAGACGACACAACAGTGATTGGGCTGATCACCAACGGTGATGAAACAAACTACAGAGCGGAGGTGCAGAACCTGGCGGACTGGTGCGCCAATAACAACTTGGCACTAAACACCTCCAAGACCAAGGAGCTGATTATTGACTTCAGGAGGTCCCATTCTGGAGAATACGCCCCAATCTCCATTTACGGGGAAAGTGTGGAGAGAGTGTCCAGCTTTAAGTTTCTGGGCACTCACATTTCAGAAGACCTCACATGGTCCACAAACACCGCCGCACTTGTCAAGAAGGCACAGCAACGACTGTTCTTCCTGAGGACATTAAAAAAGACTGGTCTGCCCCAACAGCTGCTGACAACGTTCTACCGCTGCACCACAGAGAGCATACTAACGTATGGCATCTCTGTGTGGTATCTCAGCTGCACAGGAGGCGAGAGGAGAGCTCTTCAGCGCGTCGTCAACAGAGCGCAGCGGATCATCGGGACAGAGCTACCAGCCTTGGAGGGCATCTACCACACGCGGTGCCTCAGGAAGGCCCTCAGCATCCATAAGGACTCATCACACCCCTGCCATGGTCTGTTTCAACTACTTCCCTCCGGCAGACGTTACAAGGCCTTCTACGCCCGAACCTCCAGACTCAGGAACAGTTTTATCCCAAGAGCAATTGCGGCTCTGAACCGGCCCTAATGAGTGCCCCCCCACCCACTCCCTTTGGACAGTCTCCCTCAGATGGTCACGTCAATCAATTCAGCCTGCTAATTTATGTATTGTATTTATTTATCTTTCTTGTACATCAGTGGAGCTGCACACTAAATCTCGTTGCACTGACGTGCAATGACAATAAAAGATATATTATTATTATTATTATTATTATTATAAGATATGTCTGTTCCTTTGAGGCTCGTCAAACTCGGAGGTGATAACTTGGCTTCAAGTTGTACTTCGCTCTGTGGGTCTGGATTGGTCTAATCTCCTGAAAGTGAACAGCACTATGTGTAGGTACACAAAAATGCTGGAGAAACTCAGCGGGTGCAGCAGCATCTATGGAGCGAAGGAGATAGGTAACGTTTCGGGTCGAAACCCTTCTTCAGACTGATAGGGGATGGCGGGGAGTAGGAAGGAAAAAGGGAGGAGAAGCCCGAGGGCTGGGGGATGGGAGGAGACAGCTCGAGGGCTAAGGAAGGGGAGGAGACATCAAGGGCTAACAAAATTGGGAGAATTCAATGTTCATGCCCGCCGGATGCAGACTCTCCAAGCGGAATATGAGGTGCTGTTCCTCCAATTTCCGGTGTTGCTCACTCTGGCAATGGAGGAGACCCAGGACAGAGAGGTCAGATTGGGAATGGGAGGGGGACACTATGTGTATTCTTGCCTACTCCATATTATCTTACTTTGTTAACAAATCTTCTGGATGAGATGGTTACAAAAGTCTTCAGAAAATCCAAACACATCACATCGTCATTCTCTTATCTGTTTTATTGGTCACATTCTCAAAGAACTCATAAATCAATTTGGGCTCTGCTCAAATTTGAAGAAGGGTCCTGACCTGAAATGTCACGTATTCAAGTTCTTCACAGGTGCTGCTTGACATGCCGAGTTACTCCAGCACTTTGTGTTATTCTGCTCAATTCCTTTATTTTTAACAAAATGCATTGTATTAATGTTTCCTTATAATTGTATCCTTTATTCAAGATACGGTTCAAGCATTTGCCTTATTTCTTAACAGGTTGGTTGTTTGCTGCTTCTTCACTGGTCATGTGGAAGTTCCACATTAGTGGCAAAAGGAGTGTATCACCTGTCCAGCATCAGCATCTCCAGCTGCATCCTTGGAAGAGTCTGGTGTTGCCCCTTCAAAACCCACAAAACCAGCTCAGAAACAAGTCATCTTTGATCCTGAGGGACTGCCTAAGGAGATGTATCCCTCCTTCCTTCTTAAATAACTGGGTGACATTTACTACCCTAAGAAACAATTTCAGGTTCTATGGAATTTATCAAGATGACAATCCTGAATGTTTAATATTTCCATAATCATTTCTCAAAGCTTGTGATGATTGTCTCAACGACAGACACTTATTTCTTATACTTTGATAAGGTTCCGCACGGGAAACTGGTGACTAAAATTAGAGCACATGGTATTGGGGGTAGGGTGTTGACATGGATAGAAAATTGGTTGGCAGACCGGAAGCAAAGAGTAGGAGTGAACGGGTCCTTTTCAGAATGGCAGGCAGTGGCGAGTGGAGTGCCGCAAGGCTCGTGTTGGGGCCGCAACTGTTTACCATATATATTAATGACTTGGAAGAGGGAATTAGGAGCAACACTAGCAAATTTGCAGATGACACAAAGTTGCGTAGTAGTGTGAACTGTGAAGAGGATGTTAAGAGGTTGCAGGGTGACCTGGACAGGTTGAGTGAGTGGGCAGATGCCTGGCAGATGCAGTATAATATAGATAAATGTGAGGTTATCCACTTTGGCGGCAAAAACAAGGGGGCAGATTATTATCTCAACGGGGTTAGGTTAGGTAAGGGGGAGGTACAGCGAGACCTGGGTGTCCTTGTACACCGGTCACTGTTGGCGTGCAGGTACAGCAGGCAGTGCAGGTACAGTTGGCGTGCAGGTACAGCAGGCAGTGAAGAAAGCTAATGGAATGTTGGCCTTCATATCAAGAGGATTTCAGTATAGGAGTAGAGAGGTTCTTCTGCAGTTGTATAGGGCTCTAGTGAGACCACATCTGGAGTATTGTGTACAGTTTTGGTCTCCTAATTTGAGGAAGGACATCCTTGTGATTGAGGCAGTGCAGCGTAGGTTCACGAGATTGATACCTGGGATGGCAGGACTGTCATATGAGGAAAGATTGAAAAGACTAGGCTTGTATTCACTGGAGTTTAGAAGGATGAGGGGGTTCTTATAGAAACATATAAAATTATAAATGGACTGGACAAGCTAGATGCGGGAAAAATGTTCGCTATATTGGGCGAGTACAGAACCAGGGGCCATAGTCTTAGAATAAAGGGGAGGTCATTTAAGACTGATGTGAGAAAAAACTTTTTCTCCCAGAGAAATGTGAATTTATGGAATTCCCTGCCACAGAGGGCAGTGGAGGCCAAATCACTGGATGGATTTAAGAGAGAGTTAGATAGAGCTCTAGTGGAGTCAAGGGATATGGGGAGAAGGCAGGCACGGGTTATTGATAGGGGACGATCAGCCATGATCACAATGAATGGCGGTGCTGGCTCGAAGGGCCGAATGGCCTCCTCCTGCACCTATTTTCTATGTTTTTTCTATGTTTCTACTTCCTTATTCTCACTACATCCTTGGTTCTCTGGTACTTTTGACAGCCACTGGATATGATTTCTCAACACAGCCATCAGTGGCATTGTCCTAATCAGTGGGTGGGAAATTGAACCTCACCACCCATTTCCAACTCCTCCCCACCCACTTCCAACGCCCACTCCCCACCCACTCACTCCCATTTCCAGATCCATACCCCATCTACATTTCCATATCCCATAGAAACATAAAAAATAGGTGCAGGAGTAGGCCATTCGGCCCTTCGAGCCTGCACCACCATTCAATATGATCATGGCTGATCATCCAACTCAGTATCCTGTACCTGCCTTCTCTCCATACCCCCTGATCCCTTTAGCCACAAGGGTCACATCTAACTCCCTCTTAAATATAGCCAATGAACTGACCTCAACTACCTTCTGTGGCAGAGAATTCCAGAGATTCACCACTCAGTGTGAAAAATGTTTTCCTCATTTCGGTCCTAAAAGATTTCCCCCTTATCCTTAAACTGTGATCCCGACCCCAACTCCCACTCAGTCCCCACCCACTTCCACCCCAGCCCTTCCCCACTCTCTCCCATTTCCACATCCATACCCCACCTCAATTTCCACATCCCTACCCCAGCTTCCAATCCCATGACCCCATCCTTACACCAACTTCCACTTACTCCCCTGTCCACCTCAACCTCTCGCCCCCCAGCTCACTCCCATTTCCACACCCCTCTCCTTAACTCCCAGCCCCACTTCCCTGCTGCACCCACTTCCCCCCTCCCCCCACTCCTTTAACAGACCTGCGTGGACATGACAGCAAGCGGTTTACTACCACTTACCCCCGCACCACCCCTGGCGTGCGCGATCCCGTCACCCCTGGCGTGCGCGATCACGTCACCCCTGGCGTGCGCGATCACGTCACCCCGCCGTGCGCGATCCCGTCACGCCGCCGTGCGCGCTCACTCACTCACTCACGCCGCGCAGCGCAGCAGCAGACGACGTCGCGGACGGCTGGCTGCCATGGCGGTTTATCCCCTTTAAGGAGGCGGCGGGCGAAGCGGGTGTGTGTTTGCGTGTGGCAATTGTCTGCTGATGGAAATAATTCCTCAGCTCCCCACACCACACACACAAAAAAACAAAGACCTTCCTCGTCGCCCTTTCACGCAAACGGTATTTGGTTACGGGGTGTTTTGAGTTGCAGTGGTGGTGGTGGGGGGTGGTTTTAGGGGGGTGGGTTTGAAAGCAAATGGCGAGGCGGGCCTGCTCCCGCCCGCCGGCCGCACGCCGAGCCGTCTGATGGCGGCTGTCCACCCGCCACCGCTGGGAAGATCAAGCGGGTATGTTTTTGGTGGGGTGGGGGCGGATTATGTGTCGCCTCCTCGCCACAGTGCCGGCTCCAGCCCTGGAATAATAATGGCTGTGCGAGGCGAAGGCAGCTCCTTGTTCCCTTGCTCCTTGAGCTATCGACAGCAAATGTTCCTTGAGCAAGAAATTACTATTAACATTTAATAACCGTTGACAGGTCGGCCAGATCTCAGTATCCTGAAGCTCTGGGGTTCATTTGAGTTTGTGATTCGTATTTCCAATTCAATGTTTAATTTATTAATATACATTTAGTCGTAATCCTAGCGAAAGCTTTAGGTAACAATGCCTGCTCGTAAATATTTTCAAATTTAAGGCAGAACCTTTTTTTAAAATAAATACAGGCAGTATACTGTCCTTGGGCCCGTTTTTCACTCTCGGCCTCTGTTGTTCTGCACCAATCTTGGGGAAGGAGGGATGGGGGAGGAAATAGATTGGGAGCGGAATCAGCTTTTCATTGAGGGAATAGGCGAGGTTTATGAATCCCCTCTTGGTGGGGGCCTGCATTTTTGCAGGAAGTTTTGAGAGGGAAATCGCGCATTTGCAGGAAGAGCTCCATTATCCTGCAAACATATATAGGAAGGTATCCAGCGTAGACGTAGCTGTTTTAAAATCTAATCAGAGGGTTTAAAAAACCCTTTTTAATGGCAGTTTTTTTTGAGTTGCCGCATGATTGTTTGTTGTATATTAAACCTTAACTGCAGATCGCATCTCCGTGGGTGAAACATTGTAATGTTTAAAATGAATACTGAGATGAAATTGATCAGCACTTTTGTCCAATGGGCCTTGTACATACATACAGCAACATACTAAACGCAGATGATTTTGCTGACTGACATTGTTGTTTGCAAAGGTGAAAGCTTACAACTTGTTTCTGTTTTGTTTTAGGATTACCCTGAATATTGAATTATGAGGTGCTTTTGTTGCAATCTCCGGCGTTCCTGGTTTGCTGCGCTCTTATTAGGATTTTAAACACTCCCTCCCCTCCCCATCCAGCTGCTCTTGAAACACACATGGTGCATTGTTGTCCTTCCCTATATCTGTTCACCAGTACTGTTCAGTAACCTTCAGCAAGTGGATTAACGACCTCTAGGATAAATATAGTTTATCTAGGCCCACTGTACTGCAACCATGGAACCCCGCATGGAGTATTTCTTGACACAGGTGCTGCAGAAAGACATGGGGCGTCGCCTGCAAATTGCTCAAGAGCTCATAGAATACATCACAGATCGACAGAAGTCCTCTGATCTTGAACATGATCAATCAGTGCTTGATCGAATGATTGATGGACTTGGAACTGGTTGGGTAAACTCCAGTAACTTTAAGGTATGCTTGTGTTAATATCTAAACTTAACCAGCTCTTGCAAATGTGTTTTCATAAGATGTAATTAATATTTTTCTGATTTGATAATCAATTTGTCTTCTACCACGTAGTTTTCTGTAATAGATTTCCAATCATAAATAGTCCAATTTTTAATGCTGGTATAATTTTCATTGTAGATATTTTTTGGTATAAAAATTTGATATTTACTTTTTACATAGTACAGAATCAAACTTTATGATGATCCAAGGTGTGTTTTGTGATGCTGCTACCTTGAAATGCAAATGATTCAGCTTATGGATGTCTTAATTTACTTTAGGTGGTTCTTGCAACTTTGAGGATTGTCAGTCTGTAGCTGTTGAATTTGGAGTTTGTGGGCAATGTTTTTGAATGTTGTCCAAATTTTAGACAGTAGCAAAACTATCTGACTGCTACAACTGGGAAAGAAACTGGTCCAAAAATCCAGGTGTGTCCCCAGAAGAATTTAAATTCTCTGTGGGTTTTAAAAATCAGAATATTCTGTAGGTGGATGAAGCATGAAAATTGAATGCTCTTGCAGTTTGTAAATGCAACCTAATTTATTCCAATCCTTTCCAAAGATAGTCCACTCCTGGTATGCATTTTAGGGTTTTATTTGTAAAATAAAATGGAGTGGTATGTGATTATCTTAATGTTTCCATGTCAAAACCTCAAATGGGACAATGAGGAGATAATCCATTGCTGAAGACCAAGATGTGAAATGCAGGATAGAGCTCATGATCTACTGGATAGCAGTGATCCATGCCCTCCTGTATGCCATATGAACAACCCACTACAGGTGTCCCAAAGCACAGTGGAGATAGCATCACTACTGTCTCCATAAAAAGTTAAATACCATTATAATAAAGGCTCTATCTTCTCCATCGTAAAGACTCTATTCCCTAATCTATCATCTTGACTATGCCTTAGCACTGTTGTTGAGAATTTTCATCCATGGCTTGTGACTTATATGTTAAACTATTTTATTCCTGTTCTGGCAGGCTCCTTTTTCCATCATCCATAAATTTAAACCTATTCAAAACTCCTGCTTTTCTTTGCTTCATTTGTGATATTAATATATAAAATGAGTTGATGTTCCTTATTTGGAGTGTCAGGGCTGTACAAATGCTGCTGGTGCTTTTGGGTGAGTGATGGGAATAACAAAGGTGGCTGCGATTTATTGGTTATTATTTATTTAAAATATACTTTAATATGTGCAGTAGGCACAATCACTACTTGTCTTCAGATTTATTGTATCTTCAATATGCTTTTTTACAAAGTGTCAGTGCATCTTGTATTTCCTCACACAATGCACTTGTGAAGAATTTGAGAGACTGTTGTACAACAAAATTTGTAAATGTTGTTTGGCATGAGTTCATTTGTTCCTTACAAAGTTTGTGTACTGGCCACATTCAGCTTGAGAGCATCTCTTAGCTCGTACTCCTGCACCCTGGGATGTGTTAATAGCATTTGATTACAGATATCTTGCACTGGAAGATCGACATGTATTGCTCATATCTAAGTGCATCTTTTACTCGGTGGATAACTTTCCAGTATGCATCTCTGGGAACAGCCTTGGATCACAGAATCCTCAGTTATTCAGCTGCTTAGGATGAACTTCGACAAGGACTATTGCTTCTTTTTGTAGATTTTAGTAAATGTGCATTCTGCAAAGAGCTGGATGATCATCCCATCTGATGGGATGTGGTGGGAGTTAAACTGGCTGTGCAGAAAGGATCTTATTGGGAGAACACTTACTGCAAGCAAAGCAAGGCCTTGGTGTTTTTTAAAGTTTTGGCAATATGACATTATACTAAATTACATGGGAAGGTAGTGCAGCTAGGTCCAACTGAATTCAACGTTCAGGGGAATGAGGCCAGGTTCATCCTTCACAACGCTGTGGGCAATTTGAACCGTATCATATACCTTGACTCTACACATAGCTTGGTGCAGCCCAAAGGTTGCCATCAGGAGGAAGGCCATGTCGGGTACATTTCCATCCTCATTTCCTTGGAGACTTGATCCATTTCGAATCTCCAGGTGAAGCAGAAGATGTAGTGGAAGACCTTCCAGAGAGTGAGGTTTGGACCGCATCTCCAACATCTGAGGGAACACCTTGCACCTGTTTGTTTTAGCCAGCTATCGTGAGGGAGCATTGCTCTCACATTTGCAATTTTTGTTTTGGCGTATAAATCTGCTGCAGCCAATTTCCCTCCTTGTTCAGGCTCCTCCAAACCAGCACTTCCAGGTAATATAAATCCAGGTCAAAGTGGTTGCAAATGACTATCAGTCTGTCAACTGAGTACAGGTGTGATGAGCAGATGATGATGTGCAGGAAGGCTTTGATCTGGGTGCCCCATTGTCTGGTCACCCTCTTATGCTCTGCTTCCCTGTTGAATTCAGCTTAAGGATAAGGGGGAAATCTTTTAGGACCGAGATGAGAAAAACATTTTTCACAGTGAGTGGGGGATCTCTGGAATTCTCTGCCACAGAAGGTAGTTGAAGCCAGTCATTGGCTATATTTAAGAGGGAGTTAGATGTGGCCCTTGTGGCTAAAGGGATCAGGGGGTATGGAGAGAAGGCAGGTACAGGATACTGAGTTGGATGATCAGCCACGAAGGGCCGAATGGCCTACTCCTGCACCTATTTTCTATGTTTCTACATTTGGAGTATCGTGTTCAGTTTTGGTCAGACTGCTGCAGGAAGTGTGCCATTAAACTAGAAAGAATGCAGAATGGACTCGAGGAAGTGCATTCTAGAGAGGTTGGGCAGGCTATGTCTTTATTTCTTGTAGCCTCGGAAACTGAGAGGTGATCTTGGAGGTGGAAAAAATATGAGGAACATAGGGTGAATACAGCTTTTTCTCGGGGAAGAGAAATCCAGAACTAGAGGGCATTGGTTTAAGATGAGAGGGAAAATATTTAACAAAACCCTCAGGGATAAAATGTTCACATTGAGGGTGGGATGTCTACAGAACGAGCTGCCAGAAGAAGTGGTTGAGGCAGGTATAATAACAACATTTAAAAGACATTTGGACAGGTACATGGATTGGAAAGGATTAGAGGGGTTTGAGATGAGCAAAGTTGTCAACTTGGTCGGCGTAGGTGAGTTAGGCCGAAGGACCCGTATCCATATTATATGACCTATGAATATTTGTGAAGACAAAAGTGAGCTTGCAAATGCTTGATTACATAGGAGTGAGGAATGATTAGCAGCGTGGAACACTTAACGTCTCCACCGTTTTCATCAATAATGTAGACAAAACATTTTTTTTTCAGAAACCTGACTCCTTTGATCAAAATGATAATGCTTTCTATTTGTAAAATGTTTTACGTTTAGATGCATGTGATTAATTTTCTTAAATTATGCCACTTTTAATCCATCAATTTGATTCTTTGTACTGGGATGTTTTTGCTGTGTGACTCTTAGATTAAAATGTGACATTTTCAGAGAAACAAATTACAGTGCAAATATGTTACATAGATCTTTGTGTGGATTACCTACATTGACTGAACTATTTAACTTTTTTTTCTGGAGTGCATTATACAACTTCACTCAAGATTTTAAATTGAATTTTACATTTCTTAGTTATAATAAGTGGTAAAGAATGGGATTTATAGGGGGGAAAGCTTGGGATGCAAACGGAGGAAAGTTGTGGTTGAACCTTCAACCTTGGTAACCTACTTGATGGGTTTTCTTTTTTGTAGTCTTGCAGCATATTTTCATTTTCGATGGCATGATTTTGGTATCAATTCTTACATGGTGGAAAACAATTTTTAAGTTGTTAAAGGTGTTTACATAGATGCAACTAATCATTGACTTTTTAGGGGAGAATGGGGTTGCTTTAAATGAGACAGGCCCACAATTTCCTTTCCTGATTTGCAAGGTCTTTGTTGAAAATAACATAGCAGGTTTCTTTCCTGACATCTCTTCCCCCCCCCCCCCCCATTTTTTTTGTTTTAATCAATTAGGAAATGTCTAGTCCAATTTGTATTTCCTCATAGTAAATTCAAAATTGTATGTGAGCCTGTGTGTATTCATTAGGTCATAAGTGATAGGAGCAGAATTGGGCCCTTTGGCCCATCTAGTCTGCTCCGCCATTCAATCATGGCTGATCTATCTCCCCCCCCAACCCCATTCTCTTACCGTCTCCCCATAACTCCTGACACCCGTACTAATCAAAACTAATCAAATGTGAGCAAGTTCCCACATCTGCAGAGTATTGTCATCAGTAACTTCAGCTGACAAAAATGCAGACTTGCAAATTTAGCATTAAAACAGAATTGATTTGTGTTTGTAAAGTTTCTATTACTTTTTAGTTATTCATTTAATCTTTACATTTTTTTTTCTCCATAGAAATTGATTTAACTACTGAAATAAATCATGTTGGTGATATCTTGGGATTGGCACTATTGTAAAACACATCATTTTTGGTTAGGAATGCTATTCTCACATGATTTAATTAAGATTTTAAATGTCATGAGGCTAACAAAATTTGCCAAAATTCCATTTGATGTGGTAAAACATTTCAAGGTAATTCATGGAATACCTAAACAAAATGGCATCACCTATTGGCTCTGTTGGTAGCATCAATTTTTATAATCAAATATTTCTTGGCTCGGGTGTCACGGCAGACGTTTGAGTGCACAAATGTAGGCCAAAACTCCTATGCAGAGGTTTTGTTGCAAGTGCTGATTTATCTTCTTCTTGCGTATGGCGTGCACAGCCTAAAGTTGTAGGACAACTTGTTCTATTTGATTGTGCACGCCGGGTTGATTGCATTCGTCGAAACAGGGCGGACCACGTGAAGGTTGCAATCTTCCACCCCAGTGCTGATTTATGGTAAGGCATTATGATAGGGCCTCGTCTGCTCTTTTAAGTAGTTGTTAAAGATTTTATGGCACAATTATATTTAAGATTAGAGGAGAGGTTCCCAAGATCGAGGCCAATATGTATATTTAAATGAATGATAATAATAATAATAGCTTTATTTATATAGCACATTTTAAGTCAATTTGCATTGACACCAAAGTGCTTTACATAAATTAAATAATACATTTACATACAAACCATAGAAAAAGGTTAAAATTAAATAAAGAAAGAAAATGGACACAACACATTATAGAGTTCAACACAAACGTCCCCCCACAGCAGAATCAAAATTTTCCACTGTGGGGAAAGGCAGCAGAAAGTTAGGTCCTCTTCCTATGTAACACCCGAGGTCGGGGCCCATTTGTGGCCTTGCAGCCAGTCCGATGTTTTCAGGGCCCTCTTGCCGTGAAGATGGACAAATCTCAAAATTGATCACGTTGCTACTTGTGGCACCTTCCTGTGCTAAGATGTTACATCCATTACCAGAGTAACTATTTCTGGAAAGCACTTCAGCTGCTGTAAACATTGCCTGAAAAGAGCATGGAGTGCAAAATATCAATCCAAGATTTGTATTGAGTTTCATCAATGGAGGTAGTGGAACTTGATGGTTGATTAGACCATTGTAGTAGGTTTAGAGAAGTTTTTTCAAAAGCATAAAATTGGCTAAAAGCTGTTGTCAAGGTGAAGAAAAGGAAAAGGAGATGTACAAAAGATCAGAACTGTAAAAGTACAGATACTGGACTACTGAAAACTTAGATCTGATGAGAGGCAAGGCCGTCGAGATTTTGCTCAGATGATTTTAAAATCAAAGTAACTACAAGGGTGATGGGAGGTGGGGAAATGAAATTTGGACTGACTGCAACATTGGGTATGGACATTTGAGTTTTGGATGAGTTAAAATCGAACAGGTAAATGGGAGTCTGGGAAGAAAATTGCTGGAATGTTGAAGTTGGAGAAACTCAAGACATGAATTACATTATTGGAGTTTGTACCTTAATTCCATAATCTCAATTGTTTTAAAAATGTCAAACCTGCTACATTCTACTATTAAACTTCAGTTGAATCTCATATCTAAAGCACCATATTTTAATAGCCCAGCAGTCGTTGCGTTGTATGAAGTGCCATTACAGATTATGCACTCAAAGCCAAAAATGGAATTCAAGAATGTGACTTGTTTTCATGTGAAAATTCCAGTAACTAAGCTGGGCTAACTTGATATTGTCGGAAGAGGTGGGAGGGGGTGTGGGGATCAGTGAGAGAGTATTAGTAAAGATATTCTGAATGAGCTTTCTCTGAAATATAAACAAGATGTCTTTAAAACATTGACAAAACTACCATAGCAAGACATTTGAGATATTTGCTTAGTGAAAGTAAGTGTGGTCGTGGCCAACTAATTCATGAATTATTAGTTAATTGGTTTCTCTGAATCGGTAACTGAAGATTGTGATCATTGTATATGGACAGATATCAGTGGTCAGATGTTGGTGTGCAGATTGGCCCTATACTGTCTGGAGTTTAGTAGAATGAGATCTCACTGAAGCATGAGATTTTGAAGGCCCTTCACAGGGTGATGGGTGAGGACATTTTATTTGATGGAGGAATCTAGAACCAGAGAACATAATTTCAGGACCATAAAGCATAATTTCAGGTCCAGCATCAACTAGAAATGTAAAATTGGGACTGATTTCTTTGAGTAACATGAGTCTTTCGAATTCTCCATTCAAGTGTCCTGCAGTGGTTGAGAAATTAAATGTATTCGGTCTGAGATTATTTTTTCAAAAATAATGAATGTTGTGAGATAGGCCAGGAAATTTGAGTTGATGGCAATGGTCAGATCAGCCATGATGCAGTGGTGTTTTCGGCCTGAGAGACCATATGGACTATTTTCCTGCTGTATAAAGATAACAGAACTAGAAAACTAGTTATGGGGGAAACACTGGATAAACCAAGTTTGTTTGCTTGGGAATGGAGGAGACTGAGTGTAGATCAAACAGTATTGCTGATGTTATGACATCTAATGACTGTATCATAAGTACTTGAGATATAATTGAGGGATATTTAATTTTTATTGGGCTTTAATATATCTAGCATATATCAATCCCATTCTCTCTTGGGTGAGAGGGCTAAATATTTAAATAAACAAGGGGCATAGATTTAATTGTAAGAAGGAGTGTGTGTGTGTGTGTGGTTATATAGTTATATATAAATATACACTTTTGTTTTCTCGTTTATAATATTGTTTACTGAGTACTATGTTTACACATTCTGTTGTGTTGCTGCAAGTAAGGATTTCATTGTTCTGGGACGTGAGAGAATAAAACACTCTTGCCTCTTGACTTATGTCGCTAATTTGTGGGGTAGAACTAGTCTACGGGTGATCGGTGGTCAGCGTGGACTCGGTGAGCTGAAGGGCCTGTTTCCACGCTGTATCTTTAAATTAAACTAAAAACACTAAAACCAGAGGAAATCTAAAGAAGGGTCCCTACCTGAAACGTCACCCAATTTCTTCTATCCGGAGATGCTGGCTGCTCCATGGAGTTCCCCCGCACAATTAAAGCATGGAATAGTCTTCACCCTACCATAGTTACCCAACCAGGTGCAACTAAGTTTAAGGTAGCTCTTTTTCCCCCCAAGAATCCTTTTTTTTTTTTTTTGCTTAAGTCCAAGTCAAGAGTCAAGAGAGTTTTATTATTATTTGTCCCAGATAGGACAATTAAATTCTTGCTTGCTGCAGCACAACAGTATATGTAAACACAATACAGAACAGGAGATAAAAGTTCAGTGTGTCTATATACCATAGACCATATATATACACAATAAATAAACTGATAAAGTGCAATAGGCTGTTATTTTTCAGAGTTTAGAGTTTAGTGGTGGAGAGTCCACTCCAGTTTAAATTCCATTTCGAATATTTTTGGAGGACCATGAAACCAAGAAGCAAGAGATACTCCAGGGAGTTATTCCAGCTCCAGGGAGTGATTCTGCGTTGATTTTCAGTGGTCGCAGTGAGACGGCGATCGGACAGCAATGGCGGCCAGATCTCCCACAATGCAAAGGGAGGGAGAAAGTGCCCGGTGCCGACTAGTTGACGTGGCAGTGTGCATGTGCAGGGCGGCCGATGATGAGCGGCCGTGGTTGTGCGCATGTGCAGGGGGAGGATGTGCAGGCCGTGGCATTGCGAAAGTGCAAGGCCGTGCCGGCGGATGAGGAGTGGGCGGAGAACGGAGAACTGGCGGCCCGGACACTGATACGGATGGCGGGCTGAGACGGAGAGTGACAGAGAGAGAGAGAGATAGAGAGGGGGGCCGCGAGAGTGAGAGAGAGAGAGAGAGATAGAGAGGGGAGTTGAACGATAGGTGTCCCGGGTGCTTGCCAAGCCGGGCAAAATGGCACGGCTTTTAGGTTGCCCGGCGGGACTTCGGGTCGCCATTGGCACCCAGGCAACCGTTTAATTTCAAACCCTGGTGTAAAGTGAGAAGGGAGAAGTTCATTAAGTGTGTTTATGTGGAAATGGATGGCATATTTGGAGGTAGAGTGGACGGAGAGTAAACTATAAGAACGGTACAGTCAGCAGCATTGGTAAAGATGAGAGGGAAGGATAGCCTTTCAAACGTTGTTTTGCATAATAGAGTCTGATGAAAGAGAGGAACTTAAAGGTGAGTAACATGAGCATGCACTAGAGATATAGGATTCAAAACTCGCACAATTTATTGATCAGGTTGGCTTGTATTCCTTGATTCTCTAAACCATTCTCCAGGGGATGAGATGATCTTCTGAGCTCTAGATTCTGGAACTGTCCCAGTATGCTTCAAGTTCAAGTTCGCATTGATTGTCACTTAACTAATTAAGGTACAGTGAAATTTGAGTTGCCATATAGCCATACGAAGTGAAAAGAACACAGTACACAGATAAAATAAAATTTAACATAAACATCCACCACAGTGGAATCAAAATGTGGACAAAACCAAGGAGATTGTCGTCGACTTCAGAAAGAAAAATCAGCCCAGTCACACTCCGCTGTGCATCAACAACTTAGCAGTGGAGCAGGTGAAAAGCATCAAGTTCCTGGGAGTGCATATAACGGATACCTTAACTTGGACTACAAACATCACATCTCTGGTAAAACGGGCACAGCAGCGTTTGTACTTCCTCTGCAGGATGAGAGGATCACACCTCCACCCTCCCATCCTCACCACATTCTACAGAAGCACCATTGAATCAGTCATGACCAGCTGCATCTCTATGTGGTGCGGCGGCTGTACAGCTGCGGACTGGAAGTGCCTTCAGAGAGTGGTGAGGACAGCGGAAAAAATCATTGGGACTTCTCTTCCTTCCATCATGGACATTGGTTACAAACGCTGCCTGACGAGCTAAGGGCATTACCAGAACCCCCACACACCCACAATATGGACTGTTTACACTGCTGAACTCTGGGAGGAGGTACCGCAGCATGAAGAGCGGGACAACCAGCTCCCGCAACAGCTTCATCCCCCAGGCCATAAGACTATTGCACACAATCAAACCGAGGCTAGAACTTTCTTATACATTGCCACTTTTAAAAACTTTCCTACATATCTATTTTACAGAACTATGCACATGAAGTACTTTTTATGGACACACTAAGCACTTTTACTGATCGCCTGATATAAATGTTATATTCTGCTGCTACTTGAAGAGTCAATGCAACAACATTTCGTTCAATGTGCACTGTGTCTATGTGTATACCTGAATGACAATTAAAGTTATATTCTATTCTATTCTATCAACATTCCTCGCTGTGATGGAAGGCAATAAAGTTCAGTCATCTTCCTCCTTTATTCACCCGCGTTCGTACAGACGGTCCGATGTTCAGGCCCTAAAAGTTGCTAAATGCAATACTTTTTAAGATGGGATGAGAAAGAAAATAAGAAAGCACAGATTTGTTAGCTTGACTTTATGCGTTGGGAAATTGCAGGAGTATATTATTGAGAATGCCCTTGTAGCTTACCCAAGGATTAAAAAAAAGTGCTTAAACATGGGATAGGTTTAAAATAAAATAGTTTGACAAATTAGATAATTTGGGTTGTGATGGGCGAGTGGATTGGAGAACTTGCTGGATGTTTGCATACCTGGATTTTCATAAAACGTAACTATATGGATGAAGGAATGATTAAAAAAAAGCTAGTGAGGTGCTTCACGGGATATCTAAGATGGCGCCAACCTGCAGCGACATTTGCTAACAGCACAAAGAAAAATAGTAAAATACCGCATTTATGAACTCACCTGCATCAGAAAATCCACTGAAATCAACGCCGTAAGTAGCGAGCTGCTAACGCATTTAAATGCATTGACACTACTGCGAACTCCCGATGTTAGCGCCGGTAAGGGAATCCCTTCAGAAGGGATTCCCCAACCTTGCGGAGGAGAGCAGGTACAGCAAGAACCTTCCCTGCAAACACCGGGTAGGCCTTCATGGAGTCCAGAATCGAGGCCGACGGGCAGGAGCCCCCAGTGCGGACTATGGGGAATTCCCGATCTCAGGGGATTCCCCGACCTCACGGAGACCCGTAAGTACTTTACCTTTAAACACCGAGGAGGGCTTCATGGAGTACGGAAACGTGGCTGTCGGGCAAGACTACAGGTCAGACTGAAGCGGAGGGACTTCTGCCCCCTCTCCCTACTATCCTACTAGCCAACGTACAGTCACTAGATGATTAAGTGGAAGACTTAAGGGCAAGGCTGCTTTATCAAAGGGAGCTGAGGGAATGCTCTGTGTCCTGTTTCACAGAGACATGGCTCACCCCCAGCTCCCCAGACTCAGAGGTCCAGCCTGAAGGGTTCTCCATCCACCGTATGGACCGTACGCAGGCATCTGGGAAAGGGAGAGGAGGGGGCGTCTGCCTCATTGTTAACTCTGCGTGGTGCTCAGACGTGGCAGTCCTGTCCAACTCCTGCTCTCCACACCTCGAACATTTGGCGGTGAAGTGCCGCCCCTTCTACATTCTGAGGGAATTCACCTCCATCATCCTGACTGCGGTCTACATCCCAACCCATGCGGATGTCCGTCTGGCACTGGAGGAACTGCACGCCGTGGTCAACAAACACCAGACATCTTACCCCGAGGCGTTTACAACCAAAACTGGGGACTTCAACCAAGCAAACCTCAAGAAATCGCTCCCTTACTTTCACCAACATGTCTCCTGCTGCACCAGAGGACCAAACACCCTCGACCACTGCTACACCATCAAGGATACCTATCGCTCTATCCCTCGCCCTCACTTAGGTACATCCGACCATTCCGCGGTGCTGCTTCTTCCTGCCTAGCGGCAGCAATTAAAGAGCGCACCCCTAGAGGTGAGGTCTGTTCAGAGCTGGTCGTGGTGGGAGGGGGGGGGCAGAGGATCAACTCCAGGACTGTTTGGAGTCTGTAGACTAGGCAATGTTCAGGGACGAATACGCCACAGTCGTTACAGACTTCATAAAAAAATGTGTGGAGGACTGCATCCTAACAAAAACCTTCCAGTGTTTCCCAATCAGAAGCCTTGGGTGAACTATGAGATCCTCACTCTTCTGAAATCCAGGCACCGGGCATTCATGTCTGAGGATACTGAGGACTACAAGAAGACCAGATACGACCTTAGTAACGCTATCAAAAAGGCCAAAAGGGACTTCTGCTCCAAGCTGGAGGATGAGACTGATGTTCGGCAGCTGTGGTGGGGCCTGAATGCAATCACCTCCTACAAGGCAAAATCAGGAGGCAGCACACATGTCAGTGAAACTTCACTCCCTGACGAGCTCAATGCGTTTTACGCACGCTTTGATAGGGAAAACACTGATGTGCCTTCTCGAGCCCCGATTCGCTGTGATGGTATTTCTGTCACAGTCACTGAGGTCGACGTCAGAAAATCCTTCAGAGGGGTGAACCATCAAAGCGCCAGGACCTGATGGCATATCCGGTCGTGTTCTAAAAACTTGTGCGGACCAACTGGCTAGAGTTTTTACGGAGATTTTCAACCTCTCACTTCTGAGGTCTGAGGTTCCCACCTGCTTTAAAAGGGCATCAATTATACCAGTGCCCAAGAAGAGCAAGGTGAAGTGCCTCAATGACTATCAACCTGTGGCACTAACGTCAGTGGTGATGAAGTGCTTTGAGAGGTTGATCATGGCGCAAATCGACTCCAACCTCGACAAAAACCTGGACCCACTGCAGTTCGCTTACTGCCACAACAGATCAACGGTGGATGCGATCTCACTGGCTCTCCACTCAGCTCTGGACCACCTGGACAACAAAAACTCGTATGTCAGGCTGTTATTCATTTAACACAATCATCCTCTCCAAGCTGGTTACCAAACTCTCAGAACTGGGTCTCTGCAATTGGATCATCGACTTCCTCATTCACAGACCGCAGTCTGTCCGCATTGGTGGAAATGTGTCAGCCTTGATAACAATCAGCACGGGAGCACCTCAAGGCTGTGTGCTCAGCCCCCTGCTGTACTCACTCTATACTCATGACTGCGTAGCCGGTCATAGTGTGAACTCCATCATCAAGTTCGCTGACGACACCACTGTTGTGGGACGGGTATCACTGATGGAGATGAGTCGGGAGTATAGAAGTAAGATCGGCCGTTTGACCAAATGGTGCCAGCACAATAACCTGGCTCTCAACACCAGCAAAACCAAGGAACTGATTGTGGACTTTGGAAGGGGTAGGATGGGGACCCATAGTTCCGTTTATATCAACGACTCGATGGTGGAGAGGGTCAAGAACTTAAAATTCCTGGGCGTGCATATATCTGAAGATCTCTCCTGGTCTGAGATCACGGATGCAATTATAAAGAAAGCACATCAGCGCCTCTACTTCCTGAGAAGATTACGGAGAGTCGGTATGTCAAGGAGGACTCTCTCTGACTTCTACAGGTGCACAGGAGAAAGCATGCTGACATGTTGCATCGTGGCTTGGTTCGGCAACTTGAGCGCCCAGGAGTGGAAAAGACTACAAAAAGTTGTAACACTGCCCAGTCCATCATCGGCTCTAACCTCCCTACCATCGAGGGGATCTACCGCAGCCGCTGCCTCAAAAATGCTGCCAGCATCATCAAGGACCCACACCATCTTGACCACACACTCATCTCTCTGCTGCCCTCAGGTAGAAGGTACAGGAGCCTGAAATCTGTAACATGCAGGCTCATGAGTAGATTCTTCCCCACAGCCATCAGGCTACTAAACTCAACTTATACAAAACTCTGAACATTAATAGCCCATTGCACCTTATCTGTTTATTTATTTGTGTGTGTATATACATGACAATAAACTCTTGAATCTTGATATTGGAGGTCTTCAGCCACGCTTAATTAAGGCACATGAATTGGTCAGTTTGAGTAGACTGGCCAGCCCATTAATCTTATTTTGCCATTTAATAAAATCATCATGACCTGATTGTAATTTCAGCACCACGTTAGCATCTACCCAAGCACTTTTTAACCCAGTTGCACATCACATTTTGTCTGCTATGTCTGCCTTGAAAATATTAAAAGAATATTAATTTATCGGCCCTTTTTCAGGAAGAATATGTCAAAGTCTTGTAACCTTCTGAGAGAGAACAGAAAGCATCTCATTGCTGCCTTAAATGATGGACATTAAAATTTCAATTTCTCTCTAAAGAGGAAACATTCTCTCTATGTTTACCTTATCAAGGCCCTTCAGTTCCTTGTATATTTCAATTTTTAAAATTTTGTATATTGTTTTTTCCCCATCCAATTTGCGAAGTTGACGCGCTAATAGTTTTTGTGGTTTGTCACCAAATTCAAAATTTAATTGTTTTGTATGTTGATAAAGTTTTATAACTTGGTCTGAATAAATCTTGTTTAATTTATATTTCAATACTGCAATTTTATTGTGTTTTATCGTGGATGGTGCTGCTGCATTTTCTGTGTCTAATTGCTTTATTTCCATTTCCAGTTTCTGTTGTTTGGCCCTATTATCTTTATTAAAAAATGATAGGGAAGAAATTAATGCTCCTCGTACAAATGCTTTAAATGTTTCCCAAAGAAGGGAGGCAGAGATTTCAGGGCTATCGTTAGCCTCAAAAAACATTTAAATCTGTTTTACTAGGTATTCATTACATGACTTATCTTTTAAGATTTGGGGATTAAATCTCCATTGTGACTGTGTCTCTGCCATTCCGTTTACTTTGATCATAAATGTTAATGGAGCGTGGTCTGAGATTATGATGTTATGATATTGTGAGTTATAGGTAAATGGGATAAGTTTTGAATCTACTAAAAAATAGTCTATCCTTGAGTAAGTTTTATGTACTGGTGAGTAAAATGAATATTCTCGGCCCGATGGATTTTCAATTCTCCAAACGTCCTTAATATTAGTGGTATTAATGTATGAATTTAAAAATTCACTTGATCGAGATTTTAGTTTTCTTTGAGTTGATGATCTATCCAAACAAGCATCCAAAGTGCAATTTAAATCTCCACCGATTATCAAGTTTTGTTGTGTACCTTCCGGGATATTGTTAAGAATTCTCTTAAAAAACAGAGGGCTATCAAAATTTGGTCCATACACATTGAGGAGAGTCACCTTTTTTAAGTATAACTCCCCTATTATTACAATATATCTGCCTTCAATGTTTTCTATCGTTGATATATGTTTAAAGGGTATACCTTTACGAATTAATATTGCAACACCTCTTGATTTATGTGAGAATGAAGAGTGGTACGCTTTAGCAATCCATTTTGCTTTCAATCTGTGTTGTGCTTCCTTTTTAAGATGTGTGTCCTGGAGAAATATTATATCTGTTTTCAATGATTTTAAATGAGCTAACACTTTGCCTCTCTTAATAGGTTCATTAATTCCCTTAACATTCCAACTACAGAATTTAATTCCCTCACCCCCAATTTTTATATTCATGTCTTGCATCTTGTGATTAAGTGGTAGAGCAGATGATTCAGCACACTCAACCCTACCTTATACTTGAACTTCAGGTAGATGAATTTTAGGTCACGTCTGTTTTCCATCCGAACATATCTCCTTAAATAAAATATGCAATTCCATTCCAAATACAAAATATAATATGATATAAGATAAAAAAAGTGATAGCAAATAGGGTTAGTAAAGTGTGGAAAGTAAAAAAGAAAAGCAACTACAACTACAATTAGTGCAGTTAGTGATAGCCACCCTAATGTGGCTAAGCATCTATGGACTTCCGTAGCTTTTGGTTTATAAAAATACTAGCTCCGTACTTTCCTTGAAAGGAAAGTTTCCAATTCGATGCATACAATTTGTGGGGGGAAAGAAATATTGATTATATTCCATTAATGGTATAATTAGTAGTCTCAAATTGAAATGTTAGTTTTGTATAATATAAACATTTATCAAAGAATAATCAAAAACGAAAACATCAGAGAGGGAGCCACCAAACATTTCTCATTATAAAATACCTGAATCATACTTTACTTATATTTCATACTTTTAGTTAATTCTTAAATAATCTAAATAATCTTCTTATCATTAGTTAGTGCTAGTTAATATTCTTGATTATTAATAGTTGTTAGAGGTTAGTACTAGAATGTTAGTATTATATATCCGTTGCAGGAAATATACCCAATTCTTATTGCGAATTTTAGGCAACTCTTAAATATAATAGTTTAAAGTTTAGAGTTCCATATCTTCTCTGCGAGATAGCAGTATCCGGGTAGGTGTTAAGAGTTGAATATTTTTCAATCTTCGATCTTGTCCTCGATGTTCTTGGCAAATTCAAATGCTTCCGTGTGCTTGATGAAGAAGTATTCCTTCTTCTCGTAACTGACTCTTAGTGTTGCGGGGTATAACAGTCCATATCTCAGATTCTTTATGTTCTTCAGTATTCTTCTTGTTTCTGTGAACAACGCTCTTTTCTTAGCAACTTCCACAGGGTAATCTCTGAATACGCTAATCTTGCCTCCTTCATATACAAGATTTCTGCTTTTGCCAATTTTCCTCATGTCATCCAATACATGGTCATATTGGACCTTTACTATCATTATTCTTGGTCGGTCGCCCACCTTTGGGGGACGTCTCGGCACTCTGTGCGCTCGGGCAAGTAATGGCGCCTGGTCCAGGTTCAAAATTGTTTTCAGTACTTCTGCAGCAAATTCACGGGGGTCACGAGTCCCCTCTCTGCCTTCCTGGATACCCACGATTCTTAAGTTCTGACGCCTCTGTCGTCCCTCCAAGTCTGTACATTTTTCAGTTATTTGATGCAATAACTTTGATAGGCGTTGGTTCTCAGTGATGAGTTGTTTTGTAGTTGCGGTGCTTGTCTCAGCAAGTTCCTCAAGTTCTTTTACAATCTTGTAGTGTTGGTTTAATGTCAGGAGAATTGGTTCAAGTTTAGAGTCAAATCTGGATTCCATCTTATTCAGTTTTTCATTTACTTCTTCAACATTTTGAGTCATATTTCTTTCCATATCTAATTTCCAGTCTTCAAGGACTTCGTGTACAATCTCTGTAACATCTTCTTTAATTTGTTCTTTAATTTCTTTTTAAAAAGATGCCAGCTCCTCTTTAACCTCTTGAAAGTTCTGTCTAAGATTTTTAAGTTCCTCCTTAAGGAACGTTTTTAATTCTTCCATCTCAGTCTTTTTCTTCTTCTTTGAGATGTCTTCTCGGGATGCTGTTAAACCTGAGGCCGAGGCTTCAGTTGGGCCTACCTCTTTAGTCTTGCCGTTTTTTGTCTTGCGGGGAAGAGTATGTTGAGTCGACATACAGCCGGTGTCGCGCGCCTGATGACGTCACGGGCTCAGTGCAAAACAATCGGTGCCGTTTTCTGCAGGTAGGATCTGTCTTTTCCCCCCGTTTTTTCGTTTTTTTGCACGGAGCTAGTTGGCGCGAGTCTCTCCTACTTCCGTCACCGGAAGTCGTATATTTCAATTTTAATCTCTCCCTTTGCTAAAGTCTACCATATATTAAACTAGCCCGTTCAACTTTACCTCTCAAGACAACTCACCAATTTTGGGGATTAAGATTTGGTAAACCTTCACTGAACCAATTCCTATGCACTAATATTCCTTAAGTAAAGTTTCATCCATGTACTCCGAATGTGTTCTTTCTAATGCACTGTGCTGTTATTTTTGTACTTTTGTATTCATTACCCTAGTTATGATTTAGATAATACGCTTTTTATATTTACTGACAGAAGGGACGACTTTGTAATTTCCTACCTTAATGATCTTTCCCTGTTCTTTGCTCACTTGTATAACCTCTATCTCTTTTATACCCTCAGTTTTCCTGATTTGCAACCTTTTTTTCCTACCCAGCTTGTTACTGGTGACGTGGACGAATGGATAGTGAACCCTTGGTTGAACCAGGAGGTACACAATCTACTGAGGTCATTCATGTCCAGTGATGCAGTTTTATATAGGAAGTCCAGATGCGATTTTTAAGGTCTTCAGAAAGGCAAGGTGATGAAACAGACATTTTGCAGCTGTGCCAAAGCAGATGGCAAGGCTTGCATGCCATCACTTCCTACAAGGCAAAACCAAGTGACAGTTCATTCACTCAGTGAGGCATCAGTGCTGGACAAACTCAGTGTGTTGTGCACTCGCTTCAAAAAGAAGAGGACTGCAATGCCTTTTCAGGCCCCTATTATTCTTGATGGCATAATAATCTTATTCACTGAGGTCAATGTTAAAAAAAACATTGGGTCCTCATGGTGTACTTGCACGGACAACTAGCTGGAGTTTTTGCTGATATCTTCAACCTCTCACTACTGAGGTTCATGCCCCCTTTAAAAAGGCGTGTCGGAAGATCTGTCCACACTGATCCAAACACACTGATGCAATCATAAAATAAGCCCATTAACACTTCTACTTCTTTAGAAGATTAAGAAGATTTGGTGTGTTGATGAATATTCTCTATGGTAGAGAGCATATTGACTGGTTGCATCACGGCCTGCTTCGGCAACTCGAATGCCCAAGGAATTAAGAAAATTGCTGAGTGGTGGAGACTGCCTGGTCCATCATGGGGACTGAATTTCCCATCATCGAAGGGAAAGATACTGCCTCAAAAATGGCAGCCAGTATCATCAGAGACGCACACCTCTTTGGCTGCGCTCTCGTTGCCTCCTTAACATCGGGAAGAAAGTTTACTGTGACTTGGGATTTTTTTTACACTCTGGTATTGGGGTTATTAATTTGATTTTTTTGTTTATATTAATATAAATTGTGTTTTCAGGTTATGGTACTGTAAGTAAGAATGACATTGTTCTGTTGTTACATAAAGTAATTTTTGACTCTTAAATGATCTGTGAGTACATGGAAAGTAAGTTGGTGTATTGTAGTAAAGGTTCTCTACCTTCATAAGCCTACATTTGGGAAATAAAAGCCAGCATCGCATTAACCTTTCAGATTACTATCTACAAGTATGCTAGCTTTCTGCATTTCGTGTGTGTGAATTTTCAAGTTCCGTTTGTGCTCTTCATTAACTAATGTTCTATCATTCTTCCTTTCAAAGTTGAAAATAGTGCATATGGTACTCTAATGACATATTCATTTAGCTTATTAATATCTGAATACTTTTGTATCCTCAGTTTATCTGGAAACATTTGTATCATCCACACATGGATGCAATACATTTGCTTAATTCTACAGCATTATTATATATTGTGAGCAGCTGTTGTACCAGCATTGATCCTACATCACCACACTGTTTGCAAGTTGCCAACCTGAAAATTATCTCTTTATTCTTATTTACTGCCAGTTTTGTCAAACCTTTTATCCATGTCAATATATTACCTCCCAACATCACGAGCTTTTATGAAGTAAACTTTTGAGGTGTAAAATCCCTTTCTGAAACCTCGTGAATATTTTCTCTGCTCATTTTCTCTATCCCATTTGAAGATACTTCAAATTTGTCATATTTGTCAGAAAGCTATTTTAACACACTCTGATCAGTGAACTTCATACTGGATGTGCATTAATAATTTGCAGGATGTATACATCACTTGCAAGATGAGCATTAATTATCCATCGTCAGCTGCTCTTGGACAAGTAGTGGTGTGCTGCTTGCCTTACCTCTACAACCTTGATGCACTGTAGTCTCCCCTGTGCCGAGGTGGAGGCAGTTGTGTTGTTTAGACATAGGTATCATTACAGACTGTCTCCTGTCATTGATTTGTGGAAGCTAAAATAGGTAACAAGTTTTGTTTTCGAAGATTTATTCTTGTTTTAATTTCATAAATATTTCTATCCACATAATTCTATACACTCCTCCTCCTCTTGCTGATGCTAGATAACATTCAGAAGGAGATTTTTGACAAGTTAGGTGGTAGATGGCTTGAATTGGTGCACATTTGCTGTTTAGGAGTTCTTCCAATGAATAGACTTAAAATGTTGATGCCATTCTGAATGCTCTTACTCAATTTCTAAGTGGTTTTGGCATTGGGATACTCACTGGTTTATGGTGACATTTCATTTTTGAGAAGCTTTGAGAACATCTTTGGATCATTTCAATGACGGAACGCTCATTTACTCTTAAGTTAGGGATGTGACGGAGGGGAGCTTGCAGTTGTTGGCGTTGTTGTGTGACTTCAGGATGGTCATTTTTGGGTGCTGTTAAAGTTGCAGGTTTGGTTGCCAATCATATGAATTACTTCAACTTTGCTAATTAGAATATACATGTGTATGTGTATATATAGCAGTGCTATATATACACATACAGGTGGTATGCGTTTTACCTTCCTTGTACCTTTTTAATTGGTAAAAAGGCTTTGAGGAGATGGGATGGATATGAATCACTGGCCACAGGGCTTCTGGTCTCCAACCTCCCCTTGTAGCTGTACTATTCACATGGCTGGTCAGTAAATTTATTTTCTTTGGTATCAATAGTGTGGGCCCATTTGATAGTGCTGAAATGGCAAAGAGAATTCAGATCTTCTGCATGTGCAACTTTGTTTCTGGCTTTTAGTCATAGAGTGATACAGTGTGGAAACAGGCCTTTGGCCTAACTTGCCCACAACGGCCGACATGTCTCAGCTACACTAGTCCCACCTGCCTGTGTTTGGTTCATATGCCCTCCAAACCTGTCCTATGCATGTACTTGTTTAACAGTTTCTTAAATGTTGAGATAGTCCCTGCCTCAATTACCTCCTCTGGCAGCTTGTTCCATACACCCACTACCCTTTGTGTAAAACCAGTTACCCCTCAGATTCCTATTAAATATTTTCCCCTTCACCTTAAACCTCTGCCCTCGATTCACCTACTCTGGGCAAGAGTCTCTGTGCATTTACCTGGTCTATTCCTCTCATGATTTTATACACATCCATAAGATCACCCCTCATCCTCTTGAGTCCCAGCCTACTCAACCTATCCTTATAGCCAGGCATTAGATTTCCCCGCGGATTTTGAAATTCGTTAAAAAATAAAATATGTCTAAATCTCTATAAATTACCTTCCGCGAGATAGTGGGACTGATGATCGAGTGCGCAGATTGGACGAGAGAGACGTCCAGGGGCAGAACAGGGCGAGGACTGGTGGCGCGGGAGAGTGGGAACTAGGCTGGGAAAGACCGGGGCGCGGCTGCAGGGCCGGGGCCTTGTCGGTGTCAAGCAAGTAGAGGGAGTGTGTGTGAGCCCTGGTGAGCAGAGGGGGGAGTCTCCATGAGTGTGAGTAAAGGTGAGGGGACGTCCCTGTCAGTGTGAGCAAAGGCGAAAGAGCTCCCTGTGAGTGAGTAATGGTGCGGGGTTTCCTGTGAGTGAGCAAAGGTGCGGGGTTTCCTGTGAGTGTGAGCAAAGGTAAGGGGGGGGGGTCCCTGTGAGTGTGAGCAGTGAGGGGGTCCCTGTGAATGTGAGCAAAGGTAAGGGGGGGGGGTCCCTGTGAGTAAGGGCAGTGAGGGGTTCCGTGTGAGTGGGGAAGACCCTGCGAGAAATTAAGGGTAAACTGGCAAGAAAACGGTGTAATTTCAAGGTACAGTTATCAAAAACAAAATCTGCATAAAGCGGGCACTGCCCCCTTTTACCCCTGCCGGGGCGTTGCCCCGTGGAACCCTACCAGAGGGCAATGCCCCCTGGACCCCATCTCTTTTTTCCCCCAGTTTTTTCCTGTCTCATGCCTGCTATATCTCAGACCCTCTAGCCCTGGCAACGTCCTTGTAACTCTCTGTACCCTTTCCAGCTTGCCAACATCTTTCCTATAACATGGCACCCAGAACCGAACACAATACTCTAAATGCGGCCTCATGAATGTCTTAAACATCTGCAACATGACCTCCCAACTTCAATTGTCTCACTGAAAGCCAATGTGCCAAGCGCCCTTTTGGCTACCCTATCTACCTGCGACTCCACATTCAAGGAAAACCATGCACTCCTGGAGCCCTCTACTCTACAACACTCCTCAGAGACCGACCATTCACTGTGTAGGTCCTGCTTAATAATGTTGTTTTCAGATACTCATTCCCCAACACTTCTGTGTAGTGTGCATCCTATTTCTCATTCTCTTATTGCATGTGATACAGGTTTTGCTGCATATTTTGAACACCACTTACATATGAAGAGTTGAGAATGGAATTTAATATTGTGCAAACATTTGCAGTTTTGCTTTTGTGTTGGAGAATCAGCTGGTTGAGCCAGAAACATGGTCTTTGCAGCAGTGTCCTGGAGCTGATGTGATTCATCTCTTAAGACTGCAATCATTTTCCTTAATGTGAGTGGAAAGTTTTGTCCTTGGTTCCCATCAACTTCAGTTTTTATTAAGGTTCCATGATGCCACAATAAAACCACAAGCATTTTTGGTCTTCAAGAGAAAAATGCCTAATTTTCAAATTATTTTGAGGCATTTTAGCTATTCTAGATTGAATCCTGGAGAGGATTGGATTTTTGGGGTTAGTCCAGCTCTTGCCCTTTTCTAATTGACTTTGAGAAGGCGGTGTACTGTCCCACCTTAAACTGTTGCAATCATCCTTATGAAGGTTCATAGAGCATAGATCAGTACTGGGAGGAACAGGTTTTTCAGGCCATAATGTCTGTGCCAACCATGATGCCATTTTACACTAACCCCACCTGCCTACATGTGGTCCATATCACTTAATTCCCTGCATGTTCACATGGTCGTCTAAATGCCTCAAAACATTTCTATCACCTGGTAGTGCATTTCAGGTACTACCACTACCTGAAAAAAACAAAAAACGTCCCAGCTAAACTTGCCTCCTCGCATGCTTAAATCTATGTCCTCTAGTATTTGGCATAAACATCATGGGGGAAAAAGACTACCCTATCTATGCTTCTCATAATTTTATGTACTTCTCTTATGTCGTCCTCAGCCTCTGAGTCTTCAGAGAAAACAACCAAATTCGCCCAATTTTCCCTTGTAGCTGATCATTTAATCCTTTGTGCATCACAGCTGTTAAGGGTGCTATCATGAACTGCATACTTTCTCCTTGTATTTAATCTCCCAAAGTGAAGTACCTCACAGTTTCTCTGTCTAAACTTTATCTGACATTTTTATGTCCACACCTGTAACAGGTCTCTATCCTGCTGTATCCTTTGACAGACTTCTTCGCTGTCTGCAACTCGACCAATTTTGGTGTCATCTACAAACTTACTAACTAATCTACATTTGTGTCCAAGTAATTTATGTGTGTATATACATTACATGCCAGTGGGCATCGATTGCATTGCAGAGCAGGTCATTAATGAAGCGGTGAAAGATGGTTGGGACAAGGTTGCGGTTCCAGGATGATTTTGCCTCTGAAGGACTTCCACCTTACAAACTATGACGTCATCTGAGTATTTTCCCTTTGATGCCCATTGACTACAATTTTAGTGGTGATGCATGCTTGATCAAAGACTGCTCTGATGTCAAAGATGCTCATTCCGGGAACTCGCCATTTCAGTCCTTGTTTGACTCCTTTAGTCCTTGTTTAGACTCCTTTGTGAGATAGATTGACAAACTGGATATCCTAAGGTTGTATTCACAGGTTGTAACATCCGAACTAGCCACTGGGGTCGACCGAGCCGCCTCTGAAATCGGCCCCGAGTTACTGACAACGAGGGGAGCCACCTCCGAACTTAGCCCTAATCCACCGGCGTTGACGGACATGGTACGCGTCTGGAGTGGGGCTGAGGTTCATCTCCCGCTCGTCCCCAAAGACCGGGAACCGGAAGAAGGGGAGAGTTGGACCAGTGGATGCTGGACATAGGGCTGGGAGGAGGAACACTGGGGGGGAACTAACCTCCTGCGCCTTCAAGGTCGGCTGTGGGAGTCACGAAGGCTGAAGGAGTGGAGAGGAGAGTGACGACTAACTGGTGAACTGTATGAGGGGGAGAGCTGGTTGGGCTGAGGAGCCATGAAGAGGGGGGCAGGCAGCCGACAACAAAGAGGGACCCAGCGGGGGGGGGGGAGGGGGGTGCCAAGAACAAATGGAGACCTGGCGAGGGAAGGTGTGGGGAGGGGGAGCTGAGAACAAGATAGGACTGAGTGGGGGCGGGTACGGTGAGAACAAGGAGGGACTTTCGGGACCTCGAATTCTTTGCCACTGAAGGTGGTTGTGGAGGTAAAGTTAGTGGATATATTTAAGCAGAGATAGATAGATTCTTCATTTGTACGGGTGTCAGAGGTTATGGTGAGAAGGCAGGAGAATGGGGTTAGGAGGGAGAGATAGCTCAGCCATGATTGAATGGCAGAGTAGACTTGATGGACTGAATGGTCGAATTCCACTCTTTTCACTAATGATCTTATGATTACTTTTGTAACTTTGTCAGTGCCAGATATGTGGGCGGTTCTTTGTGTACTTTGTGTATTGTATACAAAGACTAATAATTTCATTGTACCTAGGTAGATGTGGCAGTAAAGTATAATTGAATCAATCAAGGAGGTTTAATCTGTGGATAAAGGTCTCTTTCCTCTCTCCAAATCACTTGGATTTTAATAGTTGCAATTAAATGAAGTTCTGTTTCAAGTTGTAACACTTCATTATGATGCTGCAGTAATTCTAATCCTCTACCAGGATTAGCAACTGAGTGAAATGCATCTTGTTGGGTAAATTGATACAGTGGCTGACTGAGATCGGTTTAAAATTGGGTCACTAACTGAATTACTGTGCATTACATTGTATGTTGGTTTCTGAAATGTGCCATAATATAGCTTTGTAGCAAAATGGTTATGTTTTAACCATTAAAATATATAAAATTATTCAGGTTTGGACACGCATGGGGGAGTCCAGAACCAGGGACCACAGTTTAAGAATAAGGGGTAAGCCATTTAGAACTTCTTCTTGAACCCTTTGCTCCACTCGGGAACATAGGCCATTGACAAATGTCCTTCACCTCACTCGGTTGATGGCAGTTCTTTCGAGATCTCCCCAGTTGAGCCCACTCTCTGACATTTCTGTCTGGACACCTCTTCTCCAGCTGTTCCTGGGGCAACCTCGTTTCCTTTTCCCCTGGGGGTTCCATTTCAGGGCCTGCCGGGTGATGTTTGTGGCAGGTTTGTTGAGGGTCTGTCCAATCCAACTCCATTTTCTCATTTGAATTTGTAAGTCAATGGGCTCAGAAAGGGTGCACAGTTTAAGAATAAGGGGTAGGCCATTTAGAACGGAGATGAGTTGTGAGTCTATGGAATTCTCTGCCTCAGAAGGCAGTGGAGGCTGGTTCTCTGGATGCTTTTAAGAGAGAGTTAGAGCTCTTAAAGATAGCGGTGTCAGGGGATATGGGGAGAAGGGAGTTTACTCATTGTGGATGATCAGCCATGATATCACGGTGCTGGCTCGAAGGGCCAAATGGTCTACTCCTGTACCTATTGTCTATTGAAAATATCTTTAATTTGTTTTGATCATTTAGCAATTTAAAAACATTTTAATTGTCACTAAATTTGTAAACACTTGTCCTTTAAAAAAAAAAAAAAATGTTTTTAATGGCAGAAAGATATTTGAGGAATTGAGAAATAAGTACTTGCCATATTATGGCCAAGACTTGTTTTTGTAACCATAGTATGAGATCTCTGTTTAAGTTTCTGATGGTATGGGATTCTGTGAAGGTAATAGTGGCAGGTTATATGGAACTGATTTGAACAGTTTTGATTTAAAAAAGAAAGTGGTTTAAAGTGGAGCTTTTACATAGGTCAAGGACAAGCTGATGACTGCAGAGTTCTGTTTGTATTGGAGTAATGGGCAGAAGAATTGTGTGTCATTTGCATGTGGTCTGAAGATTTATAAATACTGGGAGATGGGAGTCAACATAGAAAATCAAAAATGGAGTGATGTGAGATATTCTGTAGAATGGATTTGCGATCAGTGACTCTGGTGGCATATAGCGGTAGAGTTGCTGCCTTACAGCGCTTGCAGCGCCAGAGACCCGGGTTCGATCCCGGCTACGGGTGCAGTCTGTACAGAGTTTGTACATTCTCCCCGTGACCGTGTGGGTTTTCTCAAAGAGCTCTTCGATTTCTTCCCACATTCCAAAAACGTACCGGTTTGTAGGTTAATTGGCTTGGTATAATTGTAAATTGTCCCTTGTGTATGTAGGATAGTGTTGATGTGTGGGAATCGCTGGTCGGTGCGGACCCAGTAGGCCAAAGGGCCTGTTTATGCACTGTATCTCTAAACTAAATTAAAAAGGTGAGAGTTTGTTTTTGTAGGGTGGATCTTGAGACAATGTGGCAGAAAGCAATTTAAAAAAAAATGACAATCAGAATGCTTTAGGTTTAAATTTGAATTGGAAGGCAGTAGAAACACCAAGTTGCATATTCTAAATTGAAAATCAAAAACTACGGATATTAGAAATCTGAAATAGAAGTAGAAAATGCCAGGAATGAGCGTCGAGGATCAGAGGGCACAGCCTCAGAATGGAGGTGAAGAAGAATTTCTTTAGCCAAGGGGTGGTAATTGCCAGAGGTGGCTGTGGAGGCCAAGGCATTGGAGTATTTTTAAGATGGAGATTGATAGGTTATTGATTAGGAAGGGTGTCAGGTTATGGGGAGAGGGCCGGAGAATGCAGTTGTGAGGGGAAAATGGATCAGCCATAATTGAATGGCAGAGTAGACTCGATGGACTGAATGGCCTAATTCTGCTCCTATGTCTTATGGTCTTATGGAAACAACCAGTGCCTGTACAACTTTCTCATTCATTCCCACCATTCAAATGACCTACAGTGCCATACATTTTTGACATTTTGCTTGCAGTCTTTGTTCACACCCATATTCATTGAAAATGAAGGTAGACACAAAATGCTGGAGTAACTCAGCGGGATAGGCAGCATCTCTGGAGAGAAGGAATGGGTGATGTTTAGGGTCCAGGCCCTTCTTCCAACTGCTATAAAATTAAACATAGGAAATGATATCCAACTTGTCAACTTTAAAAGACAAGGCTCATCCTAGGCTGTTTGTTAATCATTTATTATATTATTGTTATATTGTTTACAGTGTACTATGTTTACGTATCCTGTTGTGCTACAGCAAGTAAGAATTTCATTGGTGTATCTGAGACATACGAGCATAAAACACTATTGACTCTTATGCTAATTCAAATACAGTGGTACAGCTGCTGCCTCAAAGCGCCATATATCCTGGTTCAATCCTGGTGCTGTCTCTGTGGACTTTACACATTCGCACGTGGGTTTTCTCCGGGTGCTGCGGTTTATGTCATAAGAGCGGAATTAGGCCATTTGGCCCATCGAATCAACTCGGCCATTCTATCGTGGCTGATTTATCTTTCCCTCTGAACCCCATTCTCCTGCCTTCTCCCTGTGACACCTTTACTGATCCTCCCACATTCCAAAGACGTGCAGGTTTGTAGGTTAATTGGCCTCTGTTAATTACCCCTAGCGTGTAGGATGCGAAATTGGAATAACACAAAACTAGTGTGAATGGATGACTGTTGGTCGGCATGGAATTAGTGGAATTTCACCACTGGTTGAATCATTACCCCTATCAG
Source organism: Amblyraja radiata (assembly GCF_010909765.2). NCBI lineage: Eukaryota > Metazoa > Chordata > Chondrichthyes > Rajiformes > Rajidae > Amblyraja > Amblyraja radiata. The sequence goes on from NC_045962.1 coordinate 74,538,956, forward strand.
GTTTTTAGTTAATTTCACTCTTGTTCCCTGTTTTGATATTTTAAAATTAAAATAGTTTAATATCGATTTCTGCAGCAGTAGTTTTTGAGTACACCTTTTCTTATACAAGGAGTTTTTTCTCGTTGTTGCTTCTTTGTTGCTGCCAGATTTGTGTATTTTCAATGTAATCATTTCGCCCAGTCATCATACAGTTTTTAAAAGGTCACATTTAAACGATTACGTTTATATGAAGATAAAAAGGCGTTGTACTGTATTTAAGGATTATTTTTTTTAAACTACCAATTTTTTTTGTCCACCTGTTCTTGCTCTCGTAACTATTAAGTGATTGACTGAGTTTTATCTATTTTTATCTATGTTTCCTATCATTCATATATTTGGTAGTATACACTTTGTGCAGAGCCTTCAATTTTGCTGATTTTTAAAAATTTATCTGGTTGCATTTGGAAACTTGTTGGGCATGAAGTACTGTTATCTTTCTAAAACAAATTCCCTCACTTACTATATTTAAGTCAATGGGAGGTTGGTGGGGAGGTACAGGGAAGCATCTGTTTATCTCTAATGTTTTATTTAGCTGTCTTTCCGAAGCTGTATCTGGTAAATGTGCAGAGAGAGCTAATTTTTATTATTCCTATTTCTCATGTAATGCTGTTGGTGAAAAAGTTCAATAAATCGCTTCATTCTGATCTATTTTTTATTACCTGCAATTGTAATATTCTAGTTTTGTACCAACATGCTCTGGTTGATCTTGAATATATCCTTTAATTTCTCTGGAGGGAGATGCTTCCAAATGTATGCCACATCTTCAAAACCTCCATTCCCAGTTTTGTAAATTTTAATCTTTTTCATTATATCATTATCTCTGATTGAAGTGGAAGAGTGCAAGATAAACAGCTTTTCCCTTTTTAAAAACTTGATGTACTTTGGTGGGGTGGGGGGGGGGGGAGGGGGACACAGTGCTGTTGTAACTCAGCGGGTCACAGCATTCTTGGAGAACGTGGATAGGTGACGTTTTGGGTCAGGACCTCTTCAGAATGGTTGTTGGGGGGGGGGGGGGGGAAGAGAGAGCTAGAAGAGAGGATGGCAGGATAACGCGTGATAAGTAATAGGTAGTGTTTCTTTGATAGGCAAATTGTTGGACAAAGACCAGAGATGGAAAAAACAGTATGAGAAAAGGATTGAAAAGTTGCGATTGTTTAGCCGAAGGAAGGAATGTAGGGAAAGAGGAGAAATCGATGCGAGTCTCGGTAGGGCACGGGGGTGGGGGGGGGGGGGGAGAGAGAACTAGGACACTTGGAAGAAACCCACGTTCAAGTTCAAGTGAGTTTATTGTCATGTGTCCCTGTATAGGACAATGAAATTCTTGCTTTGCTTCAGCACACAGAACGTAGTAGGCATTTACTACAAAACGGATAAGTGTGTCCATATACCATAATATAAATATATACACACATGAATAAATAAACTGATAAAGTGCAAATAACAGAAAATGGGTTATTAATAATCAGAGTTTTGTCCGAGCCAGGTTTGATAGCCTGATGGCTGTGGGGAAGCAGCTATTCCTGAACCTGGTTGTCGCAGTCTTCAGGCTCCTGTACCTTCTACCTGAAGGTAGCGGGGAGATGAGTGTGTGGCCAGGATGGTGTGGGTCTTTGATGATGCTGCCAGCCTTTTTGAGGCAGCGACTGCGATAAATCCCCTCGATGGAAGGAAGGTCAGAGCCGATGATGGACTGGGCAGTGTTACTACTTTTTGTAGTCTTTTCCTCTCCAGGGCGCTCAAATTGCCGAACCAAGCCATGATGCAACTGGTCAGCATGCTCTCTACTGTGCACCTGTGGAAGTTAGAGAGAGCCTTCCTTGACAAATCGACTCTCCGTAATCTTCTCAGGAAGTAGAGGCGCTGATGAGCTTTCTTGATAATTGCATTAGTGTTCTCGGACCAGGAGAGATCTTCAGAGATGTGCACGCCCAGGAATTTGAAGCTCTTGACCCTTTCAACCATCGACCCGTTGATATAGATGGGGCTGTGGGTCCCCCTCCTACTCCTTCCAAAGTCCACAATCAGTTCCTTGGTTTTGCTGGTGCTGAGGGCCAGGTTATTGTGCTGGCACCATATGGACAGTTGCTCGATCTCTCTTCTGCACTCTGACTCATCCCCATCAGTGATACGTCCCACAACAGTGGTGTCGTCAGCGAACTTGATGATGGAGTTCACACTGTGACTGGCTACGCAGTCATGAGTATAGAGTGAGTACAGCAGGGGGCTGAGCACGCAGTCTTGAGGTGCTCCCGTGCTGATTGTTATCGAGGCTGACACATTTCCACCAATACGAACAGACTGGTCTGTGAATGTGGAAGTCGAGGATCCAATTGCAGAGGGATGCGCAGAGACCCTGTTCTGCGAGTTTGGTAACCAGCTTGGAGGGGATGATTGTGTTAAATGCCGAGCTGTAATCAATGAATAACAGCCTGACATATGAGTTTTTGTTGTCCAAGTGGTCCAGAGCGGAGTGGAGGGCCAGCGAGATTGCATCCACCGTTGATCTGTTGTGGCGGTAAGCGAACTGCAGTGGGTCCAGGTTTTTGTAGAGGTAGGAGTTGATTTGCTCCATGATCAACCTCTCAAAGCACTTCATCACCACCGGCATTAGTGCCACTGGTCGATAGTCATTGAGGCACGTCACCTTACTCTTCTTGGGCACTGGTATAATTGATGCCCTCTTAAAGCAGGTGGGGACCTCAGATCTCAGAAGTGAGAGGTTGAAAATGTCCGTAAAAACTCCAGCCAGTTGGTCCGCACAGGTTTTTAGAACACGACCGGGTATACCATCAGGTCCAAGGTACACAAAAATGCTGGAGAAACTCAGCGGGTGCAGAAGCATCTATGGAGCGAAGGAAATAGGTGACGTTTCGGGCCGAAACTCTTCTTCAGACTGATGGGGGGTGGGGGGAGAAGGAAGGAAAAAGGGAGGAGGAGGAGCCCGAGGGCGGGGGGATGGGAGGAGACAGCTCGAGGTCCAGGTGCTTTTCTCCATCAGGTCCAGGTGCTTTTCGGGGGTTCGCCCCTCTGAAGGATTTCCTGACGTCGGCCTCTGTGACTGAGACTGAAATACCATCACAGCGAATGGGGGCTCGGGAAGGCACATCAGTATTCTCCCTATCAAAGCGTGCATAAAACGCATTGAGCTCGTCAGGGAGTGATGTTTCGCCGACATTCTAGCTGCCTCCTGTTTTCGCCTTGTAGGAGGTGATTGCATTCAGGCCCCAGGAAGAGTCATTGGCTGCACACTGTCTGATAGATGGTACCAAAACAGTCGTACAAAACGGTAAAATATGAAACAATTGGGCTGGAGTTGGCACTTCTCCGCGCTGGCTGTGGGCCTGGGGCCGTTGCTGTCGTCAGTCCAGGCTGCTGGTTGGCCCAGCGAGAGAAGTAGAGGTGAGCTGGGGTTGTCGCTTCTCCGCGCTGGCGGTGGGCCGGTGTTCCGGCGGTCCGTATGTCTCCTCACACGTCACAGGAAGACTTGCCTTGAGTATCTAGAAAGGCGCTATATAAATCCCATCCATTATTATATACTCCACACAGATAGCCGAGGTCAGAATTGAACCCATGTTCATGGCACTCTGAGGGGCAGCTCTATCAGCTGTGCCAATGTTCTGCCCCTAATTGATTTCTGTCAGGTATGGAAGTTTGGAGAGCAATTGCAAATCCTGAAAGTATTCTGCCAATAGAGACGTAATTTGAGATGGAAAGGCTTGAAGTTCACATTGCAGTTCCATATCCTACTTTAGGATGAAACAGCCTGGGCATTTCAGCATGTAAATGGCAAGTAATGGTCATCCGCTCCCTTCGCACACAGCTACAAAGGCATTTGATTTCTTAGTTTAGCAATAGTTCCCTGAATGAAGCAATCTGGTGCATCTGCTGCATCAGGTGCAATTTGCATAACTCTGACCACAACACCTGAATGGTTACATGTCATTGCTGTTGCTGCATTCTTGCAAATTTTAGTGCAACAGTTATTATTGGCGTCCTTATCTTATCACATGCTCGTGATCCTCATGAAACCGGAGAATGGAATGTTTCCATGGTTACTCAAATTACACACCACACGGAAATGTGGACGGTTTCACCTCTGCTTGGATTAAGCATTGTAAAATAACTTTTATACCGATATCCGGAATATCGAGTTCGATATTCCGAAAAACGCAAGGAATCATGGGATTTGTTTAGCGGTCAAACGCTTTTAATAAAAATCGAACAAAGCGCTGTAGATTCAGTGAGTATAGTTTGTGTCAGATTTTTTTGGTCTTTTTTAAAGTTTGTATTTGTCAGTGGGCAGATAGTAGTGGGAGACCAGGGTGGGGGGGGGGAGACTGCACCTGCTCTTGGCAGCTGCACGCACACAGAACCGCGCCTCATCCCAGCCAAGCGCTGCCGAACCGCCACTGGACCCCCCCCCCCCACTTGAGTGTCCCATCCCCACCCGAGGGGCGGCCGGAGACATACGGACCGCTGGACCACCGGCTCCCAGGCCCACCGCCAGCGCGGAGAAGCGACAACCCTAGCTCATTCTGCTTCCCTCGCTGGGCCAACCGACAGCCCCAACCGACGACACCAGCGGCCCCAGGCCCACAGCCAGCGCGGAGAAGCGGCAACTCCAGCCCAATTGTTTCACATTTAACCGTTTTGTACGACTGTTTTGGTACCATCTATCAGACAGTGTGCAGCCAATGACTCTTCAAAGGAACAGTTTGGTACCATCATAATTTATGGCCTTAATGGTTATTTTATGTTAAGCAGCACTTCATAAATCAGAGTTGTATCAAAAGATAGCTTAGTTCATTCGTGTTAATGAGACAAAATGGATGTCTTTAACTACTTAATTTGTTGGAATTTTGTTGCAGTGGTTCATGTATCTTGTAATGCATGTACAGTGCCCTCCACAATGTATGGACAAAGACCCATTATTTATTTATTTGCCACTGTACTCCACAATTAGTGGTTAGCAATTGAAAAAATCACATGTGGTTATAGTGCACATCGTCAGATTTTATTAAAGGGCACTTTAAAACATTTATAAACACTACTGTCATTTCGACATGGTGAAACCAAAATGTATAAAAATGTATAAAAATTAGATTAAGTATTCAAAGAAAATGGCTGCATTTGAATTTGAATACATTTAGAAAACGGATGTGGCGTAGGCTTTAGTATTTTCTGATACAGAGATCCCTGGTTTTTGACCCTGATGGGATTTGCTTTTTTAATACTAGAAAGGTCACATTTCTTTTACTTAACTGTATTACAAAAGTACAATTTTACCTCCAATGATAACAGTTGGTAATATTTATATGATGGAACTGCAGATGCTGGTTTAAACCGAAGATAGACACAAAAAGCTAGAGTAACAACATCTCTGGAGAAAAGGAATAGGTGACGTTTCGGGTCGAGACGCCTGAAGAAGGGTCTCAACTCGAAACGTTACCTATTCCTTTTCTCCAAAGATGTTGTCTGACCCGATGAGTTACTCTAGCTTTTTATGTCTATCTTTGGTTTAAACCAGCACCTGCAGTTCCTTCCTACACATGTGGACATAAATGTTACATTAAGAAATGCGACTACTCTTCCTTGTTAATTGTTGCAAACGGACGGCATGGTGGCGTAGCGGTAGACCTACTGCCTTATAACGCCAGAGACCTGGGTTCGATCCTGACTGCGGGTTCTTGTCTGTACGGAGTTTGGATGATCAGCCATGATCATATTGAATGGTGGTGCTGGCTCGAAGGGCCGAATGGCCTACTCCTGCACCTATTTTCTATGTTTCGGGCTTGGAGGACAGCCTGCATCCTCCTGGACTGCATAAATCCACTTTTAGGTTTAATTTTCTAATCCCTGCAACATTTTCATTATCTCTGTTTTCTCCAGTGGTAACCAGACCTGTAGAGAGTACTCGTGTTGTGGCCTGAACTATATGAGTCTTTTTACAATACTGGAGAGATTTTGAGGAACGAGATTATTAATCAGGTTTTAACACCATTACACTGTTCTTAACAAAAATCTACCCGTCATGTGAAACTTTACAAATAACAGATAAAAATTAAATAACTTCAAGACCGAAAGCCAAAAACATTTTTTCATAACAGACAAATTTTCATTGTTTTATCACCAATTTGGACACAAAAAATGTGACATTAAAAACTCTGCCACATATAGTCATGAATATTTAATTCATAAATAAACTTCATCTGGCCCCTCATGCAGATATGTTTTGATAATGATCTAGGGAAATATCTTCATCAATACCAGGAGAAAAATACAGTGACATGTCTGGTATGCCGCCTAGCAAAGATCTCGTAACGGTCGTTGTGCTTGGTGTCCATTATCACAACGACCGTTATCGGGGTCGGTACCTCCGTAAGTTAAACCAAGGAGACTCCAAACCTCTAATGCTTTTCAAAAACCCAACGAGGTATCCTATGGTAGAGCGATATTAGGGCAAGAATTATTTTTTCTTATTTTCCAATTTAATATATCAAAAACATCGTGGCGTCAAAAACGCAACGACTGTTTACGATATATATATTTCCCGACTTTTTTAAATCAATTGAAAAAAAAATGTGGACATAAATTGGTCATCAAAATTAAAAAACTGAGCCAATCTTCAATTTGGCAACACACTGTCTCTTGTTTACCTTTCGTTCGGACGAAGTCGCTAACTTCATTCCTTCGTGTCGACTTCCGGAAGCTCCACAACGACCGTTACGGAGACATTTTACTTACTAAAAAATCATCCCAAATCAAACCTGACGAATCATCGGCCATCGATATAGCTCAAATCCATAAGATCACATTGGTGAAAATGTTTGGTTTGAGTGTCCCAAAACTTTGAGTGTCCCAGAAAACGTACGTTGTGTGTATGATGTGTAAAGTGCAGTCCACTCAAATGGATGCAGTATTCTACTACATGATCAGGTGAATGAGGTGGAAACAGTGTTTGCAATTTTATTGTTCCATGTGTTCATAAACATAGAAAGGAATAAGAAATATGCGCACTTACTGTGCCAACCAGGTCACTGGTGAACACCACATGACAACCGTTACACAAAACATATTTATGTATTCTGATGCCATTTTCGGAAACTTGCCATCAATATGCTATTTTTTGTTGAATTGAATTGAATTGAATTCCTTTTTTGTCATTCAGACCTTACGGTCTGAACGAAATTTCGTGCCTGCAGTCATACATACAATCATACAATAATAAACAACACTAAACACAAATTAACATCCACCACAGTGTATCCTCCAAGCACCTCCTCACTGTGGTGGAGGCAAAAATCATGATCATGTCATGAACCCAATAATGTCAGTCATGAACCCAATAATGTGTCAACTTTTTTGAAGGAATTTGAAATTTGACCATCTTTGTCAAATTATTGTGTGCAGTGTTGTAAAAAGACACATATGTAAACTTTATGATAAAGTCCTTAATCCCATTTATTTCCCTTGATGCCTTCCAAATTTAATTTTAGTTTCCACCTGTTTGAAATAGTCCATACACAATTTACAGCTATGTACTGGACAGCCTAGATGCAGGAAGATTGTTCCCAATGTTGGGGAAGTCCAGAACAAGGGGTCACAGTTTAAGGATAAGGGGGAAATCTTTTAGGACCAGATGAGAAAAACATTTTCACACAGAGAGTGGTGAATCTCTTGAATTCTCTGCCACAGAAGGTAGTTGAGGCCAGTTAATTGGCTATATTTAAGAGGGAGTTAGATGTGGTCTTTGTGGATCAGGATTCAATCATATTGAACAGCGGTACAGGCACAAAGGGCCAAATGGCCTACTCCTGCACCTATTATCTATATTTAATTCTAATTGTCACTTAATAAATGAAAGGTTCCAAAAATTGCACCAGAAACTGGACCTACGCCCAGGTGATGCGAAAGTGTTGTAATGGTGTTAGCAGTGCTGTTCTCACCATTCGTTCATTGAACAGCCCCACAACCCCAAGATAAGGATAGTTGCCAAAATGTTGACTTTATAGGAAGGATAGGCTAAACAATCACACTTTTAACTAACAGTGAATTTTTATCATCTTTCCAAGTGCTATTTTTATATCTGATACAATATTGTTTAATTACAATAGGATCAGTTTAATGTTGATTTCTTCGCAACAAAGGTGCTTTCTTAATGATAAACTGGTCATTTGTAATTACCCATAATGCACTGCAGTGCCATCAGCTGTTGAAGGAAAAGAATTGCAATATATTTGTACGACCTTTTGTATTTCAATAAACTTGCATCTTAAAATCTATGTATGCATGTCTCTGTGCTCAGTTGTAATGACTATTGTATTACTGATTTCCTTGGTAATGAGATAATCATTTTTTAATCCCAATGTTCTGTCAAACCATGAGGAATGTTTTGAAAGTTCAAAAGGAGTCAGGAATAACTCGGTGGGTCAGGCGGCATCTTTGGAGAACAAGGATATATGATGTTTCGGGTTGGGTCCCTTCTTCTTCACTTCCTTCACTTTCTGTGGCACCTTGCCCTCTGATTTAAATATGCTCCATCTGCTCTCTGCCTCTATCACCTTTCTCATTTTGGTTCCCCTCAATTCGATGGCAAAAAGGGTTTTATGAAGATATTGTAATTACAAGACACGAGGAACTGCGGATGTTGGGAATCTCGATCAAAAAACACAAAGTACTTGATTTAACTCTGCGTGTCAAGCACCATATCCATGTTCTCCAGAGATGCGGCCTGATCCTCTGAGTTACTCCAGTACTTTTTGAGATGTAATCACTATATTGTTCACGAAGGTGAAAGTTGGGTATGAAGACATTTTAGCAGAAGGATAGTAAACTGAGAGAAAACTATGCTGATTTTGAACCCTGACGGGTCAGTATATTTAGTTTAGTAGTTTTAAGTTATCTGAACAATAGGATAAGATGGGAACCTCAAAAGAAGGATAAAGCTTTCCTATGGATCCTTGATACTATTCAGGTTAGCCCTAATGGCATTGTAAAAAGTACAATTTGTTATATGTGATGTGGAGATTAAACTGTTGAATCTTCAGTCTGCAGCAGTAAATTCTTTGATTACTTTTTAATCGGTGGAAGAAAGTGATTGTACATTGTCATGATTCGGAAAGAGGCCGTTTTGCCCCGCAGTCCCACACAAAGATCAGAGAAGTGCTCTAGTATCTTTGGTCCCACAGTAACCTCCTGAACAACAATCCAACACCACCTATTTTCCCTGCAGCCCTTCAACTTATTCTGTCACTTACTCATCCAACTTCACCGATTCATGTGCCGTGATGGGGTAATTTATTTTAGCCACGTAACCTCCCGTTGCTGTGCCAACATCCCTGTTTCTTTGCCCTATGTATCAATAATGTCTGTGGATTCAAATTGGACATTTTAACAAATGTTGCAGCTTTGGGTCACTTCTACTATGTTCCGGTTTTCCCAACCCTGCAGTTTCCTTCCTGGTTCTGAGCCTGTTTGGCGTTATCCTATTTTTAAGCACCATTCCTTACTATAGTCACAAAATATTTCAGCTGCTTAATTTCAACTGCTTACAGTTCCTTATTTAGATGCTTTGATGAAACATTAACGGAAAATTTATTTTCTTTTAAACAGGTTGCTTTATTTGGTATCGAAATTTTATCAACCCTCATTTCACGCCTTCAGGATCATTTTAAAACCCATATTGGAACAGGTATGTCACTTTTTCTTGCTGATCAGTTTTGACCTAGAAAAAGAAGCAGTCGAGCATGGTCTATAATTTCTGTGTTTGTTTAATTTTGTAACAACTTCGCAATGATCCTTTCCTTTGAGATGAACTTAAAAGATCTGTGGCATTATCCTTCCTTGGTCAAATACTGCCTACCCTGTCTCTGCAAAATCTTCCAAAATCAAGATAGTCAGGACTGTTTTATTGTAATGTGTCTCTTCACTGATTCTTTGGAATCTTTAGCTTAGAATTGTTCACAGGAACGAAGCAAAATTCTGGATGGTTTTGAGAACAAGGCCATACATCAGGGACACTGATGCCACACAGAAGTGGTGGAAGGAGAGAAGAACTAGAGTGGAAGCAAGTGTTTATTGATCCTGGGAACTGCCTGCATCATTCTCAATACATTTGGGACTTTTTTTAGTTCAGTTTGGAGAAACAGCGCAGAAACAGGCCCTTCGGCCCACCGATTCCGCGCCAACCAGTCATCCCCGCACACTAACACTATCTTACACACAGTAGGAACAATTTTACCAAGTCAATTCGTCTACAAACATGTACGTTTTTGTGTGTGGGAGGAAACTGGAGATCTCGGAAAAAAATCCATGCAGGTGACGGAGAGAACATACAAATTGCGTACAGACAGCAACCATTGTCAGGATCGAACCCTGGTCTCTGGCTCTAAGTCAGCAACTTTAACGCTGCGTCAACGTGTCACCCTGTTCTATGTGCAAATTGGCTACCCACTTTTGCTCATAATACAGTAAGAAGAGTTGAAACATCCTACAGCTGTCTTTCATCGAAATAGCGATTTACCACAATGTTTTCTTTACAGTGTATAGTAATTTGTATGTGCTTCAGCCAACAGTGGATGTATTGTTGATTTTGTTAAATCAAAACACAATACTGACAGCATTCTGCAGGTCAAGCAACAAAGGGAAAGAGTCACAGTTTCATAGCTGGTTTGATAAAATATTGCTTATACAACCAGTTAAGTTCAAGTTCAAGTTAGTTTATTGTCATGTGTCCCTGTATAGGACAATGAAATTCTTGCTTTGCTTAAGCACACAGAAAATAGTAGGCATTATATCCAGTATTTTCTCAATTTACTGTATGTTTTGATGGCTTAGGCAAACCAAAATACTTAATATAATGTGGAGAATGTTCTGTAACTTTAAGGTAAAAGAAGGCATCTACATTGTCTGCTAATTATTCCGCCTTTTACCAAAAAAATGATTGTTTCTGCAGTGTTACCCAGTTTAATGGACCGATTAGGAGATGCTAAGGATCAAGTGCGAGAACAAGATCAGAGCCTTTTATTGAAGATCATGGAGCTGTCTGCTACCCCACAGGTACATAATTAAAAAAAACATTTTCTTGCTGTTGTATTACATTGGCTCTCTGATATTTGTGAAGGTTTATTTGTGAAGTTAGTTGCAGCCAATGCTAATGGGATGAACCAATATTGTGTATGCTTTCTATTTATTTTTTTCTAAAATAGCAAGTCATTTAATTCCGTTATAGGTTCAGTGGTTGCTGCAAGTAGACCAATGAAGTGGATGCAAGCACTTTTGTTTTTGATGACTGAAGATATTATAAGCCTTAAAGTATGCCTGTCTATCTCTCTTTTAAAGTGTTAACTTGCTTTCAGATGAGTGCTTCTGTTTTAAAACAAAAGTTCAAATTTTAGTAAGTTTTCATCTTTAAATAAAACCAGCAAATTTTGGAACATCTCCAGCTGGCAAATTTAAATGTTGAATGTGTATATGTTCATGTTAATACTGGTGCTTTGTTCTACTGATGAAAAATCGTTATCCACTTCCTGCAGTATGTTTGGGAACGAATGTTGGGAGGATTTAAACACAAAAATTTCCGAACCAGAGAAGGAATTTGCCTTTGCCTTATTAGTACGTTAAACGCGTAAGTATAAATAAAACTGTCATAGAATATATATAATATTTGCATCATTTTCATTTCAGTGCATTTATGTGTTTTTAAACAATTTTTTTCTGTTTTCTTTCTCCAGCTATGGAGCTCACAGTTTAACTCTGAGCAAAATCGTACCCCATATTTGTAATTTATTAGGAGATCCCAACAGTCAGGTAAGAGGTCAGCTTTTTATATGGAAATGATTCACCTCATGTTTTTCTTGACTTTTATTTCTGATTTTCTATTCCCCAATTTGCAACGGTTATCAAAAGTAAACAAATATAGGTAATAAATATTTGGTTTTGGATCGAGAAAAATAAACTGCATGAGGATTTGTAGTAATTGCATTTCAATCAATACTGAGTTTTTTTGAGATTTAGTTTTTATTGCCCTTTCTCCTGTTCTGTGAATTTTGTTTTTTCTTTTCATTTTTTGATCTTCTATCGTTAAACACTTATGATTATAATCTATTTATGTACACCTATTTTTATACACCTCTATAAGATCACCCCTCGGTCTCCTATTCTCCAAGGAATAAAGTACCAGCCTGCCTGATCTTGTATAACTTAGAGTTCTGGCAACATTCTAATACATCTTCTTTGCATTCTTTCCAGTTTAATGAAGTCTTTCTTGTAGCAGGGTGACTAAAGTTTTCCACAATTCTCCAGGTTTTGGCCTCACCAATATATTATTAAACTATAAAACAACATTCCAATAGTTGCTTTGGAAATTGTCAAGCAGCAAACAAACTAGTCAGGGACAATAAACTATTTCCATCAGACACCATTGTCTCTTAATAACTCTGGAGACCATCCATGTCTGATGATACAGTGGTTTACAAGAAGTCCAGATACGACCTTGGTAAGGCCATCAAAAAGGCCAAAAGGGACTTCTGCTCCAAGCTGGAGGATGAGACAAATGTTCGGCAGCTGTGGCGGGGCCTGAATGCAATGACCTCCTACAAGGCGAAATCAGGAGGTAGCTCGAATGTCAGCGAAACATCACTCCCTGATGAGCTCAATGCGTTTTACGCATGCTTTGATAGGGATAACACTGATGTGCCTTCTTGAGCCCCCATTCGCTGTGATGGTATTTCAGTCAGTCACAGAGGCTGACGTCAGAAAATCCTTCAGAGGGGTGAACCCTCGAAAAGCACCTGGACCTGATAGTATACCCAGTCGTGTTCTAAAAACCTGTGCGGACCAACTGACTGGAGTTTTTACGGACATTTTCAACCTCTCATTTCTGAGGTCCGAGGTTCCCACCTGCTTTAAAAGGGCATCAATTATACCGGTACCCAAGAAGAACTTGGTGACATGCCTCAATGACTATCGACCAGTGGCACTAACGTCAGTGGTGATGAATTGCTTTGAGAGATTGATCATGGCGCAAATCAACTCCTACCTCGACAAAAACCTGGACCCACTGCAGTTCGCCTACCGCCACGATGCAATCGGTCAGCATGCTCTCTACTGTACAGATCAACAGTGGATGCGATCTCGCTGGCTCTCCACTCTGCTCTGGACCACTTGGAAAACAAAAACTCTTATGTCAGGCTGTTATTCATTGATTACAGCTCGGCATTTAATACAATCATCCCCTCCAAGCTGCTTACCAAACTTGCAGAACTGGGTCTCTGCGCATACCTCTGCAATTGGTGGAAATGTGTCAACCTCGATAACAATCAGCACGGGAGCTCCTCAAGGCTGCGTGCTCAGACCTCTGCGTGCTCAGCCTCACTCTATACTCATGACTGCGTAGTCGGTCATAGTGCGAACTCCATCATCAAGTTCGCTGACGACACCACTGATGTGGGACGTATAACTGATGGGGACGTGTCAGAGTATTGAAGAGAGATTGACTGACTTACCAAATGATGCCAGCACAATAACCTGGCCCTCAACACCAGCAAAACCAAGGAACTGATTGTGGACTTATGGAAGGGGTAGGATGCGGACCCACAGTCCCGTTTATATCAACGGGTCGATGGTGGAAAGGGTCAAGAGCTTCAAATTCCTGGGAGTGCATATCTCTGAAGATCTCTCCTGGTCCGAGAACACTGATGCAATTATAAAGAACATAGAAACATAGAAATTAGGTGCAGGAGTAGGCCATTCGGCCCTTCGAGCCTGCACCGCCATTCAATATGATCATGGCTGATCATCCAGCTCAGTATCCCGTACCTGCCTTCTCTCCATACCCTCTGATCCCCTTAGCCACAAGGGCCACATCTAACTCCCTCTTAAATATAGCCAATGAACTGGCCTCGACTACCCTCTGTGGCAGAGAGTTCCAGAGATTCACCACTCTCTGTGTGAAAAAAGTTCTTCTCATCTCGGTTCTAAAGGATTTCCCCCTTATCCTTAAGCTGTGACCCCTTGTCCTGGACTTCCCCAACATCGGGAGCAATCTTCCTGCATCTAGCCTGTCCAACCCCTTAAGAATTTTATAAGTTTCTATAAGATCCCCTCTCAATCTCCTAAATTCTAGAGAGTATAAACCAAGTCTATCCAGTCTTTCTTCATAAGACAGTCCTGACATCCCAGGAATCAGTCTAGTGAACCTTCTCTGTACTCCCTCTATGGCAATAATGTCCTTCCTCAGATTTGGAGACCTAAACTGTACGCAATACTCCAGGTGTGGTCTCACCAAGACACCTGTACAACTGCAGTAGAACCTCCCTGCTCCTATACTCAAATCCTTTTGCTATGAAAGCTAACATACCATTGGCTTTCTTCACTACCTGCTGTCACCTGCATGCCTACTTTCAATGACTGGTGTACCATGACACCCAGGTCTCGCTGCATCTCCCCTTTTCCTAGTCGGCCACCATTCAGATAATAGTCTACTTTCCTGTTTTTGCCACCAAAATGGATAACCTCACATTTATCCACATTATACTGCATCTGCCAAACATTTGCCCACTCACCCAGCCTATCCAAGTCACCTTGCAGTCTCCTAGCATCCTCCTCACAGCTAACACTGCCCCCCAGCTTAGTGTCATCCGCAAACTTGGAGATATTGCCTTCAATTCCCTCATCCAGATCATTAATATATATTGTAAATAGCTGGGGTCCCAGCACTGAGCCTTGCAGTACCCCACTAGTCACTGCCTGCCATTGTGAAAAGGACCCGTTTACTCCTACTCTTTGCTTCCTGTTTGCCAGCCAGTTCTCTATCCACATCAATACTGAACCCCCAATGCCGTGTGCTTTAATGTGCTTTTAAGAAAGCACATCAGCGCCTCTACTTCCTGAGAAGATTACGGAGAGTCGGTACGTCATGGACGACTCTCTAACTTCTACAGGTGCACAGTAGAGAGATTGCATCGTGGCTTTGTTTGGCAACTTGAGCGCCCAGAAGCAGAAAAGATTACAAAAAGTAGTAAACACTGCCCAGTCCATCTGCTCTGACCTCCCTACCATCGAGGGGATCTATCGCAGTCGCTGCCTCAAAAAGTCTGGCAGCATCATCAAAGACCCACATCATCCTGGCCACACACTCATCTCCCCGCTACCTTCAGGTAGAAGGTACAGGAGCCTGAAGTCTGCAACGTCCAATTTTAGGAATAGCTGCTTTCCCACAGCCATCAGGCTATTAAACTCAACTCAAAACAAAAATCTGAACATTAATAGACCATTATATGTGTATTTGCACTTTATCTGTTTGTTTATTCATGTATGTATATATTTATATAATGGTATACGGACACACTGATCTGTTCTGTATTCATGCCTACTATATTCTGTTGTGCTGAAGCAAAGCAAGAATTTCATTGTCCTATCTGGGACACATGACAATAAACTCTCTTGAATCTTGGAAGTTTCGCCACAGGTGACTATTGAAATGGACAAGAATAATTTCCATCGACACTTGTGCAAGGATACTCTATTAAACAATGTAGCATGCAGTCTCCAGTATTGTAACAAAAATACAAATCAAAAGACATGGGAGTCGAATTAGGCTATTCGGCCTAATCATGGCTGATTATTTTCCTCTCTCAACCCCATCTCTCTCAACCCCATCTCCTGCTTTCTCATAACCTTTGACATCCTTGCTAATCAATAACGTATCTATTAAAAATAACTTTATTTTTAAACTCTAGTTCCTAACCCCCTTTTCCCCAATGACAAAGTTTATAACACAAGGCTTCTTAGAAAAGCAATTATAGCAGAACTATCTGTATTCAATGCCCTGGCTGATGAAGGCCAGTGTGCCAAACACAAAGTACTGGAGTAACTCAGTGGGTCAGGCAGCAAACACCTTCAACACCCTGTCTACCTTTTGATGCCACTTTTAGGGAAATTATGCAATTCTAAATTGAAGTGTTTGCTGATCAGGGTAGAATGTTATATTGAAATTCTTCATAGTAACTTCTGTCTTGTTATTAACGAGACTGTTTTACCCTGTGACTTTGGAACTGCTCAGTTACCAGAGCCATCTGTTGGCTAATGGAGATACTGTAGGTGCAGCACAGTGCCATCTGTAGGATGCTGAAATAATTGCACATTTACAGTGCTCTTAATTGTATAGGCAGACCATCAGCCTGACGAGTCCCGACTTAATGTCACCCATTCATGTTTTCCAGAGATGCTATGTGACCCGCTGAGTTACTCTAGCACTGTCTCCTTTTGATCTAAATTGTATCTTACTTTTGTTGTACCTAATTGGTGCCTACATTTGGATAGATATATTAACTATTAAAAAAAATTAAATCAAAACAAATTAGATTTTTAGTTTGTAGAAAGGAACTGTAGATGCTGGGTTACTCCGAAGATAGACACAAGGTGCTTGAATGACTCGGTGGGTGAGGTAGTATCTCTGGAGAAAAGAAATAGGTGGTGTTTCAGGTCAAATCCCTTCTTCAGGCTCTTTCAGACATTACTTTGACCTAAAACCTATTCCTTTTCTCCAGAGATGCTGCCTGACCCATTGGGTTACTCCAGTATTTTGTGTCTATCTTACATTTTTATGATTTTTTGGGAAACTATTTCAGTTTATAATGGAGGGAGGTGTGATTAGAACTTTATATGAAAACTTTACACATGTTCTGGCAAAATATCTGTAGTTGCTGGAAAAATTTGTTTTTATATTTAAAAAAAAAATGCTGTAACTGTTCAGCAAGATAGGCAACATCTGTGTATAAGGGAAACATGGATTCTGAAATATTGGCTCTACTTTCTCCACAGATGCTGCTTGACCTGCTGAGTATTTCCAGTTTTTTTCCTTTTCTATTTAAATCCAAGAGATAAGTTTGTGTTGCTGAATTGATGGTTTGCATTGATCTGATGGCTTGAATGGCCTATTTCTGCACTGTATGGTTGTAGAAATCTGACTCTTCGATTGCAATAAATGAAAAACGATATGACTGCGGAACAGTTTTTAATTAAGTGGGAATAATAATTTCAAGTGGTTATAATAATTGGCTTCTTTGCTATTAATTGAATTTTCCTTTATGTCAGGTCCGTGATGCAGCAATAAATAGTTTAGTAGAAATTTACAAACATGTAGGAGAACGGGTCCGATCAGATCTTCATAAAAAGGGGCTACCACAGTCAAGGTAAGGAAATGATGGCTGCTTTTGGGCCCAAGGCCTTTTTGCTTATTTTTCTCTCCTCATTGCTAATTGCATTGCAGTCCTGTTATTCTGATATTGTTCTTTTGATCTGTAATAATTTCCAAACTTAGAATATAATTGGACTATTTTTCCATTAGGCCTGAAGTTGTTGGCTGCCTGCGTAATGCTGTTTTCTGAGTGTGTTGTGATCTTTCTTTGAGAACTGAGCTTCCGGCACCTTGGTATGACCATGTATCGTACAGGATGTACCTTTTGTCTGTTCATAGAACCACCTTGTTAGCCAGTGAGTGTTTGCCCCTGTCAAAGCTGTCATTGTGATCAGGACAGTTAGAATAGTTTCTTTATTGTCATTGTAACATGAACCATGTACAACGAAATTGTAAAATGTCATCCAGTCAGTGCACCATTCAAACATTTCTAAAAGCTAACGATACATACAAGGTAAATATTTAAAAAAGATAAACAACTAAAATAAATATCATAAAAATAGCACGCATAAACACCCAGCCCTACATCCTTCTGTCGATTTCACAGTCTCTTAGTATGTATCGCCCCTGCGTTCCTTGGCGGCTACATTTAGTGCCTTTATAGCAGTGGGGTAAAAACTGTTTTTAAGTCTGTTTGTCCTTGTCCTTGTAGATCTGTACCGTCTGCCTGACGGTAACAGTTCAAACAGGGAGTGTCCGGGGTGGGAAATGTCCTTTATAATACTCTGGGATTTTTTGATGCAGCGGGAACTGTGTAAGTCCTCCAAGGTAAGGAGAGGGCAGCCGACAATCCACTGGGCGTTGTCAATGGCCCTCTGGAGCGCTTTCCTCTGAGCCGCTGTGCAGCTGGTGTACCATACGCATACACAGTATGTTAGGATGCTCTCAATGGAGCACCGATAAAAGGACAGCAGCAGTCTCTGAGTGATGTTATTCTTCCTGAGCACCCTCAGGAAGTGCAGTCTCTGCTGGACCTTTTTCAGCAGCGCAGAGGTGTTCACGCTCCACGTCAGGTCCTCCTCAATATGGATTCCCAGGAAGCGGAAATCCGCCACCCTCTCCACACAGTCCCCTCCGATAATTAATGGTACCATGTCCGTTTTATTCTTCCTGAAGTCTATTATTATCTCCTTGGTCTTTAAGGTGTTGAGGAGCAGGTTATTTTCTCCACACCACACTGTCAGCTGCTCCACCTCATCCCGGTAGGCGTACTCGTCCCCCCCGGAGATGAGTCCCACCACCGTAGTGTCATCCGCAAATTTGACAATGGTGTTGCTGTGGTGGGCGGGGGTGCAATCATGTGTGTAGATGGTGTAGAGCAGGGGGCTCAGCACGCAGCCCTGTGGAGAGCCGGTACTGAGGCTGAGGGCCGTGGATGTGTGATGGCCCACTCTGACTCTCTGGCTGCGACCCGACAGGAAGCTGTTTATCCACATGCAGGTGGAGTGTGGAAGTCCCAAGTCCCCCAGTTTGTCCACCAGTTTGTGGGGAAGGATGGTATTAAAGGCAGAGCTGTAGTCCACAAAGAGCATCCGCACGTAGCTCCCCCGCTGCTCCAGGTGGGACAGTGCAGCATGGAGAGCTGTGGCTACAGCGTCCTCTGTAGATCTATTCACTCTGTACGCAAACTGGTGGGGGTCAAAGCTTCGGGGCAGGAGTGATGTGATGTGACCCCGGACCAGTTTTTCAAAACACTTCATCACCACTGGTGTGAGTGCGACTGGCTGGTAGTCGTTGAGGCTGGAAATGTGGGGTTTTTTGGGCAAGGGGACTATGGTTGCGGACTTCAGACAGGGTGGAACAGTGGACTGGGCCAGAGACTGGTTGAAAATCCTCGTACAGACTCCAGCCAGCTGGTCAGCGCAGTCCTTCAGCACGCGTCCAGAGACGCCGTCGGGTCCAGTAGCCTTCCTTGGATTGATGGCCCGCAGCGTATCGTACAGGATGTACCTTTTGTCTGTTCATAGAACCACCTTGTTAGCCAGTGAGTGTTTGCCCCTGTCAAAGCTGTCATTGTGATCAGGACAGTTATATTTGTGTGAGGTTTGCAAAGAAAATAAAAATAACGTATACATATCGAATCACTTTAAAGCATTAAACAAGCTTAAATTAAAAAAAAGAACTATCTTACTTACCTGTCTCCTGGCAGCTGTTTTTCCCCTTTCATTTGAATGGGGACTGCTTGCCCAAAGCTGATGCAAGCTCAGTGAGCAGGCTTCCCAGCCTGAGAGCTAGAAAACATGCAGAACGTTGTGGTTTACCTTAATGTCCCTTGAAATGCACTCGAGCAGTACAGGGCAAGCAGGGATAACATGAGTGAAGATGCCGCAGCCACCTCAGACCAGTGATAGCATGGACACACAAATGGATTAGATTAGATTAGATTCCTTTATTTGTCATTCAGACCTTTCGGTCTGAACGAAATTTCGTTGCCTGCAGTCATACATATAATAATAAATAACAAAACACACAATAAACACAAATTAACGTCCACCACAGTGAGTTCACCAGGCACCTCCTCATTGTGATGGAGGCAAAAATCTTAAAGTTACTGTCTCTTCCCTCCTCATTCTCCCTCTGCGCTGATGCGATGTGTTGTTACCCCACCGGGCGATGGTAGTCAGTCCCGCGGCTCAACCGAGCTGGAGTAACTCAGCGGACGGAACATGCAGCATCTCTGAATAGAAGGAATGGCTGACATTTTGGGTCGAGACCCTTCTTCAAACCGATTCCTTCTATCCAGAGATGCTGCCTGTCCCGGCTGAGTTACTCCAGCATTTTGTGACTATCTGCAGCGTAAACCAGCATCTGCAGTTCCTTCCTACGCACAGTGTTAGCATGGAAACAGGACATTTATGGGGCTACCTGGCTAAATCTCTACAATAATGCAGGGATGTGATTAGAAAATCTGCTCAGTTTTGGCTACTATTAATAGTATTGCTACTAAGCAGTTACTATTTTGGATTCTTGTAAAGTAAACAGTTTGGCAGATGTGATTGCATTGGAGGCAGTGTGGCAACATACTGAACATCGATTGCATTGGCTGCAGTTTGATCGTTGTATTCGAGTCTCATAGAATTGCACCTTTGCTTAAAAATGTCATTTTATCTTTACTGGTTTGGACATCGCATTTTAAGCAGAGGTTCTTGTATCACTTTATTCACTGCTTTCATATGCTTTATGATATTGTAATTTTATAAATCTATCGTTGTGATACATTATCAGAACTTTTTTTAAATTTCCAACTATTATTGGTGCTTATTTACTTTTTTGCTCGGCTATAAGTTCTGAATATTTGTTTTGTGAATGTAAGAACTTGCTGGATTGTACAAGAAAACATTTAAATTTTATTTGACTAATATTAATTACAACCTTTTGAAGTAGTTATTTCTATCATGAGGGACAGAAACATAGAAACATATTTGTTATATGTTTAAACATAATGTTATAAACTTATGTGTCTTAGCGGTATTGCCTTGCGCAGAGAAGCTCTGTCCTTACCAGAAAAACGAGTCGCATCTTCCATTAATAGTGAGAAGTGTGTTTGAATCAAGCACGTAATGAATTTCACCTTTCAGATTTGTTCCAGAAAGAAGGGTTACCATTCATTATATGAAGTTAGCTGGTCCAATCAAAGTCAAATAATGCTTATTTGCTTAAACATCAAAGTCTGATGAGCTACTTGCACAAATTGGCATCTTAATATTAAACAATGATGGCAGCTGTTTTCTTTTTTCCATCAACTGTGTGAATTTGAGCAGTACTCTTCTAAATGCTGCAACCTTGTTCTGCATAGGGACCGGGACGCATGTCTGTGAGCGGATGGCGGGTCACATCTATCGCGTGTATACATGGATCCCACCCCGGATGGCAAATCACATGTTCACATAGATCCTGCCCCTTAGGACGCCACCCGGAGCACTGGCCCCTAGTTATGGGCAAGGATAGTTAAGGGCGCTCCCGAACATGGCGCACCTGTGGACCCATTACATTGGCTCTGTCCTGAAGGCAGTGGCTCAAATAATCATACTTATTTGTCCCCGGCCCAGATCCCGACAGTGTGTTTAAGAAAGAACTGCAGATGCTGGAAAATCGACAGTAGACAAAAAAGCTGGAGAAACTCAGCGGGTGAGACAGCATCTATGGAGCGACGTTTCTATAGGCGACGTTTCGGGTCGAGACCCTTCTTCAAACTGGTCTCGGAGCAAAGTCAGACGCTTCTGAAGAAGGGTCTCGACCCGAAATGTTACCTGTTCCTTGCGTCACCACGCGTGGGCGCCACGGCCTCACGCCTGGGAGGTGCCAGAGCTGAAGGAAGTCGGCGGGCCTGATTAATACGGGGGGAAAATACGCCTGCGGGCCAGATGATTTCTAGTTACGGGCCGCATTCGGCCCGGGGGCCGTAGGTTGCCGACCCCTGATTTAAGGGTTCCCACGTTGTATTGCACTGAAAAAGTATATTTTTCTGTTTTGCATTTCTGTGTCTGAAGGCATCAAAGTCTTAAAAGTTTTTACAATTATATCACTATTTTAGAAAATGTTAATTGCTGTTTTTTATGTTGTATCTGCACAAAGCATTGGTCAGACTGCACTTGGAGTATTGTCTATTGTTGTGGTCGCCACATTGCATGAAGCTTGTGTAGAATAGATTTAATGTAGGAAAGGATCTCGTCCCGAAACGTCACCATTCCTTTTCTCCAGAGATTCTGCCTGTCCCGCTGAGTTACTCCAGCTTTTTGTGTCGATCTTTACTAGCATGTTGCCTGGAATTTGGGGTTTTAGGTATAAAGGACACCTTGGATAGGTTGAGTTTATTCTCCTTGGAATGCAGGAGGCTGAGGAAACTATATAGACATTTACAAAATGATGAGGGGCATAGGTAGTGTCCTGGAAAGTCGGTATCTTATTCCTCAGGTGGAGGAGTCTAGAATGAGAAAATGTAGGTTTAATGTGAGAGGGGAGATATTTTAAAGGAGATTTGTGGGGCAAATGTGTCACTTCAAGGATGATAGCTATGTAAAACGAGCTGTCAAAGTAAGTGGTAGAGCGAGATAAAATTATGACATCGAAAAGCCATTTGGATGGGTGATTGAAAAATAAATCCCTAGAGGGATATAGGCCTAGTGCTGGAACATGGGATTAGTGTAGATAGGCATCATGGTTGGCATGGACAAGCTTGGCCAAGGGGGTCTTTTCTGTGATGTCCAATCTTACTCTGATGGCCCCATGTTACTGCAAGCTATGTAATTGTACTAACTTTTTGTGGTGTTATTTCATAAATCCTATTGTGTTATCTTAAGCTGGAGAATATTAGGGTTCTTATAAAGGTAACAGTTATCACTACTTTGTTCATTCCTGATAGAGGTTAAAGGGTAGGAAATGATGATTGGGTGCAGCAATGAAGGCAAATAAAATGTTTTATTATTAATGCAAATTTTCCAGACAAAATATGGATTAGTTACCGCACACCTCTAATCAGCCTTGTTTTGCTTAGTGAGCCTCGCACCCTTTGTATTTACTTAACATTCATTCGATCTGGAAGCTAGAAAGAGATGGATGGAGGCATCCTATCCTTGATTGATATTGTCATGCACGATAATTGAATCTGATGGGCAAGTTGGAACAAGCCCTACTTGCAAATCTGCTGAGTAAGCGTATAGCAGCTGGCAAAACAACACCCCATCTTTGCTATCTGCCAAAACTATCAAGCTTTTAGATTATTTGTAAACAATGTGCAGTGGAAGATTCAAAATTTTATGAAAATGAAATAATTAACATCTGGCAAAGTCATGAATAATTGATGCTTTTGCCAATTCAGCTCATTTTCTCTGGTAGAACCAGCATAGCCTGGAGAGGAGGGCTGAATTCCTGGCCACAACATTGGGGATTCAGCACTAGCAGATGCTGAATATTTCCTCTGACATTAAAGTTGTCACAATCTAACTGCATTCCTGGACATGTTGGTCATCACAGCCAACTGTTGCAGTCTGTTGCTCTGGTTGCAAAACTAACAACGCTTCTGACTCTTGGCTCTGGTGAGCACTTAGCTATGTTGCCAGTCTCTTGTTCAAGGTGTAACCTGGCTATGTTCCAGGTCCAGCACACCGTTAATGGCATTCCTGCAATTCCAGCCGAAACATAGCCCCACCTTGGCGCCAGCTGTTTGATTATTCACCTCAGCAAGTTCCTGGTCTTTGCCATACAAGCAATCATTCCTTTGAAATTCTTCTGATAGATGAAGCAGATGTGTCACACAGAGAGGTCCTTCAACTGGATTGATATATCGAGCCAGGCTTTTGTGCTAAGGTCCCTGGAGTCAGACTGGAACCCATGAGATTCTGATTGGCATATTGATCCTACCAAATACTTTGAAGCCCTTTTCCTTCTGTCTTGTTGACTGCAGTAATATCCCAAATTTGATGAATTATTAATTCAGTCGTACTTGCTCAATGAGTGTCACTTTGTATGTTACTAATGCAATGCAGGGTTATGAGTGCAGTGACTGTACTACCGATGCTTGTGTTCCTCAGCTGGATTTATTGATATGTGAAGCTTTGCTGGTGGTTTTCTAGGTAGACGTAATTGAGTCGATGGGAAAAGTTGATGTGTAACTGCGGCAGTGCTTGTATTCCTGGAATCAGTAAAGTAGTTTGTAGTAGGTGCCGACATCTCTCGTCTTTGCTTCTGACTGCGTTCCAATGAAGGCTATATCTCTGCATATTTGTATAGGCCAGATTGTGCCATAGATTAAGATATGGTCAATCAATGATACATTATTGTATTTGGCCCAGAGGGAAGCATCAATTTGTAAGAAGGACTAATATTTATTTGTTGAATGCTAGAGGAAGATAATTCTGCTAAAACTAACTAGTGGAACTCCAGTATAAAGGATAGGTTCTACAATATTTGGAAAATTAAAAAACCCTAATTTGCCCAAAGTATACTTCATAATTCATTCTGATTTAAGAAATAAGACATAGAATGAGCAGGAGGACATGGAAATTTAATTTTAAGCTAACAAAGTTTGAAATAAGGGTGTTAACAATATTTTGTGCGTCATTGTTTCGTCTTCCGAAGTAGCTTCCTTATAATCGGCGCTCACATGTGGCTCCAAGCAGGTGTTCAATTTGATAATGCGACATCCCAAGCTGAAGCTTTAACAGGCTGACTAAGTCAGATGAAGGTAGCTGATGGATCTCCAACCCTAAGTGAGGTAGAAACTTGCTTGCTCTAACATGGAAAGACTGTTCTGGCAGACTGGGCAGAGGAAATTAACAGATGATTCAACAAAGATAGACACAAAAATCTGGAGTACCTCAATGGGTCCGGCAACATCTCTGGAGAAAAGGATCTGAAGACCTTTTGTTCATACAGGATCATTACGGTAGTTCAGTCGTGCAATATGCAGTGCATAAGTATGTCTGAGCATGGAAGAGGACCTGACTCTCCATTGCAGCCAAAGAAGATGCTGATCCAAACACCTAATCTGCCACTGAGCACCTCGTTGTGCCAACGTGGCTGAGGGGGTGAAGTTGTTCCAGTGGTCATTCAAAAAGAGGTTTCGATGTGAACTTGATGGCTAACCGAAGATAGGTATTGCATTTCACCAATCCATGGAAGATAATTGCGTACATGATCACTCCTTTCCTAAAAAAAGTACATGTTATTCAGACATTCTGCAAAGCTATCCTCTTACTCCCCCTCCCCCCATTTGTAACAAGGACAGAGTCCCCCTTGTCCTCACCTTCCACCATCAGCTGTCGCATACAGCATATAATCCACCTAACATTTTTGCCACCTCCAACGGGATCCCACTACTGGCCTCATCTGCACATCTCCACCCCTTTCTACTTTCCGCAGAGACCGTTCCCTCTGAAACTCCCTGGTCAAATCGTCCCTTCCCACCCAAATCACCCCCTCCCTGGGTACTTTCCCCTTCAACTGCAGGAGATGTAACACCTGTCCCTTTACCTCCCCCCCAACCCCCCGACTCCATCCAAGGACCCAATCTGTCTTTCCAGGTGAAGCAGAGGTTCACTTGCACCTTCTCCAACCTCATCACTTGTATCCGCTGTTCCAGGTGTCAACTTCTCTACATCGGCGAGACCAAGCGCAGGCTGAACACCTCCGGTCAGTCCGTCTTAACGTACCTGATCTCTCGGTGGCTCAGCACTTCAACTCACCCTCCCATTCCCAATCTGACCTTTCTGTCCTGGGCTGCCTCCATTGTCAGAGTGAGGCTCAGCACAAATTGGAGGAACAGCACCTCGTATTTTGCATGGGTAGCTTACACCCCGGCGGTATGAACATTGACTTCTCTAACTTCAGATAGCCTTTGCTTCCTCTCTCCATCCACTTCCCCTTCCCAGTTCTCCCACTCGTCTTACTGTCTCCACCAACATTCTATCTTTGTCCCCCCCCCTTCCCTGACATCAGTCGGAAGAAGGGTCTCGACCCGAAACGTCGCTCATTCCTTCTCTCCAGGGATGCTGCCTTACCCGCTGAGTTACTCCCAGCATTTTGTCTACCTGCAAAGTTCAGTTATTGTACCCTGCTCATTGTGTTAAGCTGCTTATATCTGTATCTGTTAACCTATTGGTGAAAGTATATATTGAAGTTCAAGGTGCAGCTGAAAGCTACAACCAGCTATAATGTATGTAGCTCACTAAAATCCAAATGACCAGGTTGGCAATAAAACAAAAGGCTGAACATTTTTTTGCACCAAAATTGCTGCTGGAATCTTGTCTAAAATTTCCTACGTTAATTGGGCACACGTCATGAAATGATGGCCTAAAATTTGCAATTATAATACTGTCCAATGAGTTGCACGGTTACATATTGGGTAAATTGGTTAAAAATGTGTGACCCCGATAACTACTATTATTAGTGCAAATAGTGCCAAGAGATTTATTGGCACTAGGATCCACAAATGGTATACACAGCTTCACAAAATGGTAAAGTGGGTTCAGTGAGCATGGCAGCATATCAGATCATGCTGTGTTGAGCATTCCCCAATGGGTGGTACCAGATTCAAAGTCATGTGAGCAAAGAAGAAATTGCCTCCAACTCTGAGATCCTCTGGATCGTTCTGCAGTTGACCCTTCCATTGTAGCTGTCCAGATTACAAAACTACACCTTTATGGAATTCTTGAAATGTATGTGGGGAAAATATATATAATTTATTCCTTTTGGAATGCTTTGGGAACAGTTCTGTCCAAGACTGGAAAGCTGCAGATGTAGCCCAGTCCATCACACACATCAGCCTCCTAAACTCTTTTTTTCTCTCCCCCCTGAAAGAGCTAATAGTCAAATCTAAAATGGAGTTGTTATTATACAAAAGCATGGACTAGTAGAACAAACAATGGCTCGGTGCCAAGTCTGAATGACATTGTAAATTATATGAAACACAATATGGAGGACAGGTTGTCTTTTCAATAAAGACATTAAGATGGCAGCCTGCAGTAATAACATGTGCTTCAAGGCCATAAAGAAGCCAAGATTTAACGAAATAGCTGACGTTCCAGAGATAAGTAATAACTTGTCATTGGATGAGCTCGATTTGAACCCAGCTTTCCTATATTGTAAAAGGCTACATAATCTTTCAGTCATGCCATATTCAGACTTACTATACTATACTATACTATACTATACTATACTATACTATACTATACTATACTATACTATATAATACCATAAAACTGTAGCACTATATTCTGCATTCTGGTATTTTTCTCTTTGCACTACCTACAGTATGTGCATGGCCTGATTAAACTGTTTTACTCGTGTATAGTGCGATTCGACGGGATAGCACGCACTCAATGTTTTTCACTGTATAAGTAATACATGTGACAATTATAATGAACCAACGGCAATACCAATAACTTTGTTCAACTCTCATTTCTTGATGTATAATGCGGCTTCGTGTTATGGAAATTCACAATGTGACTGATCTCTGAACCCTCTGTAGCTAAGATGGCGCCTACCTGCGGCGACATTTTGCGAATGGCACAAAGAAAAACAGTAAGATACAGCATTTATGAACTCACCTGCATCAGAAAATCCACTGAAATCAACACTAAGTAGCGAGCTGCTAACACATTTAAATGCATTAGCGCTACTGAGAACTCCCGATGATCGGGAATCCCCGATCAGAAGGTAATCCCCAACCTCGCGGAGGCGCGCAGGTACAGTAAGAACCTTATCTGCAAACACCGGGGAGGCCTTCAGGGAGTCCAGAATCGAGGCCGTCGGGTCGGATCCCCCAGCAGCAACGGAGTTGGAGGTGCTGACTGTGGGAATTCCCGATCTCGGGATTCCCCGGCCTCGCGGAGACCCGTAAGTACTCTACCTTCAAACACCGAGGAGAGCTCCATGGAGTACCGGGACGTGGCCGTCGGGCAGGACTACAGGTCAGACTGAAGCAGAGGGGAATTCGGCCCCCTCTCCCTACTATCCTACTGGCCAACTAGAAAACAGTGACTAGAGGACTTAAGGGCAAGGCTGCTTTATCAAAGGGAGCTGAGGGAATGCTCTGTGTTCTGTTTCACAGAGACATGGCTCACCCCCAGCTCCCCAGACTCAGCGGTCCAGCCTGAAGGGATCTCCATCCACGGAATGGAACGTACGCAGGCATCCGGGAAAGGGAGAGGAGGGGGCGTCTGCCTCATGGTCAACTCTGCGTGGTGCTCAGACGTGGCAGTCCTGTCCAACTCCTGCTTTTAACACCACGAACATCTGGCGGTGAGGTGCAGCCCCTTCTACCTTCCGAGGGAATTCATCTCCATCATTCTGACCGCGGTCTACATCCCACCCCAGGCAGACGTCCGTCTGGCACTGGAGGAGCTGTACGCCGTGGTCAACAAACACCAGACGTCTTACCCCGAGGCATTTGCCACCATAGCTGGGGACTTCAACCAAGCAAACCTCAAGAAATCGCTCCCTAACTTCCACCAACATGTCGCCTGCTGCACCAGGGGACCAAACGCCCTCGAGCACTGCTACACCACCATCAAGAATGCCTATCTCTCTATCCCTAGCCCTCACTTCGGTAGTTCCGACCATACTGCTGTGCTGCTTTTTCCTGCCTATTGAAGAGCGCACCCCCAGAGATGAGGAAAGTACAGGGCTGGTCGCCGGGGGGGGGGGCAGAGGAATTTGGTAACGGACCTGAACGAATTTGCCGCAGTCGTTACAGACTTCATAAAGATATGTGTGGAGAACTGCATCCCTACAAAAACCGTCCGAGTGTTTCCCAATCAGAAGCCTTGGATGAACTTTGAGATCTGCACTCTTCTGAAGACCAGACACCTAGCATTCATGTCTGATGATAGTGGTCTACAAGAAGTCCAGATACAACCTTGGTAAAGCCATCAAAAAGGCCAAAAGGGACTTCTGCTCCAAGCTGGAGGATGAGACAGATGTTCGGCAGCTGTGGCGGGGCCTGAATGCAATCGCCTCCTACAAGGCGAAATCAGGAGGTAGCTCGAATGTCGGCGGAACATCACTGCCTGACGAGCTCAATGCGTTTTGCGCACGCTTTGATTGGGAGAACATTGATGTGCCTTCTCGAGCCCCCATTCGCTGTGATGGTATTTCAATCACAGTCACAGAGGCCGATGTCAGAAAATCCTTCAGAGGGGTGAACCCTCGAAAAGCGCCTTTACCTGATGGTATACCCGGTCGTGTTCTAAAAACCTGTGCGGACCAACTGGCTGGAGTTTTTACGGACATTTTCAACCTCTCACTTCTGAGATCTAAGGTTCCCACCTGCTTTAAAAGGGCATCAATTATACCGATGCCCAAGAAGAACAAGGTGACCTGCCTCAATGACGATCGACCAGTGGCACTAACATCGGTGGTGATGAAGTGCTTTGAGAGGTTGATCATGGCGCAAATCAACTCGTACCTCGACAAAACCTGGACCAACTGCAGTTCGCTTACCGCCACAACAGATCAACGGTGGATGCGATCTTGCTGGCTCTCTACTCCGCTCTGGACCACTTAGACAACAAAAACTCATATGTCAGGCTGTTATTAATTGATTACAGCTCGGCATTTAATACAATCATCCCCTCCAAGCTAGTTACCAAACTTGTAGAACTGGGTCTCTGTGCATCCCTCTGCAATTGAATCCTCGACTTCCTCATTCACAGACCACAGACTGTTCGTATTGGTGGAAATGTGTCAGCCTCGATAACAATCAGCACGGGAGCACCTTAAGAAATTGCCTTGAAAATTCAAAAATGTGATATTCTCAAGATCAGAACTTTAATATTTTAATATTATATGCTGTAAAGGGCCTGTCCCTTGCATGCGACTGCATGCGGCAAGCGCGACCAAACCGGAAGCGGGGGCCGCGCGGAGGTCGATTGATTCCGTACGAGTTGACGTGAAGTTCGAACGAAGTCCGCGGGAAGTTCGCGCATGACGTACGGCGTCGAGAAGCTGCGCATGCCCGTCGAGGCGGTGCGTACGGCCTCAATGCGGCTGCGGGCCGGCAGGCCGTTGCCCCGCGGAATTTTTCGCCATTGTCAGTTTTACGGAGCCCCGCGCGATGTCGGGACCAGCTCCGCTCAACTCCATACGGCTCCGGCGATCGAAGTGGGACCGGCCCCGCGAGGCCGACGGCTCAAGCGACCACGTTAGGTCGCGTTTGCCGCATGCTCGTGGGACAGGCCCTTAAGTCCGTAACAGATAGGTAAATAAATTACAATTTCTAGCAATAGACCAAGTCTTTATGGAGAAGATCAGTTGCTAGCTGATACACTGGCATATCATAATCAGTAGCATCATCATACTCCTCAGATTGTAACCAATAAGCAACTCTGTACACCTTGTTTTTCCTCAACTTTTCAATTTTGGCATTGTAAACTACAAGTTTTTGCTCTTCAAACTACACTTGACATGCCTTTCTGCCCATTACTTTCCCATTAAGGATGTCCTGTAGATTCAATTTCTTAAGAAAAGGATCTTTTTTCTAAATAGCCTAAGTATCCAAATAACAAACTAATCCCATTCACACAAGAATTCACAATATAACACGATTTTAAAATCTCCCTGTCATTAACTTATATGCCAGATGGAAGGAATATAATGTTTAATTCCCATAAATTAATCTAGAAACATCCACTTTCAATATAATTTAAAAAAAAAATGTTTGCACAATATCCCTGTTGTGGATATTTAGTATAAAAATATTGACTATAGATAGACAATTACACAAAATATAGACGATTTAGATGCTCTTATGACATGATTGTCCAAAAAAAAAGAGGATTTAAATCAACTTGCGAGTGGGTGTTTCTGGAATGTGATCGATTGGAACGTTGCCAGACAACGTTGGGAAGTCCAGGACAAGGGGTCACAGCTTAAGGATAAGGGGGAAATCCTTTAAAACCGAGATGAGAAGAACTTTTTTCACACAGAGAGTGGTGAATCTCTGGAACTCCCTGCCACAGAGGGTAGTCGAGGCCAGTTCATTGGCTATATTTAAGAGGGAGTTAGATGTGGCCCTTGTGGCTAAGGGGATCAGAGGGTATGGAGAGAAGGCAGGTACGGGATACTGAGTTGGATGATCAGCCATGATCATATTGAATGGCGGTGCAGGCTCGAAGGGCCGAATGGCCTACTCCTGCACCTAATTTCTATGTTTCTATGTTTCTATGTTGCATTTGCGGTGAATTTGAACCCCTTATCGGTAGGAAAGACACGGGCGATTCGTATGGGGCCCAAATAACATTTTCGCAACATAAAATTAGATTAAAGCCACCCCACGAAGCAAGATTATATGTAAAACTAGACCAAGTGCAGACCCGTTGGGTCTGTTCCCCCAACGTGCGGTTGTGGGGGGGGGGGGGGGGGGGGGGGGGGAGGCGGCATGCAGCGTCACACACACTATCCCCCGCACTCACGCTAATTACCCCCTTGATATTATATTAATATTATTAATTTGCTCCTTTTACCCCATAACCACCCTATCTACTGACGCATAGCCCCCAACACAGTCACATCTAGAGAGGGGCGGGGGTAGAGAGTGAGGGCAGAGAGAGAAGGGGCAGAGACAGAGACACAGAGAGAGTGGCAAGAGGGATCGGGGGTGGAGAGGAGGATAAGAGGGAGGGTGGGTGAAGGGGGAAAGGTGGGGGAGGAGGGGAGGAGAGAGAGAGAGGGTGAGAGTGAGGGGGAGAGAGAGGGGGTGCTGAGAGGGGGGTGAGGTGGGGAGCAGGGAGTGGGAGGGTGGAGGGAAGAAGGTAGGGCGTGTGGAGGGGGTTTAGGGGAGGGAGGGTGGGGGATGGAGCGGAAGAGGGGAGAGAGGGAGAGAAGAGAGGGGAGAAGGGGGGGAGGGGGGAGAGAGAGAAAAGGGGAGAGAGAGGGTGTGCTGAGAGGGGAGGGGGAGAGATGGGGAGCAGGGAGGGGGAGGGAGGGAAGGGGTAGGGTTGTGTGGAGGGGAGGGGGTTTAGGGGAGAAAAAGAGAGGAGAGGAGGGAGGTAGAGGAGAGGGGGGAGAGGAGGGGTGAGGAGAGGGGGGGAAGAGGGGAGAGGATGAGGGGGGGAGAGGAGAGGAGAGGGGAGAGAGAGGGAGGAGAGGGGGAGAGGGGGGAAGAGGAGGAGGGGGGGAAGGGGAGGAGAGGAGAGAGGGGGGGGAGGGAGAGGGGGGGGAGAGGAGGAGAGGGGGGGAAGAGGAGAGGGAGAG
Organism: Amblyraja radiata; assembly: GCF_010909765.2. Taxonomy (NCBI): domain Eukaryota; kingdom Metazoa; phylum Chordata; class Chondrichthyes; order Rajiformes; family Rajidae; genus Amblyraja; species Amblyraja radiata. The sequence continues at coordinate 74,570,886 of NC_045962.1, forward strand.
GGGGGGGGAAGAGAGGGGGAGGGAGGGGGGGAGAGGAGAGGAGGGGGGAGGGGAGAAGAGGGGGGAGGAGAGGAGAGGGGGGGGGAAGAGGAGAGGGGAGGGGGGGGAGGAGAGAGAGGGGGGAGAGAGAGGAGAGGGGGGGGAAGAGGAGAGGAGAGGGAGGGGAGAGGAGAGGAGGGGGAGGGGGGGAGAGAGAGGGGAGGGGGGGGAGAGGAGAGGAGAGGGGGGGGGAGAGGAGAGGGGGGGGGAGGAAGAGGGAGAGGGGGGAGAGGAGGAGAGGGGAGGGGAGGGAGGGGAAGAGGAGAGAGAGGGGGGGAAGAGGAGAGGAGAGGGGGGAGAGGAGAGGAGAGGGGGGGGAGAGGAGAGGAGAGGGGGAGAGGGAGAGGAGAGGGGGAAGAGGAGAGGAGGGGGGGGAAGAGGAGAGGAGGAGGGGGGGGGAGAGGAGAGGGGGGGGAAGAGGAGAGGAGAGGGGGGAAGAGGCGAGGAGAGGGGGAAGAGGAGAGGAGGGGGGGGAAGAGGAGAGGAGAGGGGGGGAGAGGAGAGGAGAGGGGGGGAAGAGGAGAGGAGGGGGGGGGAAGAGGAGAGGAGAGGGGGGCGGGAGAGGAGAGGAGAGGGGGGGAAGAGGAGAGGAGGGGGGGGAAGAGGAGAGGAGGAGGGGGGGGGGAGAGGAGAGGGGGGAGGAAGAGGAGAGGAGAGGGGGAAGAGGAGAGGAGAGGGGGAAAGAGGAGAGGAGGGGGGGAAGAGGAGAGGAGAGGGGGGGGAAGAGGAGAGGAGAGGGGGGGGAAAGAGGAGAGGAGAGGGGGGGGGAAGCGGAGAGGGAGGGGGGGAAGAGGAGAGGAGAGGGGGGAAGAGGAGAGGGGGGGGGAAGAGGAGAGGAGAGGGGGGGAAGAGGAGAGGAGAGGAGGGGGGGAAGAGGAGAGGAGGGGGGGAGAAGAGGAGAGGGGGGGGGAGAGGAGAGGAGAGGGGGGGAAGAGGACAGGAGAGGGGGGGAAGAGGAGAGGAGAGGGGGGGGAAGAGGAGAGGAGAGGGGGGGGGAAAGAGGAGAGGAGGGGGGGGAGAGGAGAGGGGAACCTAAAAAACATTTTAGAACCAAAAAAGACACATTCTGCAAGCATTGTAGAACCAAAAGAGACACTTTTTGCAAACACACTTTAGAACCAATAAACACTTTTTGCAAACATTTTAGAACCAATAGACACATTCTGCAAGCGTTTTAGAACCACTAAGGCCACTTACATTTGAGTAGACATGTGTTCAGTGTTATTCACAGCTCAGAGAAACGTGACCCTCTGCCGTCCTCCAGCTTGCAGACATTGATTGAGGCACACCACTTCCTGGTTTTATAGTCCCTCCCCCCTGCCGCCAGCAGGGGCAGCAGAGAGAATGGGGAATTTTGTAAAATCATTAATATCTTTGTCATTTTTCATCAACGGGAAAAATCCTCGGCACACATGCGGCGGAGGGGGGCTCTGAGCTAGGTGGCCAAAAATGACGGCCGTAGGTGGCGGCGTTCTCTCGGAAATTGCAGCACAGATCACCAAAACCGGTCAAGAACAGAGTTTTAGTAATATAGATAGATATACGATTTACCCTTTGCTTTGTCCTGTTTTTGCGATCCGTCACGTTGTAGGCGTTGAGGGCGTTAGAAGTCGCCTTTTACTTTAATCCAACTATCAAATTGTCCAGCGATTTAAAAAAACATTTTTTTTTAAAACGGGAACGGAAGCCCGATCGATTTTTCTTCATCGACCAGCAGCCCGAGGAAATCCCTCTCCGACAAGCGATACAAACCTGCATTTTAATCCTGACCCCCCCTCCCCCCTCAAAGACTCCAAAGTTGCGTACACTGCCCGTGACAGATCTGCAGCGCCGCTGAAGGTAGGTTTTGTAACATCGCTAGTTAAAGGGTCCAAGGTTGACTGCCTCTTTCCATTTCGCCTTACGTTAACTGCATCCAACAGCCGTCCAATTCTCTGGCATGGAGAGGCAGATATTAGTGATGTGAAATAAGTAATTTTAAAGTTCTGTCTTGGATCACAAATAACAGCTTGGTCCCCAAGATCCATGTTTTTGATTTGTATTAATTTTCCAGAATATTTAGTCTTGTCTGACAGAGATTAGAGTACCGTGTGCAGTTCTGGTCACACAGCTATATGTCATTGTTGGGAAAGGTGCAGAAAAGATTCACCAAGATGTTACCTGGTCTTCCATGCCTGAGTTACTGAGATCCTGTGAGAAGCTGAATAGGCTGTGGCTTTTTTTTTTAATGTAGGAAGGAGGCTGAGAAGTACACAAAACTATGAGGAACATGAATAAAGTCTTTTCTCCAGATTATAAAACTCATGGGCATGTGTTTAAGATGAGAAGATATTTAAAAGAGATCTTGGGAACAAACTTCCAGAGAAAGTAGTAGAAGCTGATCCAATTACGGCTTTAAAAAGACATTTGAACAGATATATGGATAAGAAGGGTTGAGAGAGACATGGGTCAAATGCAGGCTATTGGGTATAGCCCATAATGCCAACTTGGTCAGCATGGATAAGTTAAGCTGAAGAGCTTGTTTCTCTGTTGCGTGGTTGCATAACTGTTGATAGACACAAAGCGCTCGAGTAACTCAGTGGGACATGCAGCATCTCTGGGTGACGTTACGTGTCGAGACCCTTCTTCAGTGAGCAAACGTCTGAAGAAGAATCAACCCGAAATGTCACCCATTCCTTCTCTCCAGACATGCTGCCCGTCCTGTTGAGTTACTACAGCATTTTGTATATTTTCTTCGGTGTAAACCAGTATCTGCAGTTCATTCCTATGCGTAACTGATGTTTTCCTCAAGTCCATCTCATGTTTTTAAAAAAAATTTAATGCGTATCTACTGAAGCACATTCCCACTTGTTTCTCTGCGGAAATGGGGATAATAGAGAAGTAAAGTTATGATTGCAGCTTTTTATAAAGTTCCGAAGTTGAAATTCTTGGTTTAGTATGGCACAATAGAAATCTCCACTTCTGAATCAATCGCTGACGAACCTTACCTTTAAATGCATCGTAGGCTGATTGATAAGAGTTGTAATTACAATTCAATCATTCTGATTAGTTAATTAACTTAGCTACCTATTCAGAAAATTCTGAAGATTATGCACAGTGGAATGATTTTTCATGACTCAAGATTGCTGTTCCTTGAAATCGGATGATTAAGATTTCATATTTAGAATGAACAATATTTCAGTAGAAATGATGGGTAAATGTAATAAATTTGCTTGTGTTTCAAGTTTATTTTTATATCATGGGTAAACAACGTTTTATTTTTTTTTAATGGAGTTGCACTTTTTGCTTCATCAAAGTGATCGTTCTTGATGCTTCTGTGCTTAAGTAATATTCCTTGTTCATAAGTGTAATTTAATTACTTTAAATTAACACTTGTTAATTTCATGAGCTTCTTGTGACATTATTACTTTGCTTTGAACAGGTTGAATGTAATTTTTGCAAAATTCGATGAAGTTCAGAAATCTGGAAATATGATTCTTCCTTCTGCAACTGGTGAGTAATTTGGACTCGTACTTTTCATCTCTTTTTGGAATGTTAAAGAAATCTTTGAGGTTTTAGATTGCAGCTGTTTATTTTGTTTTCCTTGTGCCTGGACCTGATACTTGTTTGGACAAATTCAGACTTGTTGAAACCTGGAGAAGGGTTTTGATACAGTTGTGCTTAATTGATTAGGCAGAGCAAAGCTGAATTTTAATTTTGAAAATGGTGCGACAGGAATGTTTTGTTTTTAGCGTTAAGTAACATGAACTCTTGCGATTTAGCAACTGATGCTGGGTGGAAGGAATGTTAACTGTTTTTGACGGCTATTGCCTTTTTAGGTTGTAATCGGTATTTTTTTTAAATGACGTGAAACATTGTGTTAGTCATTTCCAATTCATTCTGGCATTTCCTCTGATATTGTACTTTATTTCAAATTATGGTATTGCTTTCACTGCTTTTTATTGCTATGCCAAACCATTTTTTTTGTAAGTTAACGTGTGCATTAGAATTAAATTATTAATTTAGATTTAAATTATATGTTTTTAAATTGTTTGTTATGTGTAGTGTATACAATGTAGAATTTGCTGGCCATCTTTTCATTTCTTGAAGGATGATCAATATTTAGCCAATCAGGCAATATCCATGGAGTGACATAATGTTCATGTTTGAAGTCGATGACTTTTTGTTAAAACTGGAAATTATATATTTTTTACTAATGCCCTAGAATATTAGTATACCCCACATTTATCTCGCTATCTGCCATGTCCATCCTCTTAGTAAATACAGATGCAAAGCTCTTCTTCAGAATCACATCTATATCCTCTGACTCCAAGTATAAATTCCCTCATTTGTCCTTGAATGATCCCACTCTTGTTTTTAATATATGAATACAATGCCACTGCCGTGGCCCTCCTATTTCCCTGCTTGTGGCCTGTCCTTCTTGCTTTCTATTCCTTGAAGGCTCTGTCTGATTTCATTTAAAGGGACGACAGATGGCACAATGGGCTAAGTGTTCGGCTGGCAACCGGAAGGTAGCCGGTTCGAATCCCGCTTGGAGTGCATACTGTTGTTGTGTCCTTGGGCAAGACACTTCACCCACCTTTGCATGTGTGTGAGTGATTGGTGGTGGTCGGAGGGGCGGTAGGCGCAGATTGGCAGCCACGCTTCCGTCAGTCTGTCCCAGGGCAGCTGTGGCTACAGAAGTAGCTTACCACCACCGAGTGTGACTGAGGAGTGAATGAATAATGCGATGTAAAGCGCCTTGAGTATTAGAAAGGCGCTATATAAATCCCATCCATTATTATTATTATTATTATTATTATTATTATCTTCCTGCGTCAGGCATTAATAAAGTGGAAAGGACCAGTGTGATAGTTGTATTGGGGCTGACCTGTGCTGTACCAGCTCTTTACTTTGCCTAGGTTGGAATAATTTGCTGAGTATTACTGGACAAACCTGCTCCTGGTTAGAATTTGATAATCACTAGTTTGACGTTTTATTTATGGTGGTCATTGGATTGTGCTTGATAGGAGCATGGTTAAGGGTTGGTTTTGATTTTGTGCTCAAACAGGTCTCTAGTTGGCAAAATATTTTGGCAGAGATTCTATGTTTGCGTGTGGAGACTTATGGCAGGCTGCAGTGCTGAAAGCCAGCCTGTCAATCAAAGTAATTGTGTATGAGGAAATGCATTTGGATGTATTTAGAAGGCTAAGAAAATATTGAAGATAAACACAAAATGCTGGAGTAATTGCGGGACAGGCAGCATCTCTGGAGAGAAGGAATGGGTGACGTTTCGGGTCGAGACCCTTCTTGAGACTCATTGAGAAAATATTGGGTTAAAAAGTAATTTAAAAAAGTAAACGAGGAATATCCTTATAAGCTTCCTTGATGGGTGTCAAGAGGTTCTTTCCAATGCAGATAATGTTCAGCAAAAGCTTGAGTTAGAAATATCAAGGAGAAACTGACCTAAGATGCTATTTGTTTTCTGGATCAATCCAAGCTTTTTAAAATCATCAGTAGATGTTTGAAGGAAATCTCAGGAGCCAGGTTAATGTGAAAAAAAGCTTTCACTGGGAATTTCTCTAACCTTGAAGCTCGAGGCTTTAACTTTATATGTGACGTCTCTGAGGTCAGAAAAGATTACCCTCTCTTGAAACTGAATCCTTTGAATTCAGAACCTACTCTGTGCTGCGTAGCATGTGTGCATATTAGATGGTAGGCTTCTGGTGACTATGACTGCTGGAGAAGGTACAAATATAATTGAGATGTGTAAGTTTAAAATCTGTGCATGATTTACTGCAAATAATTTATGTTGTGAATTCAAATGAATCGAAAAAAAACACAATTTGAATCTGAAATATTGTTTATACAACAAGAATTTTGAACATTAACTGTAAATCTGAGGCTGTGCTGTTCAATATTCACAGTTGGCAGCAGCAAAAGTGTGTTCTTTATGTTGAATGGACGGTTGAAATTAAAAAAAAATCTGTACAGTTTTTATGTGAATATATTAAAATCGGGGTCTCAACATTACCCAAACGAGTCAATAGTTATTTGAAGGTACAAACTGTTCATCACAATATTGTTTGGCCAATTCCCTTTTGGTGGCTGTTGGTGAAAATTATGCTGTATTATGTAATGCAGCAATTTTGTTCTTGTCTTATGTTGTTTCTGTACTTCAGTGCAGTGGCACATCACATTTTATTTGGTGTTTGTTCTGTGAAGTTGAAATGAAATATACCTTTTGTAGGTGACTCGTTCCCATCTTAGATTACTTAGATTATTTCCTTGTAATTGATTGTGTTTATACAAATTATCTCAATTATCAGATTTTATGCTCTTTTCCTCAAATCATTAGGATAATACAAATACTGAAGAAGTGAGGAATGGTTAATTTTGGAGGTTCCTTAGTGTAGTATTTTACTTTTAAAAGCTTTTTGTGCATACATTAATACAGCATCTTATTTGTATTGAAAGATGAAAATCCTTCTCATGCCTTGTACTTTTAAGGTTGGAGGTATTAAAGCTTGACCTTAAGTGCAGGTTTCAAATTGCCAGTTTAGTTTTATAATGTCTCTGTGCTTGCTAATAACTTGGACTTTTGTAAATAATTGATTGATTTGTGTTTTTTACCCATTCCAAAATCTACATTCGTTGTCTGATTTGTGTTTTAACATTATTAAGTTTGTTCTTTTGAATAACAGAATTTTGCATAAAAATATGAATTTGAAGATTTTTTGTTCTGAAATTCTGTGAAGTTGAGCCATTTATAGACGACAGGATGAGGACAAAATGAGACATTGGTTGCCAGGCAATCATTTGTAGCCAAGTGTCCTCATCTTCTGGGAGAGTCGGGGTCAACAAATGTAATGTACTTATTGAACTGACATTTAATATGGCAGCAGCTGGCGCAGATTTGACTTTCTGCGGCCTGTAAAATTGCCATCTGCTTCATTTATTGATGTGTGTGAAAAAAACTATTCTAGAGAAATTAGGTTTTGTGTGCTTTCTTTCCTACGCTGAAGCATTAGTAATATTTCCAGTATTAAATGGTCCAGCCAGGTCCCTTTAGTTTAAACATTTTTTTTTCAGACGTGAAACAAATGTACAAATCCCTGTTTGCTTTATCTTCAGTAAACACCGTTTCCTGACAGCTTTTACTTTTTCTTTGTTATCTTTCAACATGTGCATTTTTATTTTGTTGGATTTTGATACTTGGAGATCATAAACTCTTACATGATTCAAAGTTGTGCACCATTTAATTGGGTACTAGTGACAGAAGCTAATTCATGTGCAGTATTTTTGTAATATCCCAGTAAGTTAACATGCTGCTGGATGGGCACAAAATACATCGATGTGGAATAATTAGCAATGTTGATGTGAAAAGGGTATACAAACATTCTTCCAATTAAAATTTGCAAAGACAACGAGACATTTACATCTGGGTTGTTAATATGCATGTAAATTGTTTATTTAAGTAGATTTATTATGTCACAGAAATGATTCAAATTTGCTATTTTCAATGTGATTTTTGTAATAATCTGATTCTTTGTGCTTAAGTTATTGTTGCGTGTGAAAAATTAGTGATAAATCACAGCAAAATACAAGAATGACAGAAGGCCATTCTTCCCATCATGTCTGTGATGGTCCTTTTGAAAGAGTTATCCAGTTGATTATTTTCCTGCAGATCAAATTATTTTACATACAAGTATTTTATCCAATACCCAACTGAGAAAAGCCAGTTTAATCTGTTTCTGTAATCTATTCAGGCCGCAGATTCCAAAGTATAGCAACTTGCTGTTTTCTTGTTATATTGCCTTGATTCTTTTCCCCATTGTGTTAAATATCAAAAAGATGCAGGATTTGATTTTTGGGTCAGAGCGGAAGGCACTTGATTGGATTCAGTATTATGGACTTGGTCAAAGTAAATTAAGAAAACAACGCAAATGCTGCAAATGTGACATAAAATAATATGCTGGGAATATTCAGTAGGTCAGGCAGCATCTGTGGAAAGAGCAGAGGTTAACATTTCAGATCAGGAGACTCTTCATCAGACCCAGAAAGAGAAACAAGATTATCTAGGCAGTTTTTCGGCAGTTGTTGAATAAATACAGTATGAATGAATCCTAATGATAGGGTGGGTGGAAGTATTAAAGAAGCTCAATTATAGAATGGAGCATTATTTCACATGTAAAGAGGTGATAAAATTATCATTCTAAAGGATAAGGTAATGTAAACCCTGACAGGCTATTTCCATTGTCCAAAAAAAGCAATTGAAGGATACAGCCTATGATTAAATCGATGCATGGGAAAAATAATACTTTGAAATTGGCAAATAAACGAAGTTTCCTTTGATGCAGAAATCACTGCAGAATATAACAAATGGATGGGATGTTTGGAGCATGTTGAGCTAGTTGTATTTTGATATCAATATTTTAACCTGCCTTTCTGAGATTGGCACTATTCATTGTGAGCTAACTAGTGCTATCCTTCATATGTGGTAATTTTTGGAAAAGTAATTTGGATTGCTGCACAAAAACTTGGTGCTTGCGTTTATCTCTAAAAAGACTTGAGGAAACTCTCTAGGAAATAATAGATTCTATTGATCTTATCCATTGTAAATGATCTACATTTTTTTTTAAGGAAAAGGATATCGTCTATAGAACTTTAGAAAAGAGTAGTGGGAGCCAATGATGCTTTGCCATTGGATATTAAAGTAATCAATAAAATAGTAATTGATTGCTAGGGTTAATCAACATCTTCATTAGCATACGATTTTTGTATGTTCGAAAAAAAACTACATGGACCCTTATTTTTGTGTATAATTTCTCAGAATTATATTTTGATGTTGGACCAAGGAAGCGATATCCTGTTTCATCTTGATTAATATGGGCATCTGAGGTTATGGGGAGAAGCCAGGCGAATGGGATTAGGAGGGAGATAAAGCAGCCATGATTGAATGGCGGAGTGGATTTGATGGGCCGAATGGCAGAATTCTACTCCTATCTCTTCAAGTTCAAGTGAGTTTATTGTCATGTGTCCCTGATAGGACAATGAAAGTCTTGCTTTGCTTCAGCACAACAGAACAAAGTAGGCATTGACTACAAAACAGATCAGTGTGTCCATATACCATTATATAAATATACACACATGAATAAATAAACTGATAAAGTGCAAATAACAGATAATGGGCTATTAATGTTCATAGTTTTGTCCGAGCCAAGTTTAATAGCCTGATGGCTGTGGGGAAGTAGCTATTCCATAACCTGGTCGTTGCAGTCTTCAGGCTCCTGTACCTTCTACCTGAGATGAGTATGTGGCCAGGATGGTGTGGGTCCTTGATGATACTGCCAGTCTTTTTGAGGCAGCGACTGCGATAGATCCCCTAGATGGAAGGGAGGTCAGAGCCGATGATGGACTGGGCAGTGTTTACTATTCTTTGTAGTCTTTTCCTCTCCAGGGCGCTCAAGTTGCCGAACCAAGTCACGATGCAACCGGTCAGCATGCTCTCTACTGTGCACCTGTAGATGTTAGAGAGAGTCCTCTGATCATCAGCTGGGTTTGCTTTCGGACTTTGATAGTTGAGACCGCAGCAGCTGGTGTAACATCTATAAGTCCTGTGATTTCATTGTTCTTTTTACTCTTTCATTACTTTCATAATTAAACACCCCAGTGCACTAATGGCCAATCTCTGAAAACGTCTTCAGCTTTTGTAAATACCTGCATTTCAGCATGTCTCCATTCTGTTCCTCTTGGGCATCCCTGATTTTTATTGCTTAACAATTGGCGGCCATATTTTCAGTTGCATAAACCTCAAGTTCTTGAATGTATTCAGTGAGTCTTTTCCCCTTTAACATGCTCTTAAATTTCTTCACCTAGTGCAAACTGTCTTCATTGGTTTAGTACTTCTAGGTGTGTGTCAAGTTGCAAATGTGAACTCCTGATCCTGGATAAGGAGGGTTAAGTACTCTTTCATGTGAAAGATTGTTCTTGTGTTTTACATTTCAGCTTGCTTTTTATGCGCGATAGTTTTGGCCATGCAGAATAAACAGATTGCTACAACCACATGTTAATAACTACAGTAAAGGGCCTGTCCCATTTAGCCGATTGTTTGGGCGACTACAGACGACTGCCGCAAAATTTTCAACATGTTGAACATTTTTCGGCAGCAGTGGCGACAATTTTTGTTGTCGTAGGTTGTTGTGAGTGCTGTCGTAGGTTGTGGCCAGGTGTCATAGGTGAATTCCATTAAAACTAGTCCCTGGCAGTTGCCTAAGTGGGGCAGGTCCTTAAGAGAAGATACTCTATTTCATAGGTTGCCACCCAGTCCTCACATTTTGAATACTATACAATGGGTTTTTTAAAAAGCCAAACTTTGACTTCTGTTTTGCAAAGTATCTTAAAAGCCCTAAGCTTGGTCTGAATAATTTAAAAGTTAATAATCTGTAGTATGTTTATAATTTAAAATCTGTCTGGATTATGTTTTTAAATCTGTATAATTTTTATCACTTTGCAAATTCTTTATTGTAGTTAAACATGTTAAAATAGAATGTAAAAAGTATGTGACTTCCTCAAAGATAACGACATTTTTAATATAAATGTTTCAAGGTAGATCTTTCTATACTTGCTCCTACATAAGCATTCAAATATCTAGTTCTGTTTTATCCTGCTGAATTAATTTGCACCGTAAAATAACATCTCATTGTTTTTGTGCATTTCTTTATTTATGAGTGAAATAGAGATTGGTTTGAATATTTAAATAAAGCAAAGTTTATCTGCAAGCACAAGATGCTTCGTGGAATCAACATTGGAATTCAAAAGATCTCCAGGTGGCTTGAAAGAAAGATAGATTACGTGATTGGAACTCCTTGGGTCAGGTCCGGCATCAATTATGGATAAGGTTGCGTATATTTGTACCACAGATGGGTGGACTAGATTTCTGATGGGTTTCCTTAGACAGGAGATGCCTAACAGTTGTTATTAAATGTGTAATGTTATCCTGACTGTTGTAGACTAATTCCGTTTCCTTGCAATCTGTTATTTGATCTCATAATTTTCAAGCAAGCTACAGAACAGGGTATGTACAAATCATACAAATGTTTCCAGGGTGTAATCATAGCTAAATTTAGATAATGTACAGATAAAATAGATATTTTCACTAAATCAATAAGCAACAGCAGTGAAGAAAGAAAATCAAATTTTGGGATAATCAACATGTACCCCAAGAAATTATAAATTTATAGAAGTCAGCGATTCATTTGCACTGAAATAATATTTACAGTTGTAGCCAATATAGTATGAGATAGTATAATGAGTCTTGGCTTTAGAACAGATTTGACAAGGGACAATAAAATTGTATCAGATATAGGGAGCTAAATTGGGTGGGGTTGCCACCCTCTAATGAGGCTGAAAGTTAATCCAAAATCTTTACTGGTTTCAGAGGGTCTCCATGTTAGCGGCCAGTATGTGTTCATTGATATCGGAAGCTTGGCGAACCATCAGAGGAGCAGGTCACAATGGCAGATGGAGCATATTTTAGTCCCTGCCCTCACAGGCGAGGCTGAACAGCTTTTCATTGATTAACACCCTCCGGACAAGCTAAAGGCATACAATGACAGTAGTGAAATATGTATGCCGAATCAGCACCAGAAAACAAAACGTATCAGCACCAGAAAACAACCCATGTTTGGCACCATTGCACATCTTAAAGGATTTCTTCTCTTTCATATTTAGCTTTGCTGTTTGTGACAAAGGGAATTGTCAAAGTTAAGGCAGTAGATGTTGTCTATATTGAATTTAGTAAGGCTTTTGACAAACTCCCCTCATGGCAGGCTGATCCAGAACACTTAAGATGCATTGGATACATGGTGACTTGGTAGTTTGGATTCAGAATGAGCTTACCCATAGAAGACCCTGGAAATCTATGACCCTGGAAATCTGTGACCAGTTCCGCAGGGATCAGTGTTCAGACCTCGGTTACAGAGTCATACAGTACAGAAACTGGTCCCTTGGCCCAATGACCCATTGAGTCTTAATTGCCTGCATTTGGCCCACATTCCTTCAAACCTATTCTATCATGTATCTGTCCTAAATTTGTAATTCCTCATTACATGTACCCACTGACCTCTGTAGAGAAAGTGGCTGCACAAGTTCTTATTGAGTTTTCCCTTCTCACCAAGTAATAATAATAATAATAAATTTTATATTTAATGGGCGCCTTTCATACAAAATCTCAAGGACACCTTACATAGTAATCGGTGTCTATTCTTTACTCTTCTTCGAATTGCTATGAAGGGAATTGCACTCAGTAGCTTTGGCAGCAGGGAAATTTCCTCAGTGCTTAAACTGCCTGGCAATTATATAAGGCAATATACAATTCATCTCTGTTTATGGCATTTTTCTTGCAGCTACCGTTTGGAGAAAATTGCAGCAAATTTGAAACTCTTGGTTTTAAAACCATATTGGTATTTAGTGGAAATATGCTTTTCGAAGATGTGCAGTCAGCTAGGTCAATACTGGAAAATGTTTTATTCACACAAATCAGTCAGAACCTGTGTCCAGAAATGATCAGGTATAATTGGTGTCAGCAACCTGACCTGGGACGTCTCCGAGCCATTTAATGAAATGATTTGTTCTGAAATAAAATCTGAAGCTCAAGATACTAATATGATTCAGGTGATCTGGCTATTTCATTTATATTTCTTACATTTTGATACTTTTGATTCTCACACATTGCCTCTTAAGGCTTTCAGATAAGCTTGTAGAATCTACCTATAGTTGAGCCTCTGTAGTGCCCTATCACTGAATCCCAGAACAATTTCAAGGCAGTGTCATGATGTGGCTTTAAAAAAAAAAAGATTTTCGAGTGCCAAAATACTGAAAGGTGTGGGTGTGGAATGTCAATTAATGTGTACAGATGACTACTTTAAAATCCATTACTGTAAAAATACATTGTTAGATAATGACTTGCTAATACATCATACACTTTAAACACTTGTCAAAAACTGCAAATTGTATGGCAAATGCAGCACTTTCTACCAAACACTGAATGCAGTTTAGGAAGCTCGTGATTGAATGGCATTGGCAGCCCAGTGGTGCAACTGGTGGAACCGCTGTCTCACAGTGCTAAAGTCCCGGGTTCTGGTTCCGGTGGCGCTGCGAGTCGGATGCCTCGCCTGCAGCGGGTTCGTTGTTTCGACTTTTTTTGTTTTTTTAGTATGTCCAAAAGTATGTTTTCGTGTTTCTCTGTATGTCTTGTGTGGAGGGTGGTGGGGGGGAATAGGGGGAAACCGTTTTTCAGGCACCTACCTCGACGGAGAGGCAACTTTCTTCCTAGTCACTTCTTTGCTCCCCTCCTCGCGGCCTTACAGCTGGTTTGGTGTGGCCTTTCCCAGAGTCGGGCCCAGAGCTTCAGCGGCTGCGCAGCGGGGACTTTAACATCTTGGACCCCGGGGGTCGCCGGAGAAGCGCTCCGACCGCTGGCCTGCGGCCTACAACATCCTGGAGCCTCGGTCTGAGAAGCTCCTGGCGGCAGGCATGGAGTGGACCTTCCACCGTGGAATGGGCGATCCCTCGCCAGGGGTCGCCGGAGAGGAGCTCCGAGCTCTGGCCTGGGGCCTACAACATCTGGAAGCCACGGTCTCCAGTAAGGATGTGGCCGATTTGGGAGCTCCGGGCCGCAGGGTGTGAGCGACCTGTCCCGACGTCGGCATTCCGACCATCCCGACCAGTGGGCCTGAACATCGGGCTGCCCGTAGCGGCGACTACGGAGGGTCAGGGTCACGACCATGGGTGAACAAGGGAGGAGGAGGACTGTCTGAACTGTATTGCCTTCCACTACAGTGCGGAATACTGTGGTGGATGTCTGTGTTAAATTATGTTGTATATTGTGTCCTTTTATAATTGTAACGCTGCATGGTAAATTCATTTCACTGCACCTTATGGTGCATGTGACGAATACATTTGAACTTGACCCTTGTGTGCTGTCTGTATGGAGTTTGCATTTCTCCTTGTGACCAAATGTGTTTTATCCGGGTGCTCTGGGTTTCTTCCACTTCACAAAGATATGCGGGTGTGTAGGTTATTTGTCCTCTGTCAAAATTGCCCTTGGTGTGTAAGGAGTGGATGTGAAAGTGGGATAACATAAAACTATTGTAAACGGGTGATCGTTGGTCGGAGTGAAGTCGGTGGGCCGAAAGGCCTGTTTCCATGCTGTATCTCTAAAATTTAAAAAAAAAATGTGGAGTGTGGAGCAAGTAGGAGACTGGAAAGTGTAGCACACGAGGAGCTTTTGGAAAATTTCTTCTCCATTTCATGAAGAAATATTGGATGAATATTTTGCATTGGCCATATGGTAATTCCATGGTTTGCGAAACTTCAACCTTAAACTTTGCAGACTATTTTCCTCTACTTCAATATAAGCAACACTTGGTGGATGGCTTGTGAAGAAAGTGGAAGTAAAGGGCTTGTCCCACTTGCGTGCGTTTGACGCGCCCAAACGGAAGCGGAGTTCGCGCGTGACGTCATTTGCGTCATGCTAACCAATCAGCTGGGCAGAAGGCGGGCCGACTGAATTTGGGCGTCGCACGGCGTCGGGCGATGAAGTCATCATGCAACACCATGCCGGGCGGTGATGTCATCGAGCAACGGTGGGGTACGACATCGAGACGCTGGGTACGACGTCAAGACACTGCGTACGGCCGCAATGCGCCTGCGTGCCGACAGGTCGTTGGCGCGCGAAGATTTCGGCCATTGCCAGAATTTCGGAGCCCTGAGCGATGTCGGGACCAGCCCCGCACAACTCCGCGCTTCTAATTGGGACCGGCCCCGTGTGGTCATACGGTGCCCATACGCCTCAAGCGACCACGAGGTCGCGTAATTTGCGAGCCAAGGCTGATGGGTGGGTGAGATGTGGATGATTATGTACCTGCAGCAGCTTGGGAGATATTGAATGTGGCAAATGTGAGGATGTGCAGGAAGAAGTAGGTATGAATGAAGGAAATGTATGCTTGCAAAGTGAAAAGGATAAGGTTGGCTAAGTTGATGGAATGATCAAGGTGTTGCGTATCCAAAATAAGAAAGGCTGTCTCGAGGTGTGCCTAACATTTGTGTAATCAGTTATAACAGTGAATATAACTGTAGTATCATTGGAAGGATGATGGGACCAGCAGAGGGAAGCAGACCACTTTGTGTAGGAAATAACTGCAGATGCTGTTTTAATTCGAAGGTAGACACAAAATGCTGGAGTAACTCAGCGGGACAGGCAGCATCTCTAGAGAGAAGGAATGGGTGACGTTTTGGGTCGAGACCCTTCTGCAGTCTGAAGTGTCTCAACCCGAAACGTCACCCATTCCCTCTCTCCAGAGATGCTGTCTGTCCCGCTGAGTTACTCCAGCATTTGGTGTCTACCAGACCACATGCCTTTCACTGTTGACTCTATTTTCTTTGCATGACAGCCAAAATTACTCTTTCAGACTATTTCAGTTTAAGTTTTAAGGGATTTTGTGAATACCTGACGTACTTCAGTGTCATCAATATTTCTGTAGAGCAGCTTATGCCAGATTTGGAGGTGTGTGTTATTGCCACTGGTGTTTCCTACGCTCATTCAGGATTTGTATCATTTTGCTATTTAAATGTGATTTTTGCCTTTAAACGGACAGGCAAATCAGCTCCTATTATAGGATAAACTCTATCTTAATTACCAATGACAGCTGTGTGTGGTTGTGAGTGTAGCCTTTTTTATTTCTTAATTTCTCCTCTGGTAAGACAAATGTGATGATCTTAATCTAAACTAGAAATCAGTTATTATTTGTTTTGCCTGGGATTTCTGTAACTGGGACATGCACACATTCTGATTTATTCGATGTTCCATCTCCAGATGTTTTATTATTTAACTTGCAAACATTGCTTCCACAAATTGTTGTTTATTCTCACACACTTCTGTTTTGCTCTGTGAAGAATTGGTTAGGGGTCAAAAACTTAATGCCCTCCTCATCTGCCACAAATGATGCCATGGCATGTACTGACCCTATGATTTTATAAATGTGTTTAATTGTGGCTTTAACAGTATAGTTGCTTATGGCTCTGTCATTAATATGTTTAGAAGATAGAGGCAAAATGTCCCAGAGGTGATATTTGAGCTAATTTTGATCATTAACCTACAGCTGTGCTTCAGTGATTCATTTACCTTTGTATTATATTAAATAGCATTTGGTTTTACACTTGTACAGTATCTACATTTTCTCATTTGTTACTATTTTAATTTCCTAACTCTTGACCCTTCTATGTTTGATTATTTTGCCTTTAGCCTTTTACTCTCAAACTACATTGTAAAAAAATATTTCCCTTAGCTTAGAAATTCTTCATTTTACTTTTATAATTTTTCTCTAATCTAATATAAAATAGATATAGCCGAGATATTCTGGCTGGAAAGAAGAAAACAATCTTTAATCTGAGATGGCATGGTTGTGGCGTTTTCTGTTCGTAGGCAGAAATATGTTCTAAAATCCTAATTTTCGAATGCGTCGAAGTACTGCGCTAAATTTACTTATCATAAGGTCATAAAGTAAAATGATTAAAGCATGTTCACGCCCAATAAAATGGTTTAGTTTGAAAACCATTTCACCACACCCACCAAAGATTTTTTTAAATGGAAATGAATTTTTGCTTTAAATTATTAATTGTTCACATCATCTGTTCTGTTCACAACAATTAAATGCTTAAATTATTTTTGGTAGTTGAATCTTTAGAAACTTAGATGAAAATGCAGTTGAGAGCTATCTCTGGAATTGTGATTGTGGGCTCCTCAAAAGGATTGAGTCATGCTATTTCACCCCCTGAGCTCATCTTGTTTATACAGAACCATTCCAAACAGGGTGACTAAGAATTGTATTATGTATATTTTCTAACTTTTGCATATACTGCATTCATTTTTGTGCAAAACTAAAATAACTGCATTCCTTACAAAAATATTTATTTAAGCAGTGCTATAAATTGATAACAATTGCAGTGTAGCACTAACATTTGATTTCCAGCTTGATGTTTCATTGTTCAAGTTTGATTATTAACAATGATGAAATGGGTTTGCTTTCCAGAAAAGGAATTTTTACTGTTTGTGTTTTGAGATGATAGAGATATTTTGGAGATCAGCAGGTCAAAAACAAACAGCTGAGAAATAAGCACAAGTATATTCTGGAGAGTAATTTTGATTACCTGATTTAGGATTACAGTTGGTGTATCTTTTAATAGCAAGTTACTGTGAATTTCATGGCCTGAGTGGTTTGTCATTGCTGTTTTTGAATTGCTTTCCAAATTTGTTACTGGATTAAAGACTTTTTAAATTATTATAATTATAAATGGTGTTACAGAAATGTCATATTGTTAAGCATGAGAAATGTAAAATCAATTGTTGTCCTCCAAGCATCTGAATCTTATATTAACAAGAAACTAAGCTTGTAGCTATACATTTTCACCCAATGCATAAGAAAAAACATTGTTTCTTGTATTATTGAATACACCAATTTATTAAGATACAGATCTTAAAAGCAATCTTTTATTAAAGGATACGTGTTATTATGATGGATAGATTATTCTTGTCAGTAGATTGTGTTATTTTCCATTTGCCCTTCTTGCTGCATGGTAAAGGTGCCTGATTCATTGTGCATTGAGAAATATTGCTCTTTTTGTCATGATTCACAAACATCTTTCCATAAAAATTCTCAAATGGTGAATGTATATAGTCACTATAATAAATATTGGTTATAAGCAAACAGGTCTCTAATGTTGGTCAGAAGGCTGTGGAATAGATAATAAAGCCTGCATTTTATTTGTCAATGGAAATTGATGACGGCTGTTCAAGCAGTCTTGCCGATGCCTCCCACGAGATTTTTTAGTCAGACGCTAGCTGTGTGTTTTGATAATAACAGAGATTGCCTTTCCTCTTTCTGACGGTAACATTGCCATAAAGATTTGAAAAATTACCTTGTCCTTCGCTGCATTTTCGAGCCCTGCTGGAACTTTGTGCAATTTTTTGTGATTTTTTTTTTTGCGGCGATATATACATCTTGATGTTCAGCGGACATTGTGTGTTGTCAATTGTGCATCATAGCATGAGTGACCATCTGGATTGATTACAATTTGAAACTGGAGTGGTGACTACAATTGTTAAAGGAAGTGAAAATGAGAAGAATAATCTGCAGAAAATTGTGTGCTTGTAAGTGAATGTTCTTTATTGTAGCTGGTTGTGTAAACTAAAATGAAGAAAACATGGTGCTTTAAAGAGTGAACAATTAAAATGTTCTATCTTTCTCCATCTTACACATGTTTTAAAAATAGAAAGGGGTCATTGGATAATACATCAGTGATGTCCAATCATGAAATCCATCCTATTAATTAGAATGTCGTGATGGCTTTTTAAGGAAGCATAATCTGAGATGCCAATTTAAAGGAATTTTTTTTTTTATATGCAGATAAAAATTTTGACGATGAAGAATCTGTGGATGGTAACAGGCCCTCATCGGCCAGCTCCACTTCTTCAAAAGCCCATGTTTCACGACGTCCTATTGTTGCGAGTACAAGTCGTAGACCGGCTTCATCTGCAGCTAGCTGGAAAAATACAACAGGTAACTGAATAAAACTTTTGTGTTCCTCTAAAATTCTGTGGATGATATTTCTAGTTAGCAGTATAAGAAATTCCATCGTGAAATAAAATACAAGTTTTCACTTTAGTTTCACAAAGAAATGCAGTTCCTGAAGTATTTCATATTGACAATTTTTCCAAAAATATGAGACTTGCTTGGAGCTGAGATCCTAAGTCCTCAAAAGTCAGCACTTCTCTCTTGCTTTGAATGACATGAACACTCTGTGGTTAATCTCTTTGTTGATAGTTGATAGTTTGTCTTTTTAATAATTAAATGAAGAAGGTGGACTTTGGGAAAAGGTGCTACTTCAGAAATTTAGATTGGAAGCATGGAATTATTGTTATAAATTGCAACTGCTTTTCAATCATCTCAGACTTGAAGTCAAATTTATATTATGTATAGACTTCAATATATTATTAGCATTGCAAAATCTTTTCTGTTTATTACCAATTAAAAATCTTTTTTTTTTTAATGTCTTAAAATTGAAGTGCACAGAAATTAAAAGTGATTGCATAATATCTCATTTGGCTTAATAAAGCACTAATTGCTATGGGCAAATACATTATTTTCATTTAATTGTGCACTTAAGTGTACATCAGTGACAGTCTGCATGTATCTAAGGCCAGCAGCACCTCTCAAAATAATTGTAAAATATCCAGAAATTAGCTCGTTTTATGTGCCACCCATTTTCCATTAGCAAGATGATGAACTGCCAGAATGTTGGCCCGACGTCTGGAATAATGCTTCTGAATCTCCAGAAATGGGAAATCATTGCATCATTGATTAAAGGCAGTGTTCTGACTTGAGTATGACATTGAGGTTTCCGATGGGGACATATTTGGATCACCTGTGATTGTCTCGAAGGAGACAAAAATAAATTGTATATAAATGAGCAAAAAACAAAAGGGTGGAAGAACTTGGTGGATCAGGACGCATCTGTGGAGGGAATGGACAGACAATGTTTGGGGTCTGGACCTTTCTTTCGACTGATGCAGTAGGAGAGAGAAAGCTGGAATAGAGAGGTGGGGTGAGGCAATGCTGAGGAATGCTGACAGGCTCGAGGTGAGCACCTGTCCTTTCACCTATCTCTTCCATCTCAACAGCTTTCCAAGTGGGAGGTTCACATGCTTCTCTTCCACCTCATCTATTGCATTCTGGTCTCCCGATTTGTCCTCCTTTACGCCGGTAGACTAGATGGCAGTTTCGCCAAACATGTGTCCTGTCCACCAAGCTGGAGTTAATAATAATAATAATAATGCATTTTATTTGCTGGCGCCTTTCTGGACACCCAAGGACACCTT
The DNA here is from genome assembly GCF_010909765.2 of Amblyraja radiata. Taxonomy (NCBI): domain Eukaryota; kingdom Metazoa; phylum Chordata; class Chondrichthyes; order Rajiformes; family Rajidae; genus Amblyraja; species Amblyraja radiata. Next base: position 74,590,843 of record NC_045962.1, read on the forward strand.
ACAGGACATAAAATCACAATACATTTATCAATATTAAAATCAAGTTGATTAAAAACAAAAAACAAAAAAAACAAAAAATACACAAAACATTTTAAGTCATTAAAATCAGGGTGAACATGGTGGAAGTTATGTCGGGTATGCTAATCTAAACAGGTGTGTTTTGAGTTGTGATTTGAATTGATCGATAGTGTCCAGGTGACGGATGGGAGGTGGGAGAGTGTTCCAGAGATGTGGGGCAGAGCAGCTGAAGGCTCTGGCACCCATGGTGCTGAGTCTAAATGTGGGGACAGTTAAAATTGCAGCTGAGGAGGAACGAAGTGACCGGGAAGGAGTGTATGGTAGCAGCAGGTCAGAGGGGTATTGGGGAGCAAGGTAGTGTAGGGCTTTGAAGGTCAGCAGTAAAATCTTGTAGTTAATCAGGGAGCCAGTGGAGCTGAGTGAGGATGGGTGTGATGTGGTCCGATGATCTGGTGCGGGTGATGATCCGGGCTGCAGAGTTCTGAATGTATTGGAGGCGATGAAGTTTATTGGAGGTGCAAGTGAGGAGGGCGTTGCAGTAATCGATGCGGGATGTGACCAGAGCGTGGATGAGGACTTTTGTATTGTCTTTGGAGAGGATGGGGCGGAGTCTGACGATGTTGCGGAGATGAAAGTATGCAGAGCGTGTGATATTACTGATGTGGGGGCCAAAGGAAAGTGTACTGTCCAGAATGATGCCGAGACTTTTGACATGGGAGGAGATGGGTATGGGTGAGCCATCAACTGAAATGGTGAACGGGTGGGTTTTGGAGAGTGTGGACTTTGAGCCAATTAGCATGATTTCTGTTTTATTTCCATTGAGTTTTAGAAGGTTGAGTGACATCCAGTTGCTGATAGCTTGAAGACAGGTGGTGAGGGCAGTTGGGGGAAGGGAGGTGTTTGGTTTTGTGGAGAGGTAAAGTTGTGTATCATCGGCGTAGCAGTGAAAATTGATTCCAAAATGACGGAGAATATTGCCAAGAGGTTGAATATAGATGATAAAAAGCAGTGGCCCCAGCATCGATCCCTGAGGAACACCATGGGTGACTGTGGCAGTTATGGATGTGGCAGTTATGGAGTTCCCAGTTTCTAACCATTTTAACGCTCTTTCCCATTCCCACACCCACCTTTCAGGCCTTGGGTTCCTCAATTGCCAGAGTGAGGCCACAGGCACACTGGAAGAATTGAGACTTGTATTTGTCTTGGGTAACATGCAAGCCAAAAGTATGAATATTGACTTCTGAAATTTCAAGTAATGTCCCTCTTTTTTCCTGCCTTTACACAAGCGCACACACACACGCACACGCACATGCCTCCATTCCTCTCCCTTGTCTGCTTATCCCCAAGTGTCATATTTCCCTTTTATCTGTCCTCTTTCCCGTCCCCAGGCCCCTTCCAGCAATATCCCTGGCTTCAGCTTTACAATTCATCCTTGTTTCCTCATTTAACACACTTAGTGGTTTCCTTTTCACCTCTCACATTTGTCACTTAATCCACCTATCTGCCAATCTCCAGCCCTCCCCTCCCCCTTGCCTGCCTGCATTTATCACGTCAGACTTTTTCCCCCCACCCTTGCCTCTTTTACAGCTTTCTTCCCCTATTCCGCCTCGAGAAGGGTCCTGACCCGAAAAGTCACCTGTCTGTTCCCTCCACAACTACTGTCTGAGTTCCTGCCAGATCGTTGGGCTTTGCTTAAGATTCCACCATCTGCATTTTTCTGCCTCCTGTTCTCAATACCCTATCTGATGATGACTATTGTGCCAAACATTTTCATCATCCTGTCCACCGTTGTCGCCACTTTCATGCAACAATGTACTTGCACCCCGCAGTACCTCTGGTCCCCAGGGCACTACCATTTACTGTGCAAGTCCTTCCCTAGTTTGTTACACCAAAATGCAACACCTTGCATTTATCTGAATTACACTCCATCTAACATTCCAGGCCCATTGCACCCCGTTGATCAAGAATATAGAACAATGCAGCATATGATCAGGCCCACAATGTCCATGCCAAGCCTTGTGTTGACGATACTAAGAAATGGTATGGCCTCTGCTTTACTTTCTCAGAAGTTTAAAGAGATTCAGTACATCTCAGAATAATCTAATAAACCCTTACTGACGTACTGTATAAAGCATCCCGACTGATTGCATCATGGCCTGGAATGGAAGTTCCAACATGCATACATACGCAAGAGTGTTCCTGTGTGTTAGAACTTGGATGGCTGTTCCTGTGGTGTACTCTCATGTGTCCACCACTCATGTGTTCCTTTGCATTGGAATTGCCATACGTATTATTTGTGGTCATCTCTAAACTCACTAACCATGCCACCTACATTCACATCTAAATCATTAAAATAAATAAGGAACAACGGTTAACCCAGTAACAGGCCTCTATCGTTCCTAGTCCTCAACTTTCACCCCATTAGCTGTTGCACATAACACAACCGTCTTGACATTTTCGCCACCTCCAATGGGATCCCGCCACTAGCCACATCTTCCCATCCCCACCACTTTCTGTTTTCCGCAGAGACAGTTTGCAAATCCCTGATTAACTTATCTTCTAGCCAATTATGCATACAATTAACTGTCTGGTTATGAATAATTCTCAGGAGAAGAACTCTGTTGTAGCCTGGGGACTTTCTGTATTCTCTTACAGAATACAAATCTGTTTAATGGACTTGAGGAGTTCCCATGATACCCCAACATCGTTTTTGTAATAAAGGATGATCCATTATTTTGAAAGGAAAAAATAAAGAAATTATGGATCTGTTAATTTGTTTTGAAGGCTGTGAACATAATGGCGCATTTATTATTTGACTAGACCAAGTGCAGCCCTGTTGGGTCTGCTCCCCCAACGCAAGATTCCACCACTGACCCGTTCGCCCAACGCAAGCCGTTCCCCCAGCGCAATATTGCACCACTTGCGTATAGCCCCCAACTGCGCATACACGCCTCATTTCTCCTCATCCCCCAGAACTCCCTCCTCCTCCTCTTCACCCTCCCTCTTCAATCCCTAGAGAGGTAGGGGTGGTAGAGAGGTAGGGGTAGTCGAGAGGGAGGAGGGGGATGGGGGTAGAGAGGGAGGGGGAGGAGGTGGAGGTGGAAAGAGAGAGGAGGGGAGTAGGGAGGGAGGGTATAGGGAGGGGGACGAGGTTGGAGAGGGGCAGAGAGGGGCGGGGGAAGAGAGAGGGAGGGGGTTGATGGGTTAAAACTTTAAACGATTAAAAAGTTCGGAAACATAGGTGGGAATGCAACGTGAAGATATTTGTCGCCTCAACGGGAAAAATGCGAGTAGAATATGTGAAAATGGGAAGGCTGTGGCCTATTGGAAGAAAATGGGAAAATTAACCAGGTATACAATTATTACACAAAAATTAAAAAACATTGAGTTAATTTGTTTAATAAATAAACATTAACCGGTTATAAATGCACTACTTTATTCAGTGCAAATGTCAAAATAATGGTAAAGATTTAATAACTAGAGACGTGTTGTCAAATTACATTTAAGTTAAAGGGGGCCACAAAATTGTCAACAACTGTGATGCATTATGCTTACCACATACACAAATGGGAAAACCACGACTGATGTTATATTTCTTTCTATGTAAAGTGTTGTCATCTAATATATGCGACGTGATTACTGCTTGTTGCAAAGTTCTGTATTAGATTAAAGTGCTGTATCAGAACAATGTAATGAATTCATCACCTATAAGTGTTACGTGTGAAATCAGATCGGACTTTGGCCGTGACAGGTTGTTAAATAGGCTGCAGCATTTTCCAAGAAGCCACTGATACGTGAAGTCGAAGGATGGTGGCCATTGTGCTGTAATCAGAAAGGTTGAGGAGTTGGGTGACCCAAGTATTTGATTAGATTCGTAGCTGCTTTGAAAATGCGTGTATTCAGTTTCACAACATTAATTTCTTGCTATGGTGAGCACAAACTTCACAAATGTTGGATTTCTATACTGATATTTTAAAAGAAATGGCTTCCGAGAGAGAGATCTTTCCTTAAGTTCAAAGATCAAACTTTTGTCAAATCTTACCAAACACAGCTTTTGTTTATTAGTTTGCTGCTTATTTCTCAATAGGCAAGGAGGCGGCGGGTGCTGTCGACGAGGACGATTTTATCCGAGCATTTGAAGGAGGTTCCGGTGGTTCAGGTAAATCTGGCTGCTTATATCTTGGAGCCATATACTTTTGAGAACCTGACATTTGTTATTTGGAAAGTGTAGATATGTGTTAGTTCTGTGGCTAATTCTGAGTGCCACAAAATATTTTGGAAGATTTACAGGAACATAGATCTTTTCATATAACATTCTAATGTCCTATTTTTGTTAAGAATCAAAAATTCAAGAAGCTAATAGTATTGCTGTTAAACAAGACCTTTATTTTCTCTTGACAGTTTAATTTAGAGATACAGCGTGAAAACTGGCCCTTCCGCCCACCGAGTCCGCACTGACCAGCGATCCCCGCACATTAACATTATCCTACACACACTAGGGACAATTTACACTCATACCAAGCCAATTAACCTACAAACCTGTATGTCTTTGGTGTACAATATCTGCATTTTTGTCTTGGTTTATAACAATCTAAATATTTGCACCTTTTCTCTTTCTTGGACTAATAATTCTACCGTGGCCAGTCATGCCTTTGGCTGGCATGGCGCTCTGCCCCAGAATCCTCTCTTAAAGTTGTATATTGCCTCTTAATTTCCTTTATGATGCTTCTTAATTTGCCCCTTTTAAGGCCAGATGTCCCTACCTTGAAGCTCCTTGAGAAGATTTGCTGCATTTGTAGAATTATATAAGTACATTTGTATATGTACTCTCTGTCATGTTGTTTCTCCATTGTTCAATTTTGTTTCTTTGGTTAATGAAAATAATAAGGCAAAAAAAAAACTTTTAAAAAATAAACCTGTGATGCAACTCATTACTTGTAATTCTTTTATTTAGATTTTTTCAAACAGAGATCTTGAAGAATCCATCAACAAAATTAGGGAAGTTTTATCAGATGATAAGCATGACTGGGAACAGAGAGTAACTGCTGTAAGTTTTTGAACTTTTAGTTATTATTTTCCCATTTGACGTGTTAAAATAGTCGCAAATTGGGAATATTAAAAAATGTGATTGCTTTTGAAATTTGTTTTATTTTAAATTTGGGGTAGGGAAATAATTAAATACCACTTTTAGTGAGAGACACTTCCATATGCTTAGTGTTTAAGAAAAAACTGCAGATGCTGGAAAAATCGAAGATGGACAAATGCTGGAGAAACTCCGGGTGAGGCAGCTTCTGTGGAGAGAAGAAATAGGCAATGTTTTGGGTCAATACCCTTCTTCAGACTGATGGTGGGAAAAAGAAAGGAAGAGGCGGAGACAGGCTTGTGGGAGAGCTGGGAAGGGGAGTAGGAGGAGGGAGAAAGCAAGGACTACCTGAAATTAGAGAAGTCAATGTTCATACCGCTGTGGTGTAAACTACCCAAGCAAAATATGAGGTGCTGTTCCTCCAATTTGCGCTAGGCCTCCCTCTGGCAATGGCGGAGGCCCAGGACAGAAAGGTCTGATTTGGAATGGGAAGGGCAGTTGAAGTGCTGAGCCACCGGGAGATCAGGTTGGTTATTGCAAACTGAGCAGAGGTGTTGGGTGAAGCAATAGCCAAGCCTGCGCTTGGTCTCACCGATGTAGAGAAGTTGACACCTGGAACAGCAGATGCAGTAGATGAGGTTGGAGGTGCAGGTGAACCTCTGCCTCACCTGGAAAAGGTCTCCGCCTCTTTATGTAACCCAAAATCATCCGTCCCGCAGGCGTACATATTTTTTTCCGTAGTCATCCGGCCCGCAGACTTCCTTCATTTCTGGTACCTCCCGGGCCCGAGGCGCCAATGCGCGGTGACGCAAGGAGGCCTGCGTTGGCGGCCGCAATTGCGGAGCCGCCGTGTGCCTGAGCGGGGCCGTGCGCCGAGCTCTGGCTGTACGCCGAGCTCTGGCTGTACAGCATCCTGCACAAAGCCTCCGGCACAGCCACGCATCTTCTGTGTCTGGGCTTCACTGTCGGGATCGGGGTTGTCATTCGGCCGGGGACGAGTGAGTGTGAGTACTTGAGCCACCACCTTCAGGACAGAGCCAAGGCAATGGACCGTAGGTCGCCGTGTTTGTGAGTGCCGTAACTAGGGGCCAGTGCTCTGGGTGGCGTCCTCGAAGGGGCGGGATCCATGTGAACACGTGATTTGACGCCTGCCATCAGGGGCGGGTTGGGGGCGGGATCCATATGAACACGTGATGTGGCCCGCCATCCGCTCACAGACATGCGTCCTGGCCTCTATGCAGAACAAGGTTGCCTTTACACCGTGTGCATGGGTATCTGTTTCATTGCAGTACCTCGCACTTAAGATAATTCCATTTTCTTAGGCTTGAAGATAAGTATTTAGTTTTGGGGTTAGAACCATCAATTGAGTTGAACTCGATTCTTCACTCACTTGATGGTCTGAACAAGAACTTTGGCCTGTTTTCCTTCTCTAACCCAGAGCACCTGCTGCAGATATCAGCAAATGGTCACGAATTGTGATAAGCTTTTTCGTATCTGTTTATGCTGGAGTGTTACTCAAATAGGTAAACATTCCGAAGCAAGCCATTTTTATAACTAATTAAGTTAACTTAATTTGGTATTTGTAACGCTGAAGATCGCTCCCGTCCGCACTATTCAATTCCCACAAACTTCTTTCATGTCTCTGAAAACTAGACGATACAGATAATTTACAGAGACCAGTTAACTACAAAACCGAGTGTCTTTGAAATGTGGGCAGAAATCAGAACACCCAGAGTAAATCCGTATGGTCACAGGTAAAGTATGCAACCTTCACACAGCACGAGAGGTCCAGATTGAACCTGAATCACAGGAGCTGTGAGGCCGTATCTCTACTGGCCGTGCAACTGTATCATCCAAAATTATCCAGATGGGTGTAAGAAAATATATACTTGCTGCAGAGTGAATACAACGTAGGTTCCTGGAATCATCTGACTGTCATAGGTGGAGAGATTAGGTTGATGATGTTGTAGTCGCCAGAGTTTAAAAGAATGAAAAAATGAATGAGGATGTAAATGAAATTTGCTGCATTTTGATGGTGTCAGACAGACTAGATGTGAAGAGGATGCTTTCCCTAGCTGTGTGCCTTGAACAAGTGGTCACAGTCTCAAGCTACAGTGTGAGAGATTTAGGACTCTGAGGACGAGAAATGTCTTCACTTTATTTGGTGTGAACCCATGGAATTTGATACCGCAAAGGGTTGTTGAGGTTTGTTGCTAAATATCTTTCAGGAGATGGATGATTTCTAGCTGTGCAATGGCAAGGATATGGTTTTGAGGTAAATGAGCAGTCCTAATGGTATTAAATTGTGGAGCAAGCACGAATTGTTAAATGGGTTTCTCTTGTTCCTGTTTTCTATCTTGCTGTATTGAATAATGGAGATATACAAACAAAGAGGTTGTTTGTAGCTCTGCTTCCAAGGTGTACGGGAATTCTCTTCTTCTTATCGAGTCCACAAACAAGTTTAGAGGTTGTTCAGCCAGAGTTGAACACACTTCTCGGCATCTGCATACAATGGTGCCTGTCTTGCGCTTCTTGTGCGTAGTGGTGGAAAGATTGGTGAAAACAGGGCCGCGACGTGAACGTTCTTTCCTTAATCCCCGGGTATTCTCTATTTCTAAGTGATTCACCACTTTAGATTTTATTACTGATCGTTCAAGACACCAAACATTTAAATTATCTTATTTCATTCTAATCTTTGCTTACAAAACAATTCTTCTTGTTTTCAGCTTAAGAAGGTCAGGTCTCTAATATTGGGTGGAGCAGCAGAACATGAATCTTTCTTTCAACATCTGCGGCTTTTAGACGGTGCATTCAAATTATCAGCAAAAGACCTACGATCTCAAGTTGTGCGTGAAGCCTGTATAACATTAGGGTAAGTTGTGAAATGTGCTGAAATAGACAAAATCAAATGAGCAATAAACTTTATAGGCTGCGATGGGCATTAGTGATTTGATATTAGTAATATGAACTGTCTTACTTGGGTTTTTTCTTAATGCTGCCTAGATTTAGTTCGTTGAACCTCTGGGTTCAAATGACAACAAATAAATTGTATTGTATTGTATTTAGTCAAGCAAGTCATATAGTTAACAACTTGCATCGTAGATTTACAATTTCTTTCTTTCTTCCCGTTTCACTGACCTTGCAACCCCAACCTTACCTCTAGAGATCCCCCCAGGCTTTATAAAATGAATACGTAATTTATCATTTCACTCATCACCATAATCCTTTCACACTCTCTCTGAATATACTTTATCCCTCTCTCCCTTGAAGATCTCCAACTGGCTACTTGCAGCATAAAAAGTTTATTTTTGTAACAATTATCCTGTTCGTCAGATTCGTCAACACTTTCCCCAAAACTCTGAATTTTGTTCTCGGTGCTTAAGCAGTTTCTTTCTGAAATGCGTGGCTAAATATGCTTCTATCATCCTTTTAGTGCAATTAAGGTCATAATTACTGAATGAACGCCTTTCATTCATTTTGTCTGTCACTTCAAATTGTGTGTTCTGGTTCTTGAGGCTAATGCCAACGGAAACAGTCTTATTATTCGTCCGATCACTTCATGATTTGGAATACTTAAATCAATCTGTCTTTCAACATTTGCTTTATTAAAGAGAATGACAGTGGCTTCTCCAGTATCCATGAAAATATTTCTGTATGGCTTTTCTGCACCTTTCAAAGACAATCTAATTCAGTATTCGGATCAGCTTATTTTTCACACGATGCCCCAGAATACATATTATTGCTCTTTGGTTTATGCAATATTTCATGCTTTATTCTTGCATCCAATGATATTCTCTTACCCCTAGGTGATGAAGTTTGTGTTCCAGTGTCACCCTGCAGTTTTAAATTGCCAGGAACCTAATAATGCTGTCAACATTATGATAACTGAATGAAAATTGAGCCATTAAGTAAACTTGCCTGGGTGGTTCCTTTTCAGACAGGAAGTTACTTGAGGGTCACTTTTACATTATGACAGCCAGCAAGATTTTATCTCCAGTTTATGTGTCACTTCTGTTCACAGATACCACTCATGCCTTTGTGTCAGCAGGTTATGAGTGTGACGTTCTCAAATGAGACGCAAGTACATAATCTGGGATGACACTATGCAGTGAACTGGTGATAAAATATCTTGCTGTCAGAAGTGTTTCCTTCACAATGACTAAGCTGAGGCTCTATCAACCTCCCCAGGCAAGAATGGAAGATCCTGTGAACTATTTGAGAAAGAGGGAGAGAGAGAGAAAGAGTTTCCGTTGCTCATTTCTGTACATGTATCTATGAAGTGTCTTGGAATGTCTTTTGTTTTAGGTTAAAGGCACGGCATAAATTAATTCTTAAAAAATTGTCCACACATTTTGTGTTGGTATTTCAACAATGTGTTGATGCAATCAGTACATCCCCAACATAGCATACCATCAGCACAGTGACAACAAAGGAGAACTGCTTACAAGAGTTATTGGAGTAATTTTGAAAAACTATGTTTGAAATGGTGTTATTTTTGAGGAGGTTTTTATTATTTATAAATAGATTTATTTATTATTAATCTCAAATATTTAATCATCCCAAAACTTATTTATAAACTGTTTTTTGCAGGTATCTCTCATCCGTTCTGGGAAATCGTTTTGATCATGGTGCAGAAGCCATTTTGCCAACACTTTTCAACCTTATTCCTAATAGTGCCAAAATTATAGCCACATCTGGAATAGCAGCTATCAAATTAATTATTCAAGTAAGTTTATATAATATGCAATGTATTTTCTGCAATATTATTCTTTTACTTCCCAAAATGGGCTAGTTGATAGACATTTCTTTCCAATAGCTAAAATATACTTTTGATGAAAATAGCACATCAACCCAAAACTATATTTTGGTGCCGAAGTAGGTTTTTGTTTGCTTGTTTTCGTTTTACGTGAAGTGTTGTGTTCTGATTTCTAGTTGTTTGTTAATTGCATTGTGCTTTTTATTAACAGTAAAATACAGAAAAATGAAGTTGTGCCTAACTCTTTTAAAATTGCTTTATGATAAATATGTATGTTTAACATCTTGCATCTGAGATATTAGTTATTCAAGATGGAATATATTAAAAATTGCTGTCAAGATTTTCCTCTGGTTGCCAAGTGAATACAGTGATCAGCAGATTCTGAATTCTGGTCTGTTGTGTTAGTTGATCTTGTGAGTTAAAGAAATGGGAAGTGCTACAGTAAGTCTTCATAATCTTTGATTTGGGGATGAAAATTAGTTGGATCCCCAGAGCATTTCGGCAAGTAGCCATTGCTGGGAATGTGTGGAGATGTCTACCGAGATTAGGTTTGTGGGGGAAGATATGACAAATAAAATGTAAAATGAGGAAAATATGAAGTTGACCATTTTGACAAGAAAATTATTGCAGCACTTTATCTAAAGTTTGAGAGATAGAGCTGTTTAGAAACATTTGTGTATCCTATAGCACAACACTTGAAAGGCTAGTGTGCAGGTACAGAAAGTAATAAAAGCTAGCAGATTGTTATAAATGCAGGGAAATTGTTTTGTTGTATAGATCATTAACAAGACTACACCTGAATTACTGTGTATTGTAGTGGTCTCATTATTGGAAGGATGTTACTAGCAATGTTACAAAATTTTGAGATTTAAAAAATTAAGTCTGCAATTTATCCCATCAGATAAAGCATAACAATAAGTTTAATTTGACACCAAATTCACTTTCATATCTCAAGTATTAAAAAAGTTATGGCCATTTTCATACTCGAAAATTAGCATCTTGTTATTGATTTTCTATGGACACTACAAAAAAGCTGTGATCTTGGATAGTCAAAAGCCCGTAACTTTCTTAAGAATTAAGAGAACTGAATGAAAATTTCAGTTATCATAGATTGAAGCATTCTGAAAAAATATAAAACAATCTTACTTGGATGACCTGAAATTAAAGCATATAATTAGCTAGTTACCTAATTGTAGCTAATTACAAAATTGACCGTTGTGACAGAAATAGTAATAAACAACCAGACTGCCTTGAAAATTCAAAAATCTGATATTCTCAAGATCAGAACTTTAATATTATTGTATAATATGCTGTAAGTCCGTTATGGATAGGTAAATAAATTACAATTTCTAGCAAAAGACCAAGTCTTTATGGAGAAGATCAGTTGCTAGCTGGTACATTGGCATATCATAATCAGTAGCATCATCATACTCCTCAGACTGCAACCAATAAGCAACTTTGTACACGTTGTTTTTCCTCAACTTTTCAATTTTGGCATTGTAAACTACAAGTTTTTGATCTTCAAACCACGCATGACATGCCTTTCTGCCAACTACTTTCCCACTAATAATGTCGTGTAGATCATCACATTTGGAATAGTCCACATTCGGATAATCTCTGCGAATGCTGTTTAAATCAGTCTCTTTCAATTTTTTCCCTAGTTCTTTCCTCTCTTTCGTGTCTCGAGTATGCTCCTTGCCTTTCTGTCGCTTGATGATTTCTGCTCTCAATTCCTTCTGTTTTTTCTTCCGTCTGTTCCTCTGCACTCTCCCCCATGTCACTCCCTCACAGAGCACTTCCTCCCTACGATGCTCCTCGAGATTATCAAGGAAGTTGACGGTTTTATTCTTGCAGGCCCGCATCCTACATGACAAATAACACATGGTGGCATTGAGAGATTTCTGTTTCGATGAACTAAACATCCCCATTATCTCCTCCGCATCAATGTTGTGTGACCTTGCTGATGCAGTCTCCTCCTTCAGTTGCTCAGTAACATCAAGTTCAAAGTATTTACTATACTGCCTCTCCAACACAGTGATGACAGCTTGAAGACAGCTCCTCATCTTTGAACTGAACTGTGGATGTACTGGTAGCTCCTGAAGTTTTGTCAATGTGGCATCAAGATGTACCTCCTCACCGAAGAAATCTTCCCTTGCCAATATCAATTTCTCTGGATCTTCTGTGGCTTCCTTTAGAGCAGCAATCACCCCTTTAACCACTTTGATGCCATCAACATGGTTGATCTGATTCTGGCTTGAAGTGTAGAAGCGCTTCATCCAAGGCCCAGTCAGATATTTGCCAAGAAAGCCCAATATCTGAAGTTCTACTTTTGCTTCAGCCTGGGTGAAGTCATGGAGGATGGCGCTTTTCAACCCCCCACAGGATATTCCACTATTCAGCAGTGCAACAAAGTCATCATAATATTCTATTAGCTTGCCACTAATGTGAAACAGTATGTGCAATCTGTTGCCACGATACCGTGGGAGGACACCTCGGGGGATGTTCCTGTCATCTAAAAATGCGACAAATCCTTTTGGGTCCCCTTTTCCGTTTTTATAACGAAGCTTGCTCATCTGCAGAATGGCATTTACTGCTAGACAGTCTTTCCCAAACAAGAATTGTCCTCCAGATTGTTTCTGCATTTTTAGGGCTGAGCGAACTGATGTAGCAATGGAGTCAAGAGGATGCAAGTGGCAGTAGAGCTCGTTCAAATATTTACCCCACTCACTACTCACAATTCTAATAGCAGCATGATTTGCTGCACACCGGTCACTCATTGTGTTTGAAATGTTGGCGATTATATTTTGTCTGGTTTCTTGATAATTTGCTTGCTGATTGAAATAAGTGTAGGTTTTACATAAATTGTCAATTGTTTCACAAATATGTTGTGCATAGTCGTCAGCAGTCCCACCAGCCAATTCCTCGACTGCTGCAGAGAGACATTTGTTTGTGGTGGTGAAATGAACGCTGTTAATGTGGATCTCTTCCTGGGTGGTTGCGTCAAAACCCACAGTCAAACCCTTTGTTGCAAGGAGCATCTCTGCTGTTTGCAACTCAGCAATAGCCCCCAATTCTCGGGCCATAACTTCAACTGCACTGCGTTGTGGAACATGATCCAGATGAAGTCCACTCCGCTTGTAGAACTGGCTTATCAGGATTGGAATGTTTGCTGTGGGAGTTTTGTTTACAATACAGTCAAACACATGCATCCTTATTGTTGAGGAGTAAGTTTTCTTGCCCACCTTTGCCTTGACAATACTGGCAGCCTGCAGAGTTTCGATTGTTTCTTTGAGGACAAGAATGTCAAATTCGAGGCGTCTCACATCCTCTTCCCTGTCCTTTAAATTTTCTTGACATTTTCTGAACTGTTGAATTGAAACAATTTTCCTCTTTTTCTTACTGCCACGAAACATCAGCAATTGTCTGTGTACTTTTTTAAGTTTCAAAAACTCTGCCTTGGTGTTAGAGAGCTCTCGTGCCAAAGTGTTATCATGTAATTTGGTTTTGAGTTCCTGAATCTTTCTGTCCTTTAAATCTATTTGCTTTTGCTTTCTCTTTAAGGCTTGATTAACTATACGTTTGGGAGTTTTCAACCGTGCCCTAAGTTCACTGATCTTTGTGTGATACTTTGTTGAAAGAGCAGCCCTGGATTCGGACACAAAATGTAGTCTTTTCTTCAATTTCTGTTTCCCTGGTGAAAGACTTAGAAATTCTCTGCTACATCTTGTTGAAACACCAGATGTCGATAGCATTGGTTCAGGTGAGGCAGCAGCTGTCGTTGGCGTTGCTAGATTCAGTGGAGGATGCAGACTATGACTGTCATCGCCCATGTCCTCGGTCTCTTGAAATATGGGCACTTGGCTTTCAGCTGATGTCAAGAATTCAGGATCTTGAGCACCAGGCAGTGGAATGTCATCTAAAGAAATGTGTTGACTGCCTTTTTGAAGTTTAAAAGTTTCATCACAAATTTCCATAAATGCTCCAAATTCCTTGGGATTGGTGAGTTTTTTAAACTTAAGCAAAGTCCGTTTAACGAGAGCCTGCACTCTTAACTTAACAGTAGCACATGAATAGCCTTCTGCATCCGACAAAGAGAAATGTGAACTCAGCGATTTCTCTGTTTCAGGCAGACTTTTTCCAAATGAGGTAAACAAGTACAAGATGTGTCCATTTTTAAGATCCCTCAGAGACTCGGGCATGACAGAGAAATTCACCTCAAGTTGAACTCTAGCTATGCCTGGCTGGGCTTTTGGATTGACAACTTTACATTTCTTCTTTGGAGACATCTGTTTACAATGTAAATTAAAAAAAACACTGAACAGCATTAACAGAAACAAGTTATTATTTGCAGTTTTAGAAAAAAAGGTAGAAATTATAAAGTTAAACGCTAAAACAAATAGTAAATACTCAAAAAGAAAATCATGTTTAATCAAAATTCAATTACTAGATCTAAACATCTATCCATTTCTTAAGGAAAGATTAACATTTTTAAATAGCCTAAGCGTCCAAAGAATATTCACAAATAATTCACAATATAACATGATTTTTAAATCTCATTTACATTAATTTATAGGCCAAATGGAAGGAATTCAGTGTTCAATTGCTGTAAATAAATGCCCATTTAAATCAGCTTTCCAGTGGGTCCCTGTGGAACGCGCTGGTTTAGAACGTTCACATTGCGGTAGATTTGTGCCTCAAATGCCGAGAAAAATACTGCGCGATATAATTTGCCCAAATTGAGCTACTCGCAATATTAAATTTTGTATAAAAGGATCTTTAGAAGCCCTTTTGAATGTAAAAATATACAACCTACCTTCTGCTATTTTCTTTATGAGACTCTGCGGTTGCTGACGGTCGCGGGTTTAAAGATTGATTTTTAAACTACTATAACTATTATTCAAGGCCTTTAAACCTAATAATAGCTTTTGCGACGAGGTCTTCCAGCGATTTTTCATTAATAATTAACTAGGCTGAACATTTTCGATTGGAACAGCTTAGAGAAAATCGCGTTTTAAACCCGCCCCCTCTAAACGGCGCCAAAATCGCGCACACCCTCAGCGGCAGATCTTCAAAGACGCTTCAGGTACGCTTTGCAACATACCTAATGTTACTGCATTGGAATAGGCATGTTTTTTTATGAAAGGTTTGATCAGCTGAGTCTTGTAACTGCTGGAGCTTAGTAGTGGGGATTTGATGAGATTGGAGGGTTATTGACCGGTGGATATACGTTTTCTCATGGAAAAAATCTAGAACTATGGGGTAATTTATAAAAACAACAATTAAAGAGCTGCCCATTGAAGTCATGAGGTGCAGTTTATCTTTACTGATAATCGTGGATTTCTGTTCCTAAAAACCCAAAGGAAGCAGATATTTGAATATTTCTAAGATAAAGGTAGATAGACACTAGATAAGTAATTGAGTACACCTTTGATCTTTACCATTGTGAAATTGGTAGATCAAAATAGTTTAAATGTGTATCTAATGGGTGAAAAAGAGAAAATATTGCTGCAGTTAGCCACCTTGGTCACTGTATATGAACCTTTTAAAACAAGTGTTAAATCTGTCAGCATTTTCTTTTGTCTTTATAAAGAGTGGAGTATTAATTACATTTTAAGAATGGAAACCATTTTTAATGATGAATTTGTGTGCATAGAGTGCAATATTTTTAGGTTTTAAGAATGGAAACCATTTTGGAAACTAAGGAGTTAGTGGGCATGAAAAGTTGACTGTGTTGTTGCAACAATAATATGCCTAGGATTTACTCTTGAAAAACATATTTTCCAGCATACCCACTTCCATAGATTAATACCAGTTATCTCAAGCAACTGTGCATCAAAGTCTGTGGCAGTACGGAGGTACGTTTTAATCTGTTTTTGCTCTGATTTTCAGTTGATAAACTGCTTAGGTAAAAAAATCATATTTGGCCTCATTGATTATATATGAAGGCTAAGGATATTAAATTTGTAAGTTTATGCAATGTGCATGTTGAAGATGTGTCATCAAGGTAAGCATGCTGCAGACCTTGAGATGCATAAGAGATTCTGGGATTTGCTGTTTCAATTGGCATCATTTAAAAAAAATGATCAGAAGCTTTCAAATATCAATCATGGATGCAAAATTAATCACATCATGATCCAATTACAAAAAAACGAATCTCTTGTTCAAGAGAAGATCTATAGCTCAAATTTCCATATTCTGGGCTTTTATCCTCTGTGTATTATGTGTATCCTTTGTGCAGAAGCAAATTAGGGAAGAAGCTGTGAGCCAGATCAAACACTGATGAATAGGAAATAGAAATTTGGAAAATTTCCCCTTCCCATATCCATTGCCAAAATGTATCTCAATTAGTGGCTTTCTCTTCCAAACTCTTATCACCCATTATGTGAGGGGACCAAAGTGATTGATGCTCTACCTAAACCACAACATTTAAAAGTAATATTCTTCTTCAGCAGCCCCTAAAGTTTCAGCAAACGATCAAGAATACTGGGTCAGTAATTAACTGGCTTTCATCCCGGTGCAACTAAGCTGTACTACTACTGTCAATAATATTCGTTAGTTTGGTATACCGTATTTCCCGGCAATGAAGACACTATTTTTTACCCTAAAATAAGGCCCAAAAATGTACCTGCGTCTTGGAAGCTTGTTAGCCAAGAAAGATAGACTTGGGCCAAATTGCTTTTAAAACATTGGGTGGGGGGACAATGAGGCATAACACAGAGGTTGGCAGCCTACGGCCCGGATCTGGCCCGTAACTGAACTCATCCAGCCCGCAGGAGTATTTTTTTCAATTAGTGTTCGCGACCTAGGAACTGCAGCCAGTCCCGGGGCACACAGGCGACCGGGGTGCTACAGCCAGACCTGCCAGCCGACCTGCGCGCTACAGCCAGTTCTGGGGCAGGCGAGCTGACCTGGGAACTGCAGCCAGTCCCTGGCACGCAGGCGACCTGGGAACTGCAGCCAGACCTGGGGCAAGCAAGCCGAATTGGGTGCAACAGCCAGACCTGGGGCAGGCGAGCTGACCTGGGAAATGCAGCCAGTCCCTGGCACGCAGGCGACCTGGGTGTCACAGCCAGACCTGGCACAAGCGAGCTGACCTGGGCGCTACAGCCAGTCCCGTTGTACGTAGGCGGTCTGGGAACTGCAGCCATTTCCGGGGCAAGCAGCCGACCTGGGCACAACAGCTAGACCTGGGGCAAGCAAGCCGACCTGGGAATGGCAGCCATTCGTGGGGCACGCAGCCGACCTGGGTGGCTGCGAGTGGCCGCCACCTCAGCGCCTTCTGCAGTTGGCAGGTAGCTACTGTCTCCATCACTCCCCCTCCCTCTCCCTCATGTGATCCCCGTCCCTCAGACCTGAACCGCACAGCGCATTGTGGGACAGACGAAGATGGAGGCTCCCCGGTCCTCATTGTCTCCTTGAAGGAGTTTCACATCTTCTTTTCTACTCACTAAACCAAACTCTTGATCCTGTCCCGACAGCCTTTTTTCAAAATTTAGCAACTCGAAATGGGGGTGCGTCTTCGACGCAGGTCTTCATTGCCGGGAAATACGATAATGATTTTGCACATTGCAGCTTGGTTCACAAACCTGTGAAATAGATTTCAAGTTGTGAATGGTCGTGAAATAGCTACATGAGCAACATTGTATGTAGTTTCTCTAATTATTTTTAGATAATAAGATACCTTTCAGTCACATTTCATTCCATTTCATGGACTGTATAGAGATATATAAATAATCTATGTGTGAATGTTGAATCATTTCTACTTGCATATTCACTTCCTATAGGTGTTTTCTATTAACAAACTAATGTTTTATTTTCAAAGGCGTTCATTTGCATTTTTGGAAAAGTTGCTGCTGGATTGGCAAACACACTCATTAGAAAAGTAAGTAAACAGCCAAGGAATAAGCTCTGTGCCTTTCAACTCAACAGACTACGGGTTATTTAGGTGTTGCTAATAAGCATCGTTTAAAATATAAACTTGCAATATGGTATCAATTTTTTGAGGATTGAGCAGCTAAATGATTACTGAAATGAGGCAAAATGGTGGGTGGGAAATGCTACATATTCTTTTGTAATAACATGGATTTAGTGGAAAAAACAGTGTGTTCTTTAGAAAAGTAAGGTACTTGGGGGATTTAAATAAGTCAACTGGCAATGAATGTGCTGTTTCCATAGCAATGGAAGGAAGGTCCTTGAACATGCATAATGAAGCTTCACCCCATTTTATTTTCAATACGCTGTGTGGCATTAAGTTGAACTTTGGAAGGATTGTACTGCTTATTGTGCTAATGTTTAATAGATTTTATCCCGAGTAATATTTTGGAACGTAAATAGGTACAACCGAGCTGCTGGTTTGCAATGAAACATTTTGAGTAGTTGTCATGCTGTCCTTTCTCTTTAGACATTCATCACTGGTGGTTGAAACTATAAAGAAGGGTGTCCATGATGCTGATTCAGAAGTAAGAATAGCAGCCCGAAAGTAAGTTTTTAACTATGTGAGATTAGTGTTATTACATTTATTTTAATTTGTATTCTTATCGTGTTAAAATGTACACTGTAAAGCTATTCATTAACAAAATGCTTCTTTTATATTTGGTTCAGATTCTTGGTTCTTGGGTTTGATTGATTTGGGTTTGATGGAATATTTAATTTTTCTCTTGATTTACCAAATGTTTGTTAATCCTTTGAAAAGAAGGAAGAAAATAGAAAATGTGGATGCTGTTAGGATACTTGATGGCATAAACTGAAATACAATTTTGTCCAAACTTTAGGATTCTTCCCATAAGAAATATTACACAAGACAAGAATTGTTGGAATGTTGTCACTGAGAAATGTCCATATTCAAAGCTTTATGTTCCCTTCCATCAATTTTCTTCTTTAAAAGTCAAAGTTGCCGTTTCTCATTGTCATGACACAAAATTAATGGTCTTTAACCCAGTGCTATGAGAAGAGTAATTGCCAAATTAGAATGATTTATAGTCTGAGAACATCTGCAATGTTTGTTTTCTTTGTTATGGTGAAAGTGGTGGTATTATAGAAATGTTGAGTTTCTCTACACATTCTATACATCAGCCACAGTTTTGGTTTAAACTTGCTGATATTTTAAGACTAAATTTGGAAAGGCAATAGTAATGAGAATGACCACAGGTTTAAATTGCTTGTGCTGACTTGGTTCAGCTTGGCTGGTCACAGAAACACAGCTGTTGCTTCATTCTCTGTGACAATGAGAAAGTAGCAAGGTTCATGTTTCCGATTTCTCTCCAGTTGTTCCTGATGTCATTGAACATGGGTGGATATTTACTAAAAAAAAATCCAGACTTGCTCTTGGTTGCTGCTGTGACAGACTGAAATCAGTATTTCAGGCTTTCACTTCAGCCTGGTTTACTATAGAAAACTGAACTTGATAAGGAATTGTAAAGTAGATGCCACAGAATTCTATGAAAAGTTCTCCGTCCCTTTAAAAAAAAATCATCTTTTAAGTCTCTATAAAGGACAATTTTTTATTTCTATTCCTAACAAAAAAATCTTAGCATATCTAGCAGGATGGAATTTTTTTTTAACGTTTGTTTACTTTTTGCTCTAAAATACTTTGCTCTAAAAAGTTATGTTTATGCAGTCTCAATTTAATAAATATTCCAAATATTGATTCAGATTTGGTCAGTACAGATTACCCACCCCCATTTGGTTATCTCCAAAACCTACTTAACTTGGAGATCTTGTTACCTGAAGTCTGGGGTCCAGTAATGATCTTTCGAAGGGGACAGTGCCTCAAAGAGCTCACTGATAATCACCTCCTGGAAGAAAGTCATCTGTGTCTTTATTGTAACTTTTTCAGCTGTTGAGGTTTCTCTAAAACATTTAAAAACTATTAAAAATGAAACGCAGCATTACAATTTTTAAAATATCCGAACGTTAAAAGTAGTAACATTGATAAGAACTTTAAACCTCTTTTGCTTTGTTTTTAAACGTATTTTTAATTAATCCATTTCCTTTTTTGTCATGATTTGAAATCAGCTTCCCCGTTGACACAAACTGGTCTAACTTTCAGTTGGGTCCAAAAACGTTTTGTTTCTTTCCCAGTGCAAATGCTGGGGATTTCTGTCAGATCTGTGTTCCATGGGCCTTCTTGTGTGGAGCATGTTGAAGATGCCCCACTAGCTCTAAATTCGGCATTTGCACATGTGTGAAAAGGCATTAGACCACATATTAGACCATTTGTGAAAATTTCAGTTTTTTTGGGACATGAGCATATAACATTCACCAGCAAACTCCAGGCCGTTAACCCCATTAATTCTCGATGCCCTGACATTACAGAATAAATTTGCATGCGGCAATAAACAGATAACAGCATCAAAGATTAATAATTGGACAATGTAGAGCATTTTTCAATTTCAACACATGCATGTACTAAGACAATTTTGAGTTGACATAATGTGTGCATTGAATAGCCACAGCATAGAAGGCTGTACAAGCATCTGTAAGAGCAACTACAGCCAATTCCCCTGTGCTCTTCCCATTGCCATATATTTTTCCCCATTCAGATACGTACCTAGCTCTTTTTAAAATAAGATTATTGAATCAGTTTCTACTCTGACACCTTTTGAGCATTCCAGACAGTAACTACTTGCTGCATTCCTTTCAAAAACCCTGATGTTTCATTTAGTTTTGCCAATTCTATATCTTCTGCCTCACAATCTTTCCATTAGCGGAAACAGTCGATCAATCTATAACCCTTGTGATTTCTAACATCTGTCAGAATCCTTGTAACCTTTGCCTCAGGGAGAACCACTCAGGCTATTGACGAAGCTGAAGGTTCTTTTCTCTTGAGTAAATCTCTGGGTCCTGTTCTAAAATTTTCACGTTCATTCCAATATCATTCATCAATTGAGTTGGAATTTTTCAGCAAAGAAATAAGTCTGCATTTAAATCTTTATCTAACAAAGGTAGTTGTGCTGATGGTCTACGTTTTTCTTTAGTGAATGTGGTTTCCCTCCTGCTGTCGTAGATGGATCCCTCACCCGCGCATCCTCTGTGTCCCATAGTTCTGCTTACGTCCCCCTCCCCCTGGAAGAACAAGGATAGAGTTTCCCTGGTCCTTGCCTTTCACCCCACCAGCCTCTGCATCAAATACATAATTTTCTGACATTTCAGCCACCTTCCCATCTCCACCCCTTTCTGCCTTTCGCAGAAACTGCCCCCCCCCCTGCAACTCCTTTGTTCAGTCATGCCTTCCCACCCAAACCACCCCCTCCCCAGGTACTTGCCCCTGCATCAACAGGATATGTAACACCGGTCGCTATGCCTCCTTCCTCACTTACATCCTGGGTCACCGCAGTTCTGCCAGGTGCAAGAGAGGTTCATGTGCACCTCTAACCTCTTCCATTAGACCAAAAGACACTGGAGCAGAATTAATCCATTCTGCCAATCAAGTCTACTCCACCTTTCAATCATGACTGATGTAATTTTCCCTCTCAGCCCCATTCTCCTGCCTTCTCCCTGTAACGTTTGACGCCCTTCCTAATCAAGAGCCTATCAATCTCTGCCTTATAAATGCCCAATGTCTTGGCCTTCACAGCCATCTATGGTAATAAATTCCACACATTCACCCCTCTCTAGCTCATCTACTATATTACCTGATGTGGCCTCCTTTACGCAAGCGAGTCCAAGCGTATGTTGAAAGACTCAGCGACCGTGTTCGGTCGCCAAGGCCTGCTGGATCTTCCAGTTGCTAACAGTTTTAACTCCCCTTCCCATTCTCATACTGGAGGAACAAGCACACGCCGCTTGGGTAGCTCACAACCTTATGGTATGAACATGGGAATTCTCCAATTTTAGGTAATTAACCTACAAACAACTGTGTGGTTGACATATTTCTATGCATGTACTAGTTCTGCTAATTCCAATTTGTATTTTTTCGAGTATGTAACTTTGAATGTAAATTGAGATGGGTGCTAATTCTGTAATCTTTATCTTCTATTTTTTAGAGTGTATTGGAATTTTCACAGCCATTTCAGTAGAGAAGCTGAAGTCTTGTTCAATTCATTGGAACCTTCCTACCAGAAGCCGCTACAGTCCCACTTGAAAAGTTCAGACAGCATTGTTTCGTTGCCTCAGTCTGATCGCTCGTCATCTAGTTCTCAAGAAAGTCTAAAGTAAGAACCATGGTAGACCAGCATTCTAAGTTTAAAAATGGTACAATGTTTTACGTTGAAGCTATTGGAGTCCAATTCCTGCAAGCAGTATAAATAATATCTACTTGACTCATCTGCCAGAACTAGATTGGAAATTTAAGTTTGTGCTTTAAATCAGGCAAGAGATACTTTTCCAGCTATCAAATGTGATGGGATGTGATGTACACTGATTTTTGGAAGGCTATCGATGAAATCATTCACCAGATGTTTATCAACAAGGTTAAAGTGGGTGTTTACAGGGATTATTAGGCAAGGAGTAGAAATAAAAGATTATTCCATGTTGGGAGACTGGCTTGTGGGATGCCAGGGCTCTCGCTTAACTTTTTTTCCGCTTTTTAGGTTGCCAAATGACAGTTTAGGTGGTTATTTAAGACGGTTTGCATGAAGCGTGTGATAATGTGCTTGGATGAAGTGCGTAGTTACCAGTTGGAATTATGCTCAATGAAGCATTCACATATTATGTTCAAGAAGAAACTGCAGATGATGGAAAATCGAAGGTAGACAAAAGTGCTGGAGAAACTCAGCAGGTGCAGCAGCATCTATGGAGCGAAGGAAATAGGCAACATTTCAGGCCGAAACCCATCAGTCTGAAGAAGGGTTTCGGCCCAAAACGTTGCCCATTTCCTTCGCTCCATAGATGCTGCCGCATCTGCTGAGTTTCTACAGCACTTTTGTCTACATTCACATGTTATTTCTGCTTCAAATAAAGTCACAAACTAAACATATTCACCAATCAAGACATTATATATACCGCAATGACATGCAGCAAAATTATAATACAATATCTCAACTCTTTTTACATATTGCAATTGATGCAAGCATGTTTTCTGTGAAGGACCAAAAATTACCATAATATGGCCATAGCATGGGTCGTTATTGCTATTGGCACAGAAACACTCTCGCTTCCCACATAATTTATCCACAACAAAATATACAGGTTGCAAGGAAATTTCTAAAGGCATTTTATGATAATAGCTGTTAAAACCGACTACCCATCTGACATTACACTAACTGACAAGTGAAG
This sequence comes from Amblyraja radiata, assembly GCF_010909765.2. NCBI lineage: Eukaryota > Metazoa > Chordata > Chondrichthyes > Rajiformes > Rajidae > Amblyraja > Amblyraja radiata. The sequence continues at coordinate 74,613,915 of NC_045962.1, forward strand.
GCCAAAGGACATAACTGCAGCAAATGTTATTTTGGTAATATGTTTAAAGGTATCAAAACAAATAATAACATTGGGAATTAAAACACATTTGATTGCATTCCGTTATCAAACATAGTAAATGTTCGCTCTGAAGACCATGAAGCACAATAGGGTCAGGGGGTGTGTGAATCAGTGCGGGGTGGATAGATGGCGGGGGGGGGGGGGGAGGGATGGGGGGGGATCAGTACAGGATGAATGGGGGTAGACAAAAATGCTGGAGAAATTCAGCGGGTGAGGTAGCATCTATGGAGCTAAGGAAATATGCAACGTTTTGAGTCGAGACCCTTCTTCAAACTGTTCCTCCCATTCTTCTTGATGGATGGGGGGGGGGGTCAGCACAGGATGAATGGGGGGGATCAGTACAGGATGAATTGGGGGGGTCAGGACTGTGGATCCGAGGGTCTGTGCAGGATGAATGGGTAATCACTACAGGATGAATGAGGGGATCAGTACAGGATGAAGGAGGGGATCAGTACAGGATGCATGAGGGGATCAGTGCAGGATGCATGAGGGGATCAGTACAGGATGAATGGTGAATCACTACAGGATGGATGGGGGGGATTGGTGCAAGGTAAATGGAGGGTGGGTCAGTACGGGATGAATGGGCGGATCAGTGCAGTATGAATGGGGGGAGAAGTGCAGGATGGATGGGAAGGGGGGTCAGTACAGGATGAATTGGGGGACCAGTGTAGGATGGATGGGGCGGGGCGGGGTGGGGGGGGGGGGGTGGCAGGAGAATCAATGCGAGGTGGGGAGGGTGATGAATAGATTGGGGGGCGGGGGGGGTAGAGGAGGTGGGGAGGAAGGAAGGTCAGCGCTCCTGGGACAACATCGCCCCGCTGCCTTGGCCGTCCCTGTCCAACGCCAAAGTGCCGCCGCCTCCATGCCACCGCCTCCCTCCTCCGCCAGCCGACAGGAAGGTGCGGGGCTGAGCGGTGCAGTTCAAAGATCCTCTAGCTATAGGATCTGTCATGCAGCTGCTTCAGACGGCGGAAGGAGGCCTCCGCCTCTCCCTCCCTCTCCTCCCGGCCTCGGCGTGCGGGAGGGGTCGTGAAAGCACCGTTGGCGGATTTGCGGCCGCTATCAACGATCTTATATAGCTCCGCTATAAGATCTTTGGCCGCTATCGCCCTGATAACCGCCACTGCTTGCAAATCCGCCAACGGAGCTTCCACAACCCCTCCCGCACGCCGAGGCCGGGAGGAGGGAGAGAGGGAGGTTCCTTCCGCCGTGCAGGAGAAGGAGGCGGTGTAGCCGCTATCGCGGCCGCTGTTGCCACTGTTCGGAGCCCGTCATTTGCTTCGACCCTTCGCCACCACGCACCCAGTGTCTTTGCCCCACAATCAAAGTTACTAGACGAATACAGCTGCCGCCGCCGCCCGACACGAAACGTCATGTTCCTTTTCACCAGAGTTGCTGCCTGACCCGCGGAGTTACTCCAGTTTTTTGTGTCTTATCGGTATAAACCAGTATTTGATTGCCAAGACGGGCAAAATGAGTCGGCATTTAGGTTGCCCGGCTGCACTTTGAGTGGTCAATCGCACCCGGGCAACCTCCAATTTCGAGCCCTGGATGCTAAAGGGGTCAGCGGTTGGGCCCAGATTTATGTCATCAATTAGGCTTAGAGCATCAAATATTTTTTGGTTTTCCGATAATATTGAACTGGTGGTGTAGAGGCTATAATAGTGAATATGGGGGAAAATCGAAAGAGTCTTTAGTTGGATATTGTCAAGATAGAATAAAACAGGAAACACAGTTTGTTAGGTGTAACAAAAGCCGAGTATTTGTTAAATTGTGAATAATTAAATAGTGTTCATGTTCAAAGGGACTTGGTCCTTTTATGCAAATCATGGAATGTCAAAATATGCATGTAGTGGACAGTCAGGAGGCCAAGGTCCGTTACAGGGAGAAGGCATGAGAATGAGATTAAGAGGGGAAAATGGACCAGCTTTGATCGAATGGCGGAGTAGACCAGGTGGGCCTAATGGCCTAATTCTGCTGTCTGATGATCTGTGATCGTATGATCAATGGGATGTTAGTTTTTATAAGTGAGTTTGCAAGAGGATTTTGATTGCACAAGTGACAAAGTTGTATTTGTACAAGGCCTTGATGAGATCACATCTGGAGTACTGTGTCCAGTTTTGGTTTCCTTAGGAAAGGATTAACTTGCAATAGAAGAACTGCAGTGAAGATTTGTTGAAGGAGACTGGGACTATTTATAGGAATGCGAGGAGAACTAATAAGAATTATAAAAACTTCTTAAAGGATTTGGCAAATTAGATGCAGGGAGTATGTTTCCCCAACCAATGGATTCGAGCAGAAGGTACAGTTTGAGAGTAAGGTTTAATATGAAGCTACGAAGAGGAGGGCAATCTTCACTTAGTTGGTAATGAAAACCTTGGAATGCTCTACAACAGAGCCGCGGGCACTTGGTTATTGAGTTCATTCAAAATCAGAGATTTCCTGATATTATGGAAATTGAGGGAAGTGATGAATATGCTTAGTGTTGAGATAAAAGTCCATCCATGATCTTTAAGTGATGGAGCATGCTTGAAGGACCAGATGGATTATTCTTACTTCTTGTGTTTTATTCAAAAAAAACCATGAACAGAATTTAATCATGTTATCTGCTTTTGTAACAGTCGTCCCCTGTCCACAAAGCGAAGTCCAACTGGGAGCACAGTATCACGAGGTAAGATGAACGACTAATTTGGTTTAGTTATTAATCAACATAAAATGAAATGTCACCATAGTTCAAGCTACAAGTTTCCTTGGGACAGGGTACATTTTCCAGTCCCTCAAGTTGCCTGTTAGATAATATGTGATTGCCAGAATTTCATTTATTTACATAGTAATGATTTCTAATCATATGAAATGTTACACTGGATTTCATAGTGCCATATATCATCAATGCTGGAATTGAAGCCACTTACTTGCAGCTACAATACTTTCCCCTCTTGTTTATACTCTGAACTTCTGAGAGTATAAACAAAAGACTAATTCTTCTTAGCTAAGTAGAAGTAGAAGGGAATTCAATGTTTTCTCCTTGCCCAGAGACCATTGGATCTTAGTCCCTGAAAGAGTTGTGGCAGATCCTGTTTGTCTGAGTTCACAGATCTACCCAAAATTGTATTGTAACTAAATACCCAAATTATGAAAATAAGGTAATTCATGCAAAGCATGTTAAAACTGTCTGAAGACATGAATTCCCACACATTTCAAGAATAAATTACCGAGTATATTATAGCTATCTTTCTATCCATCTCAATCTCTAATGCCAACTAGAGAGCGACCCTGACCTACCATCTACCTCATTGGAAACCCTCTGACTATCCTTATTTGGACTTTACTGCACTTTATCTTGCACTCAACATTATTCCATTCATCCTGTATCTGTACACTGTGGACAGCTTGATTGTAATCATGTATAGTCCTTCCGCTGACTGGTTAGCATGCAACAAAAAGTTTTTCACTGTACCTCAGTATATGTGAAATAACCTGAACTAAATTAACTAAACTAAATATACTGAACTTTGCATATCTTCCAAGTAATATGAAAAGGAACCTCCCAAATAATATTTTAGAGTAAGTATTTTGTTTGCGTACAAATCAGCAGACAAAGGGGCTAATCAAATATTTTTGATTTTAGAAACATAGAAGGTGCAGGAGTAGGCCATTCAGCTCTTCGAGCCAGCACCGCCATTCAATATGATCATGACTGATCATCTAAAATCAGTACCCTACTCCTGCTTTCCCCCCATATCCCATGATTCCTTTAACCCTAAGAGCTAAATCTAACTGTCTTGAAAACATCCAGTGAATTGGCCTCCACTGCCTTCTGTGGCAGAGAATTCCACAGATTCACAACTCTCTGGGTGAAAATATGTTTCCTCATCTCAGTCCTAAATGGCCTACCACTTATTGTTAAACTGTGACCCCTGTTCTGGACTCCCCCAACATCAGGAACATCTTTCCTGCATCTAGCCTGCCAATCCTTTAAGAATTTTGTATGGTTCTATAAAATGCCCTTTCATCCTTCTAAATTCCAGTGAATACATGCCCAGTCGATACATTCTTTCATGATATGTCAGTCCCGGGAATTAGCCTGGTGAACCTACACTGCACTCCCTCAATAGCAATAATGTCCTTCCTCAAATTAGGAGACCAAAATTGCACACAATAGTCCAGGTGCGGTCTCACCAGGACCCTGTACAACTGCAGTAGGGACCTTTCACTGTTTGCTCTTCCCAATGCATTACCTCCATTTACTGCTGCTACTTATTGTTTTCCTGTAATTAAAACCTCAAGTGCATCAAATCTCAACTGCTTGGTCCAATTTTGTGGCACCTACAAATAATTTAAATTTAGCACTTACAAATAAATCTCCTTCCATTCACAAACGGTTTGTAACCATTATCTTTTCAAGCTCTTAAAGAGCCAATTTTGCTATTATTACTTGGAACTCATGGGCATTCACTTTATTGATTATGTGGGGTTTTGCCTGAAGCCTCATAGATTACATCAAAGATGCTGCCCTCATTGTCCTTAAAATTCATAGTTGTTTGAGTCTGGGAATGATTGACAGGAGAGCAATGAGGTTCATCTAATTGTACAGATATTTAGGATGATTGGCAGGATTAAATTGTTGCAGATGAGCTGATAAATATTGACATCCCCTCGCATTCCTTGATAGGAAAAATATTCCATCATTAATTGGAATTCATTTATGGACTTCAGTCACTAACAAAGGACCTCAAATCTTTTCCACTTTCTCTTCCTTCAAATGTCATATTACTGTCAAATGAACGCAATGAGTTAAAGCAAATGCGTGTTACTGATTTATTCACCTTCATTTCTTATATGTTGATGGGTAATTGTTTCTGCCACACATCCAATTTTGCGTGATCTAAAAATTCTAAAATAAGTATAAAAGTGAATATTAACTTTATACTTAGAAATTATTTGTTGTGAGTTATACAAGAATTATAGAATGAGAGGAGGGATAATGTGGACTTTAGAAGTTTTAGCTAAGGCATTTAGAATGCCTAAGTGTATAGAGAAAAAGGTAGTATTTAGTTCGAATACGATTAACAGTTAGATGTGCTGCAAAGTGTGAGGTTATGAACAACGGGGTTAGTATCCTTGAGGAATAAGATTACATGTAGCCAAGGTTCAGCTGATTCATCTTGTGGGATCAGGTCCTTGAGTTCTTCATTTGCAACTGGTGTCAATAGAGGATTGTTTTGTAGCAGGAAAAGGCTTCAATTGAGACTTCTGTTGATAAATCATCGAGGGACATTGAAGTTAGCTTCAAGCAAGGTAGACAAAGTCTTTTGCAGGAAAGTGGTGGATCATTTGTGTTTTACTTTTATTTTGTCTGTTAAGATAAGCACTTCAGTTTCATTATCTTTGCGATCATCATTCAGAATTTACCACCAAATTTTTAATGCTCTTTTTTTGTTACTTTATTTTATAGCTTCTACAGTTAGTGGAAAACCTGTATCCACCACGGGTGCTCTGCAACGCTCTCGCAGCGACGTTGATGTGAACGCAGCCGCTAATGCCAAGTCACGTTTAATTGCAACTCCAAGCAACACACCTGGACATTTTAGCGCGGCTGCAGCTTTACCTCCAGGATCCTATGCTTCCCTAGGTAACGATTAGGCTTACATAAAGTTTCTGGGACTGATGATTTTTCTAATTCTCCTATGGAAATTCAAGTGCTTTGAAACACTACAATATGTTTAATATTTAAATTTAGGACTAGATATAAAACTTAAATTAGTATTCTTTTAGAAGAACTTTTCATTTAGATTCAATTCCTCAACCTTGTATGAACAAAGACTGTTTCAGTAGCAAGATATTGACTGTAAAAAATGCAATATCAGCCAGGTTTGTGATGCATTTATTTGTAAGAGAAATGTTTATTCGTGACTGGTATCTCATTACAGATTAAGTTATTTCTTTGTGCCTGACAATTACAATCAATAGGTTATTTGCCAATCACTTTGGTGGATTTGTTTTCAAGAAATCTTGAAACAATGATATCTTATGAAATGTTTCAGTAAAGCTGAATTACAATATGTTACCAAATGTACACAGCTTATTTTTGTGTGCACATCAGATCGTGAAGTTGTAAATTTGTGCGAAGGTATCAAGTCATAAGGTAATGCTTGCCTTCTTTGTACGAGGCAATGAGTATAAGAGTCAGGATTTCATGATGCATTTTGTAGGTGGTTGCTTAAGACATATTTGGAATACTGTATGCCATTTTCATCGCCCCATGACAAGAAAAATGTGACGGCTTTTGAGAGAGTGCAGAAGGGTTTACTAGAATGCTGCCTGCCTTAGAAGGTATCGGCTATATGGAGAGGTTGGACAAACTTGGATTGTTTTCTCTGGAGCGTCAGAGGCTGAGTGGAGACCTGATAGGTACAGATAGGGTTGATAGGTATAGATAGGTCAGAATCTTTTTTTTCCAGGGTGGAAATGTCAAAGACTAGAGAGCAGAGCTTTAAGGTGAGAGGAGATGTGTGGGGCAAGGTTTATACACAGAGTGATGGGTTGCTTGTACGAACTGCCTGGGATTGTGGTGGAGGCAAATACGATAGTGGCATTTTAGAGCCTTGTGAATAGGCACATGGATATGTGGAGTATGGAGAGAGATAAATCTCATGCAGGCAGAGGAGATTAATTTAAATTTGCATCATGTTCGGCATGGATTTTGTGGGCCGAAGGGCCTGTTTCTGTGATGTACTCTGCTATGAATTATTCATATCAAATAGTGTTAGATCACTTTCTATATCTCTGAAAGAAAATGCTTCGAACTTGAAAGATTATGAGTTTACAACCCATAATTGTTAGCACTACGCTAGAGTTGTATTGCACAGACAGAGGGTATTTGGCCCAACCTGTTCATGCAAAATAAGGTGCCCATCTAAGCGAGCTCTGTATACTTACCTCTGAATCTTTTCTATCTACTTGTCCAAATGACATCTGAATTTTGTAATTGCAGCTAACTCTACCAATTTCTCTGGCAAATTATTCCATATATTCACTACCATCTACATGAATAATTTGCCCTCCGATCTCTCTTAAATATTTCCCATCTCTTATATCCGTGGCCTCTAGTTGTCCACAAGGAGGGGGGGAAACTCTGGTTATCTACCTTATCATTGCCCCTCATTTTATGAACCTCCATAAACTAATAATTTAATTGGGGCTGGGGAAAACAAGCCCAATTTATCCAATTTCTCCCATAACCCAAGCCCTCCATTCCTAGCAGCCTTCTGGTGAATCTTCTCTGCACCTTCTCCAGCTTAATCACATCTTTTTGCAATATGGCTCCCAAAACTGCAACAATACTCCTGGTGAGTTCACACCAATATATTGTGCAGCTGTAACGTGATAGCCCAACTCCTGTACTCGAGTGCTGTGACCTATGAAGGCAATCATGCTGTATGCCGCCTCACCAGACTGTCTGCCTGTGCTACAACCTTGAGGGAACAATGTACATGTACCTCTGGTTTCCTCGGTTCTACATCACTACCCAGGGTCCTGTCATTCATTTGTGTTTGTCCTGCCATGGTTTAACTCTCCAAAATGCATCATCTCGAGTTAAATTCCATCTACCATTCCATGTCTAACATTCCCTGAGCATAAGATCAATGTTAGTGTCCTCCTTTTATTTTAAATACATCATTGAATACTTATTTTCTTTGTCATGAGTTTAGATTTTTGAATTTTTACTTGCAAAGTATTTCTAAAAGGTCTTTATTGGGATCACTTTACATAGTATCACACTCCATCTAAAGAAACAATGCTGATTTGTTTTGCAATGTAAGAGAGACATAGTTTGATGGTTTTCAGGTCTTTTTGCTACTATTACCCAATTTGTGCCTTCCACAATTTTAGAAAAGTATTACAGCTTCATAGGCTTCTTTTGTTTACTATAGATTAAATTAGCGAGCTCATCTTTGCTAATCTTACTAACATTTCCCTATCTTCTTTTGCTGAAAGATGGCACATCCACTAAAGCTGAGGGTAAGCAGCTTGTTTTCTGTTACCAGCTGTCTGTCCCATTTTGTGTATTCTGGCTGGTATCTGTGACAACACAATTCTTTTAGTGGTTTCCATCTGTGACTATAATTGGTACCTCGCATGAATTGTTGCATGGTAAAGCAAAATATATGTATAAATAATATATATATATATATATATATATATTTCCTCAGTTATATCTAGCAATGTTAACCATCTTTTATTCACAGTTTGGATTTGTGGAGTTGATGTTGCAGTGGTTGGACTCTTCAATATAAAATGTACTGAAAATATATTTGTTATCAGTGTTAACAATGGTTTTGAAAGTTTAAGACCTTTCAAATTTTAAGTTAGGCGGCCTTTCAAATTAAATTCTCTTGTCTGAAGGTAATTGCAGTGCTCTTTAAATATTCAAATGAAGAGAGCTGAATCGATCTGTAAATTAGTAGTAACCATTTGATCAGATCAAACTATGTCAACGTTGTTGCTGATCTTTGGAATTTATTGAGGAAAAAACATGTGGCTGTGGTATTGTTGAGTTCACAATCCCATTGTTGAAATTGCAGCGTGATCAAGATAACGTGTGGTGAAATCTGCGTTAGAATGAAAGCTGCAGGTCACATCAGGCTGACAATATTCATGAGGTGTTATTTTGAAAGGCAGAGTAAATAATAATTCAGCAGGATTTATTTTATCCTAACTTTTTTGTAATGCGGGTTATTGGACATTGTATGAATAAATTAACAAGAAAAATAAAATAAATGGGGCAGAAAACAAAACCTGACTTTTCTATTTTCGAGACGTCGTTTTTATTCAAGGTATCAAATTTTGGATATCAAAAAGTATCAGCTTTAAGATCAAAGTATTGAATGTGTCTGATTATGCAATTATTTGTTGTTTCATTACATTGTCTTCCTTTTGTACATACAATTTTGTCACAATTTCAATTGTTTACTCCATTTAAGGTGCTTCCACAATGAAGGATGGTAAGAGTTGTGCAGGAATTGCGCTTGTGAGCTTAGGCTGTGGCAGAGATGGCATCTTATTTTGTTAATTTGCTGATTGAGAGCAATTTTCTATTAATTGCTGACATTTACAGTTAATTTCTGACACCTAGACTATATATAATTTATTTCCACCGTGCATTTAATATGCAAAGGCAAACGGGTAGTTCTAATACTTATTTGTTGAACTGCTTGATATAACTAGAGATGAAAGTTTATACTGCTCTTGTAGCTGCTTGTAGTTTATCTAATTTGCTCTAACTTCAGTTCTAATGTGCAGAGTTCTGAAATTGGCTTCATGCATGTAGCTCAAACTAGTTGTCTGCGTAATATAATTAAATTAAAACATGTTGAAGAGGAGCTTCAGAGTATTTTTCCATTTTAATAACTTAAAGTATTGCAAAGAGCCCCTGTCAGTTTGTGGAAGATTATTCAGTATAATAGTCAAGATAACTGAAGCAAACTCATTTATCATATTCCTTGTGTATATTTCCAACTATATGGAAGGATGTTAATGATGCTGCATTGAGTATATATGGGAGTGCATACTGACACGATTTCCAACCAGATAAGCCCTGGTAGTATGAAGAGGTTGTTTGTAAGGGCGACTACTGTGAGTAACCTTTCGATACACAAATACACAGATACACAAATTCTTGCAGCCACCTTAAATTGGAACTGTCATGTCAGTAGCAAGTAACTATTATACCTATGAAAAAAGTTTTTCTTTTGCATGTAGATGTTGAAAGACCCGAAACACCCAATGACCCCAGGTTACATCACTGATGATGTGTTCAGGAGCATCTATCGATGTATTTGTATCAATGCAATCATTAACATTAGCTCCAGTCAGAAGCACCATTATGAAATTCTGAATTACCAGATTTATTACATTTTATGGCTATTATTTCCACAATTCTCATGATACAATATTATTTCACAAATAATAGTAAACAACTGATGCCATAGCCAAGTGACTGTTACACGTGTGTGAAGGAATTGCAGATGCTGGTTTAAACCAAAGACACAAAATGCTGGAATAACTCAGCGGGACAGGCAGTATCTCTGGGGAGAAGGAACGGGTGACGCCTCGGGTTGAGTCTGAAGAAGGGTCTCGACCCGAGGCGTCACCCGTTCCTTCACTCCAGAGATGCTGCCAATCCCGCTGAGTTACTCCAGCATTTTGTGTCTATCTTTGACTGGTACACATGTATGGCTACCTAGTCAAATACAGTGCCCTCCGTAATGTTTGGGACAAAGACCCATCATTTCTTTATTTGCCTCTCTACTCCACAATTTGAGATTTGTAATAGAAAAATCACATGTAGTTAAAGTGCACATTGTCAGATTTAATAAAACCCATTTTTATATATTTTGGTTTCACCATTTAGAAATGACAGCAGTGTTTATACACAGTCCCCACATTTCAGGGCACCATGATGTTTTGGACACAGTAATGTCATGTAAATGAAAGTAGTCATGTGTCGTATTTTGTTGCATATCCTTTGCATGCAATGACTGCTTGAATTCCGCGATTCATGGACATCACCAGGTGCTGGGTGTCTTCTCCGGTGATGCTCTGCCAGGCCTGTATTGCAGCCATCTTTAGCTTATGCTCGTTTTGGGAGCTTTTTGTTTTGTTTCGGTTTTCTCTTCAGCATATAAAAGGCATGCTCAATTGGGTTCAGATCGGGTGATTGACTTGGCCGCTCAAGAATTTACCATTTTTTAGCTTTGAAAAACTCCTTTGTTGCTTTAGCAGTATGTTTGGGATCATTGTCTTGCTGTAGAATGAACCGCCGGCCAATGAGTTTTGAGGCCTTTGTTTGAACTTGAGCAGATAGGATGTCTATACATTTCAGAATTCATTATGCTACTGCCATCAGCAGTTGTATCATCAATGAAGATAAGTGAGCTAGTACGTTCAGCAGCCATACATGCACAGGCCGTAACACCCCCACCACCGTGTTTCATAGATGAGGTGGTATGCTTTGGATCTTGGGCAGTTCCTTCTCTCCTTCATACTTTGCTCTTGCCATCATTCTGATATAAATTAATCTTCATCTCATCTGTCCACAAGACCTTTTTTTCCAGAACTGTGGTTGCTCTTTTTAGGTACTTCTTGGCAAACTGTAACCCGGCCATCCTATTTATGCGGCTAACTGCAAGATGCGGTTTGCATCTTGCAGTGTAGCCTCTGTATTTATGTGCATGAATTCTTCTGCAGACAGTGGTCATTGACAAATCCACACCAGACACCTGAAGAGTGTTTCTGATATGTCGGACAGGTGTTTGGGATTTTTTCTTTATTACAGAGAGAATACTTCTGTCATTAGCTATGGAGATCTTCCTTGGCCTGCCACTTCCTTTGTGATTAGTAAGCTCACCAGTACTCTCTTTCTTCTTAATGATATTCCAAACAGTTGATTTTGATAAGCCTAAGGTTCGGCTGATGTCGCTAACAGTTTTATTCTTGTTTCTCAGTCTCATAATGGCTTCTTTGACTTTCATTGGCACAACTTTGGTCCTCGTGTTAATAAACAGCAATAAAAGTTTCCAAAAGTAATGGAAAGACTGGAGGAAAGACAAGGTGCTGAGAGCTATCTTATACCTGCATAAAGGAGGCAATTAAACACACCTGTGAAGCCCTATGTCCCAAACATTATGGTGCCCTGAAATGGCCGGACTATGTATAAACACAGCTGTATTTTCTACATGGTGAAACCAAAATGTATAACAATGGCCTTTATTAATATCCCACAATGCTAAAAATGAGAATCAGGATTAAAACTAAATGCTAGAAATCTGAAAGAAAATCCTGGAAACACTCAGCAGATCAGGCAGCATTTAGGGGGGGAAAATCACATTTCAATTCAGTTTCTGATGAGTATTTGACCTGAAAAGCTCTGAGTGTTCCTGGTATTTGTATTTTCATTATTGCAAACATTGATCCTCGTTTTGCTGCGGGTTGAGCCGAAATGATCTTTTCTATTTTATAATTTCTACAATGCATTCTGTGTGTGCATAATTGTATTATATAAATCACATTGTGACTGTTAGGACTGGGTCACTTAGCTGATGCATATCTCACAGCTGTTCCTGCATCATATCTAGGGTATTTATCTGATGTCTATTGGACTTCTCCTGCATTTTGACTGAATAACAATTAGTGCATTTGGGATAGTTTGGTGATAATGTCAGCAAAACATGGTTGTGGACAGATGTGGCTTAATGCCAGAAGTATTTTGAAAAATAATCAAACCCCTTTATGAATCATACCCATCGCACCTTTATAGACTATAAGTTTACAGTTGGATTTGGGGAGCCTGAAGTTTGTTTAAAGAAAAAGTCAAACCAGTGGGTTACCAGTGAATATGATAGGCTTGGATATTGTAGTCAATTTAAAAATAAGGAACCTGAAATGGCAGTAGATGGAGGAACCAACCCCAGCGGCAAGACCCTCTCCATGTTGGGTGTTATCTTGACTTGGGAATGTTATTGTTCCTTTTGCATTGATGGGTGTGATTACTGGAGATAGACACAAAATGCTTGAATAACTCAGCGGGTCATCCAGCATCTCTGGAGAAAAGAAATAGGTGACGTTTCGGGTTGGAATCCTTCTTCAGACTGGAAAGTAATGACTGGAACATACCGCTCGCACTGTGTGAGTTCCTTCAGCACTTGCACTGCAATATTTAAGAAGATAGTACACCTCTACCATCCAAGAGATATTAAAGATGGATAATGAATGTTGGCCGGGCCAACTGTGCTAAGTAAATCTGGAGACAATAGACAATAGGTGCAGCAGTAGGCCATTTGGCCCTTCAAGCCAGCACCGCCATTCAATGTGATCATGGCTGATCATCCCCAATCAGTACCCCGTTCCTGCCTTCTCCCCATATCCCCTGACTCCACTATTTTTAAGAGCCCTATCTAGCTCTCTCTTGATAGCATCCAGAGAACCTGCCTCCACCCTCTGAGGCAGAGAATTCCACAGACTCACCACTCTCTGAGAAAAAGTGTTTCCTCGTCTCCGTTCTAAATGGCTTACTCCTTATTCTTAAAATGTGCCCCCTGGTTCTGGACTCCCCCAAGATTGGGAACATGTTTCCTGCCTCTAGTGTGTCCAAGCCCTCAACAATCTTATATGTTTCAATGAAATACCCTCTCATCCTTCTAAACTCCAGAGTGTACAAGCCCATTTTACAGTGTTGTGAGACGTGTCCCCCCCCCCCCCCACAGACTTTTCTGATCTTCCCCAAGACATAAATGTTTTGATGGATAAGAAAGAGTAGTCTTGATCAAGCCTTGCTTTCTTTAAATGTGTTCAACAATTAATTCCAAATCTTTCCTAATCTTTTCTACATGCTTATCATTCAAGTTTAATTTCTTCTGATTTTTCAAATCAAAGTGTAACTGCAAATTTTATTTTTCATTTGTTGAGATTTAATGTATCGTTTGAACAGTAGGGATCAACATGAATTTGAATGTGATAATTTTCTATCACTTTTGCTTCTGCAATGTTATATTTGTTTAACCCATGCACTAAGCACCTGTGCACTTGTATGTAATCCATCCTTGTGTTAGTTCCTCTATTTACGAACATTTGATTTGAAAAAAAATCCTAATGTCACTAACGTCTTCAATTGATGAATGTATATATTTTTGCTGTAATGAACATCGTACCATTCTCCATTTTATGAAGTACTTTAGGCCAGTCTTATTACTTTAAAATTCCATAAAACAAAATATTCGTAACTTGAGGAATGGCTTTTGACGCTGTACTAGATAGTAATATTTAAGTTCAGTAATGGATTAAAGTAAAATGAAATGTTTATTTAATATTGGTTGATTATAGATATGCCATTGATCCACAGAATTAATTTGTTTTATGTAATGAATTAAATGCATATTTTCAAATGTAACAACAGCTTGTGTTGGAATGCAGTACTGTTTTTAGTAGTACAAATAAATGCTGGTGCTGCTTGTCTTATTATATACAAACTTTTTTATTACTTGAGCATCAACAAAATTAGTTACCATCTGTTCATATTTTAAAAATGTTTATACAGTGGACATTTTCTAAGACCGATACTTTCTCTTCCAGTATTTATAGGTTGGAAGATAAAATATATGAAAATTTGTTGTGTATCACTGTAAACATTGACTTTTCATCTACATTAAAAACACTAACCTTTTCAAAAGGTTATTTACCATGGTTTGCAGTTACTGATGCCAGCTGTGCAAGTACAATTGTTTTATTGAGTAAATATGTTCTAGATCATGTGCGTTTGAATGAAATTAGCTGCACACTAAGCACCTTTGGCTGTCTCAGTGTTTGCTCTATGTATAAGTACTGGGCAGTTGTTGAGTCAATTATTACTAATTCAACATTGATTTTTGTGTAATTATCTAGATTTTAGGTGTATTTTATAATTTTGCTGTTCTGTGATCCACTTCTAATAAGCTGAAATGTATATAGGTTGTGAAAATGGTTTGGAAAGGTACATAACTAGCATTTGCAAATTACAGAGATATCTGTGTATATATACAGGTCGGGTACGCTCTAGACGTCAAAGTTCTGGGAGTGCCACCAGTGTTGCCAGCACACCCGCTGATACCAGAGGTCGTAGCAGAGCTAAAGTAGTTTCTCAGTCCCAACGTAAGTGAAACAAATTACTACTGGCAAGTAATATAATTTGCCGTAATACATGTGTGGCATGTTTAATTCGTTAGACCAAAGAACTCCAGAGTCACGTAACTTTGTTGCACTATGAAGAATGGTGCTGTGTAGTTCTGCCCCCTTGAGGGAAAATAATGAAACCTATTTTTGTACATGGTATGCATTGTTCGCTGTGGTGTTGATCACAGTAATCTAGTGAAAACTTTCTTGCTGATACTTGTTTTGACTGGAAATTATGCTATTCCAGAAGAACATAGACAGATTAGTGGATTTGATAGATTTGCGATTGAAGCATTATTCTCTAATTTTATAGTTGCACATTTTCAATTATGATCCATCCATTTGTCTAATATATTTTAGAGTCATAGTTACAAAGCGCAGAAACAAGCCCTTTGGCCCACTCGTATCAAGGCTGGCCATCGTGTTTAAGTTGCAGAAATATTCACTTTCTGTATATAGGTCCTAAATTGTCTGCTCCTTTAAAATTATAGTCATTTATTCGATTAAACCATTTAAATTACTGCTATACAGTTTTTTTTTTTTAAATTTTCAGGGTAATTAACTTGGAGTCACACAAATATTTTTAACACCAATTTTGAATGACAATAGACAATAGGTGCAGGAGTAGGCCATTCGGCCCTTCGAGCCAGCACCGCCATTCAATGTGATCATGGCTGATCATCCCCAATCAGTATCCTGCCTTCTCCCCATATCCCCTGACTCCGCTATTTTTAAGAGCCCTATCTAGCTCTCTCTTGAAAGCATCCAGAGAACCCTCCTCCACTGAGGCAGAGAATTCCACAGACTCGCCACTGGCTCAGTTTGTGAAAGTGACCAAGCAGGGGTATGAGAGAGGTTTTTGTGATAGAAACTATTGTTTATGTACAATATTGTGAAATATTAAGTAGGAGCTAATTACTAAATAGCATGCTGCATTAACAGTCTGAATATTTAATGCTTACAGAAAGATTCAGAGATAATATAGCAGAATTCTAGAATCCATATTTTAGATGTGTTGCCACGTGGGCAGCAAACAAAATTCTTGAATCATCAGCACTAGCCATGTTGTCTTGGGAAGGCAAATTATTGTCATTGTCCCTTCAGCTATGGCTGAATGGATGAGGATTCAACCCTATCAATTTGCGATTTGATTTGAGGATGGTAAGAGCAGAGTAGTTACCTTCCCAGGGTGAGATGCATCTTGTCAAAATACTTTATTTAATGCATCTGTAGAAGCGAGAGAGAGAATCCTCGTATACCTGACAAATCTTCTCAGATACGTAAGAAAGTAAATCTGCTGATGCATTTTGTTGATCACTACATCAATGTGAAGGGACCAGGTTAGGTTGTTGATGAGATGAATACCAATGATCTAGAATCTGTTAACAATGCCTACACCAGCTCTGCTGAGGAGGACAGGGTTATATCCAACCCCTCACTTCCATGAGTCAACAACCAACTATTTTGCTTGCTGACATTATCCAGAAGAGATAAGATTGCAAAAATGACTATTAGACCCCTTCCATAATGGGATTTGTCACATTGTCTAATGGGCATGGAAAAGGAAATGATTGTGAATCTAAGTTAGAGAATTTATCAGGGCAGAAGATTGAGGGGGGATTGACAGTGAGTTCATAGGAAATGAAATCAATCTGAAAACAAATGGAGATGCAAGGAACTATAGAAGTTTTTTTAAATTTTAAGTGCTGGAGATTCAATGGACCATGCATCTCTGAAGAACATTCTTGCTATTGATGGAGTGCAGAGTTGGTTCTCGAGGTTAATTCCCAGGATGGCAGGACTATCATATGTTGATAGAATGGAGCGGCTAGGCTTATACTCTGGAATTTAGAAGGATGAGAGGGGATCTTATTGAAACATATAAAATTATTAAGGGATTGGACATGCTAGAGGCAGGAAACATGTTCCCGATGTTGGAGGAATCCAGAACCAGGGGCCACAGTTTAAGAATTAGGGGTAGGCCATTTAGAACGGAGATGAGGAAAAACCTTTTCACCGAGAGTTGTGAATCTGTGGAATTGTCTGCCTCAGAAGGCAGTTGAGGCCAATTCTCTGGATGCTTTCAAGAGAGAGTTAGATAGAGTCAGCGGAGTCAGGGGATATGATGAGAAGGCAGGAACGGGGTACTGATTGTGGATAATCAGCCATGATCACATTAAATAGAGGTGATGGCTCGAAGGGCCGAATGGCCTACTCCTGCACCTATTATCTATTGTCCATAACATGGATTTTTCCTGTCGCAGCCTCTCTTCTAGCTTTCTCCCCTCCACCAGGTCCTGACACAGAATGTAACCTATCTGCGTTCTCCAGGGATGAGGCCTGCCCCACTGAGATACTCCAGCACTTGTGTCTTTTCAAGGAAATAAAATACAACTTTTAACCATGAAATACTCCTGAGATATAATCATTCTGTAACATCTGAAAATAGTTGTGGCAGCTCTTGTCGTCTTTGTATTTATTCAATCATTCTATTAAATTATACCTATCCTTTTATCTGCTTCCATGCCAAGGATCCAGATCAGCTAACCCTGCTGGCGGTAAGGCTCTTCTTCACTACAAGACTAAATTAACCTGCTGTCAAAATAAATGCTTCTATTTGTCATTGTAATTGGGTCATATTAACAATTATAGCATTTTATTCATCCTGTGAACCACTTAATTGAAAAAAAAAATCTGGCACCTTCCTGTTGGCAAAAAAAAACATGAAATTTTGAACATGAAATTAATGATTCCTGCACTTTTTTAAATATATTTGGTAATCTCATAAAATGCATAAAGTGAAAATATATCCCGTCCCAAGTAAATTTATAAACATTTCGACCTTTTAATAATTAGTTGTCAGGGCTTTGCAGTGTTTTACAGGTAATGCAATAACCAAAAGTGGACAACATGCACATTTGCCAGTTCATGTCTTTTTTTAAAGAAAATTATATTTTGGGTAACAGTTTATCAAGGATTGATTTGTTTAGCACTTTTGCTCATTTTGGTTCTTTGCAATTTTCTCTGATCTCAAGAAGTGCAGCAACTTGCCCATTGCAGATTCTTCTTGTTTTAACTCTCCTTTTATTGCTTTTTATTTCAGCTGGAAGTAGATCAAGTTCACCTGGTAAGCTCCTCTGCAGCACTTACTCCGGCATGAGCGGTGGACCTCCGAGAGTTTCAGTTGCACCACAAGCATCCGAGAAGCGCAGCAAGATCCCTCGCAGTCAGGGGTGTAGCAGGGAAGCCAGCCCCAACAGATTGGGGTTAGGTAAGACAAATATCAAGATTATAATTGTGTAATTTTTGTTATGTGCTTTCCAAAATGGATATTGTCTAACCTTGTTGAGGCGATTGTTCTGCTGACAGGACAGGATGAAAAAAGAC
This sequence comes from Amblyraja radiata, assembly GCF_010909765.2. Taxonomy (NCBI): domain Eukaryota; kingdom Metazoa; phylum Chordata; class Chondrichthyes; order Rajiformes; family Rajidae; genus Amblyraja; species Amblyraja radiata. The sequence continues at coordinate 74,632,068 of NC_045962.1, forward strand.
TTGCTGTGTTCTTCCTTTTCCCTTCTGGTGAAAATGTTGCAACTTCATGAATAAGCAGGCTTCTTAAATTACAGCATTGAATGTGGATGATTTCCATTATAATTGCTAATGCAGGAATTTATAATAAAAGTATAAAGAATATTTTGTATTCAAATTGGTATAGAATCATTGTCCCCAGCTAGTTAACCCTAGTTTAGTTGTAAACTACAATGTTTTTGAAATATGCATGCAAATAATTACGTTGAAAAATGAATGGTGCTTACCTTTTTGCCTTTTTCCTTTCTGTTTCTTCTGATCATGAAATATTCATGATGAAATGTTTCAGGCCAATTATTGTTTTGATGTATGAAGATCTGTTTAATCCAGTGTTGCCAGTTTTATTGAATAACTAGTGTATATGGAACAAAAGTGACAAAGTTGATGTATTAAGAGTCTATAAAATCATACAGTTTGCCTTTTTTGTTTTTCTTTTTGGTTAAGAGCTCAATATTTTTCCTGCTTAACGTTCCAAGTAAAAAATAAATTTCATCCCCTGCTTTCATTCAGTGTAAGTTGTTATGGTGAATCTATTATTAATTGTTAAATGATTGAATTTCAATTTTGACAGAATGCCTCAAAAGCAAGAAGTTATTAAAATGAGGGTTGTTGCTTTGTAAACTGACACAAACAATGATGTGAAGTAGTTTTTAATTTCCTAAGCTACAAAATGCTTTTTTTACCTATCGCTGTCAAAAGAATGTGCGAAAATCAAAATGTGTTATTTAATCCATCTATCTATCTATATCAATATATCTATCTTTTCACGTCAATGGGATATCACAGCAAGTCCTTCAACAGGAAGGGGAGGGCCAATTGGTACTGCAATTGGAACTGCTGCGGCAGGCAGGGGAAGTGCAATTGGAAAAAAAAATTTAAGTCCACTGCTGAGGGAGACAGGGGAGTGCTGGAATCTTACGTTCGGCAACGGGATGAGTTGGGGAACCACGCCTCCTGTGGGGGCTACGGGTTAGTGATGCAATATTGTTTTGGGGGACCAGGCCTCCTGTGTGACAGGGCTTGGTCTAGTATACTATTAAGGGTCTCATCTTGTATGTATGCGGTATGCATGTTTTGTATCTTCCTCAAAACGATACGTGCTAGTGCTTAAATTGTTACATATTCTAACTCGCATTTTTACCGTCCATGCCATACTTGGGTTCACTTAAGATTTCATACTATATTTCATGTTATTCACGATTAAAGTTTAAAGAAAGGCCAAAAAACGCTTCTCATGGAGAGCCTTTTTCCAGCAGCTTCCAGTGATGTCACAATGCCATCTCATAGATGTCCAATGGATCTCATTTACAAATGACAACACAATGGGACGTTGCCAATGGTAACCGCAGCTTCACACAGAGAGCCTTTTTCCAGCAGCTTCCAGTGATGATGTCACATTGCCACTCACAGTGCACCAATCACAAGGGGCTCTCAAGCTGCCGATTGCCACAATGACATCACAATGGGACATTGCCAACGGTAACTGCGTATTCTCACAGCCAGCATTTTTCTAGCAGTTTCCAGTGATGATGCTATATTTCAAAGCTTTAAAAATGCCAACTTTAACAAGATTTTTACTGTTAAAAATCTTTCCTGCCAGCTTCCAACACACTTCGATACAAAGTTGCAAAACAGGAACACTGAACTTCTCAGCTCAATGGGATATCACAGCAAGTGCTTCAACAGGAAGGGAGGACCAATTGCAATTGGAACTGCTGTGGCTGGCAGGGGAAGTGCAATTGGTCTGTGCTGAGGGAGGCAGGGTATTGCTGGAATCTTGCGTTTGGGAATGGGTTCAGTTGCGTTGGTGGAACAAGTGAGTGGTGGAGAATTACGTTGGGGGGAGCTGCACTTGGGTGTGTGTGTGTGCTTGTATGTTTTGTATCTTCCTCAAAAAGCTAAAAACATAAATTTTTACATATTCTGACACATTTTTGCCCTCCACGCCGTAATCAGGCTCACAATATTTGATGCTATATTTCACATTATCTACACTATTACTAAAACTCTCATCTTGTCCTCTTGCAGTTTGCGTTTTTAAATTTGCTCTAAAACGGTACCCTTTATCGCTAGGATTTTTTCGCCACCTTACCGTTGTCCTCTGCTTCAAACGCACCAAGTTTTGTTCCGATCGGTGAAATATTAGAAAAATTATTGGTCTGTTGTTCGCTGGGATGGCGACGCCCCTTCCGGCACCCGCTGTCAATCACCGGGTCGAGGAGAATAAAGCCCCGGAGGCCGGGCTGAATCTGTGAGCACGTCCAGAAGCCGCCCGTCCACTGACGGCGAGAATAAAGCTGAAGGAGCGGAGTGTGGGCTGTGTTCCGCCGACTGGCCGCTGAGTGTGGCTGTGTTCTGCGTGCGGGGGCTGGCTGTGTTCCGCGGGTGGGGGCTGTTAGTGCGACAGGCGCTGGGGACGCTGGCCGCTGAGTGTGTCTGGAGCCGGTGGGGCCGGGAACACACACACACACACACACACACACACACACACACACACACACACACACACACACACACACACACACACACACACACACACACACACACACACACACACACACACACACACACACACACACACACACACACACACACACACACACACACACACACACACACACACACCTCTTCCCCCCCCCCCCACACACACACACACACACAAAATCGCCTTCTCTCTAAATTCCATGCATCATTTCACAAGTTATTAATCAAAATGTTCAAAAAACTTGGAATAAAGTAACTGCTTATTCCCTGTGCTTACAGCTGTGACGTCACAATGGGATTATAGCCCTGCTCGCGACATTGTTGCTATGCAAGTACACTGAATCCTGCTAGCCCTAATCACAGTACACTGATTTCTGCTAGCTAACAAGTGCAATTGCATTTTTTAAAAGTTTAAAAATGAGGGAGGGTGCATAAGGCGAAATGAGCAGCCCCTGCGCAGTTATCGGCTATGGGTGAGTGGTGGAATATTGCGTTGGGGAACGGGTTGCGTTGGGGGGCCAGGCCTTCTGTGTGACAAGGACCCAACGGGTCCCATTTGGCCTAGTATCTATTAAAAGTCTCATCTTGTATGTATGTGTTATACTACCCTTGTCAAAACACTACATGCTAGAGTTAAAATGTTTACAGATTATTACTCTCATTAACCCAGTCGACAAAATAAACTGCTTCACTTCACATTTCATGCTATATTTCACATGTTATAGCGTTTTAAAAATAGCTAAAACCAAGTTTTTAAACGGCAAACTTCCCTAAACCCGCTTCCAGGGACATCACAAAGGGGGTGGGTGGGCAGCCACCAAGGGGGAGTGGGTGGCCACCAGCTTCCAGTGATGTCGGGGAGGGCCGCATTTAAATTAACGTTGCCGCTTTTTCCGACCCGGGCTTCTACCCGTGGCGCCCCGGCTGTGGCTTTACGCGGCCATCATTTTTTATCCCCATTTAGTTTAAACTCTTGTGCTCTCTCTCTCTATCTCTCATGCACGCTCAGTCTATGGAGGAAAATGATGATTTGCACCGCTTTTTTGAAAAAGTTCCATTGGCACAAGGGCTTCTTCTATATCTTGTCAATATAACCAGCCACAGAAAGACTGCCTGGCAATGTTATTTATGTGGTCTCACACTCAACCCTAACAATAATTTATGCACATTTAATAACAATTCTCATAATATAGTAACTGGGAATTCCGACAATTTCTCCTTTTCACATTCTAAACAAACCACTGAGTCTGATTACAGTAACACTACAATCATCCGGGTGACATTTGTTAATTCAACAGGATTGAAACTTTGTATCTCCTGGCTTACATGTCTTAATATTTTTTGATGTGCAGCATGCAGAGTATATAGTACATAAACAATGTATTCTTGCTGCCAAAAGTTTATTCTTGAAATAATCATTTGCATGGATGGCTTTGATTTATCGATATGTTGGTAACTTTTTAAAACAGTGCAGTAAAATACAGAATGTCTTAATCCTTTATTGACCTCCATTTGCTAATGCCTACATTTGGTTTTTGAATCTTCCTCGCCCATCATTTTTCCATTGATTGTTTTTAATTTTGACCTTTTGTAATATAGTTATGTTTAATTAATAAATAAACTTTCTAAATACAACAACTTACTAAGAATATATTAGTATTTGCATCAAACAAAGGAAATAGGAATTATTACTAGTCAGTACAACTATCCATATTCATCCACCGTTTTCTTTAGAACAGATTCTTTATACAGTTTCAGGTTGGGGGGAGGGGGGGCGTGCGGGAAGAAGGTCCGTGCCCAGCATTGACTATAACTCACTTGTTTGTATTTAAAAACATCATCAGATATTGAATGCTAATAATAATAATCTTTCACGTAGAGTGCTATGATAATGAACTTCACCAAACTTTTACCGCTCTTCCCAACTCATGCTAGCACGGAGCAGCCGTATCCCTCGACCAAGCATGAGTCAGGGATGCAGCCGCGATACGAGCCGTGACAGCAGTCGAGATACAAGTCCTGTTAGGGGCTTTGCTCCACTTGGTAAGTACCAAGAGGCATAAGAATCATTGTGCCTTGCTTGCCCATTCACCTATTTAGGGTACTGTCAGGAGATTATACTTTTGCGAGCTTATTATTTTCTTCACGTCTGCCCCTTTTCCTAGTTCCCTTGCATGCTGCTCTTTCTGCAAACCCAATAGCAGTGCTGCTTCTGAAGAAGAGGCTCAACCTGAAATGTCACCCATTCCTTCTCTCCAGAGATGCTGCCTGCCCCGCTGAGTTACTCCAGCTTTTTGCATCTGCTTCTGTACAGTATTCCAGAACATTTGGAGTAGTTTGCTGCATAGTTAAGTGCTTGAATTCTATCCATAGTCTCCAATAATTTTAATCTATGATTAATGTTTTTGCAATACTAAACCTTTGGAAGTAGAATTCTTATTTTAATTTAATTTGCTAGAATTTAATTAATCATTGTGTGAGATGGCGCTAACAATAGTTGTTGAATCATCCTATATTATACATTGGAAAGGGTGAAAATTATTATTTATTTTCACTTGCATATTAGTGCAGAAAAGTCATTTGTGGCATTGGTATAGATCATTTCACCACCCTTCAGGGTTGTGTTCGGAAATTGGGAAGTTAAAACAAATCTGACTGGTGATCAACTTCCAACGGTTGGTGAAAATTTTAGTTTTTTTAACGTAATCAAATTCTGGTAACATTTAAGAGATTAAAATAATCAAAATTGATGATTTTTGCATCACTACAGATCAAGGCAGATATAAAACAACATTTCAATGTAGATTTATAGTGTTTCTCGTGGATTTGTGTCATTTTATGTTTCATGAGGTAAGATTTTGGATTTCTTTAGTGTGTAGTCAAACATGGTTGATCCAAACATTGGCTATGTTCCATGTAATTATGCATTTTGAATTTTAGGATCAAGTAAGGAGGAAATGTAAAATGATGGGTTGAAAGAAACTAAATTAAACTCCATTCAACATTTAAGAAATTAAACACTATTAACTTAATTTCCTTGCAACTTCTAAACATGTAGACGAGAGGACTAAAATTACTAGCTAGTTTGGTTAGAGATACAGCGCGGAAACAGGCCCTTTCGGCCCACTGGGTACAATCCGACCAGCGATCCCCGCACATTAACACTATCCTATACCCACTAGGGACAATTTTCACATTTACCAAACCAATTTACCTACATACCTGTATGTCTTTGGAGTGTGGGAGGAAACCGAAGATCTCTGGTAAAACCCACGCAGGTCATGGGGAGAATGTACAAGCTCCGTAGAGACAGCACCCGTAGTCAGGATCGAACCCGGGTCTCCGGCGCTGCATTCGCTGTAAAGCAGCGACTATTTAGCAGGTTAGGCAGCATTTGCGGAAAGAGAGTTAACATTCCAGATTGAAGATCTTTTTATCAAAACTGAGAAAGAAAAAACAATGCGGTCATAATTATATTGTTGCTGCTTCCAGCACTAGTACAGAACTCAAAGAATGTCATTACTAGTAATACACTGTTCTCAAATCAAACATCACTTTCTTCAACATGGCATGGCTCAAGATACATCTTGTGACTTCTATTGGATATTTAGAAGAGTTTTGCTTTGGTCCCAGGCAGGGCTGCTCCCCTCAACTCTTCCTCATAGAACATCAATGCTGTTTCCTTCACTCATAAAGAAATGAAATGTCACTACTTTGCTACAACTTTCTATCCTCGGGTAGGGGGGATCAGAACTTGTACACCATATTCCAAATACACCTCACCAGTACTCTGTGGTCTTGGAACAAGAAACCTATGTGTTTATTATTGTCCTCTTGCAGTGAAGCCCCGTGTACCATTTACTTTGTATACCTGCATGTTAATTATCATTGATTGTTGTACAAGAATACAACAGCAGGTCTCAGCCTAAAAGCACATCTTCAGATTGTAGCGGGGAATGAATGTTAGCAAACTGGTTGCTGATGTCGACATCAACAAGGGCATGAGTGTCATTTAATTTTATTAACCTGAGAGTGGGAAGCAAATTTGTGGAGTACTTGCCATTTACTTGGGCTGTGTTCTCCAATCCAAAAGGGTAGATGATGTGACCCATTATAAACCCCTTTGAAAACTGGTGTTTGGAGCCATGATCATGATGGAGAGAGTTGTCAGGTTGAGCTTTTACTGAGGTCCCCATACATTTTCTAGATTCTGCTTGAGTTTCTCAGGAGTGGAGAGATCTGTCAACCACTGGCAAGACATCGCAAAATTGTTGTAATGCAGGTACAGGTAACTTCTACCTTGAGATGGGTTAGCTTCATGCTCTGAGCAAAGTCTTTTCAGGTGATAAAACTCGTAAATGAGATGAACATCCCATTACATAGTAAATAAACAAAATTTTATGAGCTTTTCTGCCAGTTTAAATTATAAGTAGAGAAAACAAACCTGAGATTACTGTGATATACTAATTTCTTCAGCATACACTTGATCCATATCCCTCCACAACCTGCATATTCATGTGCGTATCTAAACGCCTCTTAAATGCCACTGTTATAATCTGCTTCCACCACCACATCTGGCAAAATGTTCTAAGCATCTATCACCACTCTCTGTGTAAACACAAACTTGTCCTGCACATCTTTAAACTTTCCCACTCTCACCTTTGAAGATGTACCGTCTAGTATTTGACATTTCCAACCCGGGGAATAAAGGTTCTGATTGTCCACCCTATCAATGCCCCTCATAATTTTATATACTCTTCCCTCAATCTTTGATGCTCCAGAGAAAACAGTCCAAGTTTGTCCATCCTCTCCTTATAGCTGATGCCTTCACATCAGGCAACATGTTGGCAAACATCTTCTGCATTCTCTCCAAAGCCTCCACAACCTTCCGGTTATGAGGTAACCAGAACTGCACACAATCCTCCAATACGGCAGGATTTGTATTTAAGTACGTATGTATGTGATGCAGTTCTCACATACTGCATCACAGTATGGTACTCTGGCTGCACCGCAGAGAACAGGAAAGCTCTCCAACGCGTCATTAAGACTGCTGAGAGGATCACTGGCACCCAGCTCCCCAGACTGGAGGACATCTACCGGACCCGCTGCATCCGGAGGGTCAAGGGCATCATTAGAGACAGCACACACCCTGGACACTGCCTCTTCACCCCCCTGCCCTCAGGAAGACGATACAGGACACTGAGCGCCCGCACGACAAGACTAAAAAACAGCTTCTACCATAGAGCTGTGACACTACTGAACTCTATCCCCCTCCCACACTGATTTCCCCCCCCCCCCCTCTCTCTCACACACCCGCCCATACTCCTATATGTTTATAGTCTAATTTTTTAATAGTTCTTTTTTAAACGTATTTTTATACTCATATTCCTGTGCAGCTGGAGGACTGCTCCAACAAAATGTCGTTGTCTTGTACAATGACAAAGATTATTATTATTATTATTATTAATTGTGTCTTTTATTTTTTACGTTTATTTGAGATGCACACGTAGACCTTGTGAATAATTCTGTTTGGGCGTCACAAATGTAAATGTTTAGTTGTTTCCTTTCACATTTGTTACGATTGCTGTTCTTTTACAAAGAAGGGTACTAAAAATGTCTGGCTCTAAATCAGTTGGCCCTGATGACATGTATGTTTTTCAGTTACTACATGAGAGTTTGTCGCCTGTAAATGGGATTGATTTTTTGTTTTGTTTAAATGCCTGAACTGAGTTTGAATTGTATGTATGGACTTATGTTCCTCGATTTGGGATTTGGTTATGACTTTTGAGGTTAGAGCATTGTTTGCACTTTATTCTACTTCTGTGCTTGTGTTTCCCACTTGAACATGTCAGTTATTCAGCTTCATTGCACCTTAGCCGAAATGTGCTGAAGACATTTTAACCTCATTTCATTCAAGTGTATGTTGCATTTGAAGCATGCGAGACTTTCTGCTTGAGATATACATTTCCCTCCATAATGTTTGGGACAAAGACCCATCATTTATTTATTTGCCTCTTTGCTCCACAAGTTGAGATTCGTAATGGAAAAAAAATCACATGTGGTTAAAGTGCACATTGTCAGATTTTATACATTTTGGTTTCACCATGTAGAAATTACAGCAGTGTTTATACATAGTCCCCCCCATTTCAGGGCACCATAATGTTTGGGACACATGGCTTCACAGGTGTTTGTAATTGCTCAGGTGTGTTTAATTGCCTCCTTAATGCAGGTAATAGAGAGCTCTTGGCACCCAGTCTTTCCATCACCTTAGGAAACTTTTATTGCTGTTCATCAACATGAGGACCAAAGTTGTGCCAATGAAAGTCAAAGAAGCCATTATGAGATTGAGACACAAGAATAAAACTGTCAGAAACATCAGCCAAACCTTAGGCTTACCAAAATCAGCTGTTTGGAACATCATTAAGAAGAAAGAGCACTGGTGAGCTTACTAATCACAAAGGGACTGGAAGATCTCCACAGCTGATGACAGAAGAATTCTCTCGATAATAAAGAAAAATCCCCAAACACGTGTCCGACAGATCAAAAACACTCTTCAGGAGTCAGGTGTGGATTTGTCAATGACCACTGTCCATAGAAGACTTCATGAACAGAAATACAGAGGCTGCATTTGAAGATGGAAACCAATGGTTAGCCGCATAAATAGGATGGCCAGGTTACTGTTTGCCAGGAAGTACTTAAAAGAGCAACCACAGTTCTGGAAAAAGGTCTTGTGGACAGATGAGACGCAGATTAATTTATATCAGTGATGGCAAGAGCAAAGTATGGAGGAGATAGGAACTGCCAAAGATCCAAAGCATACCACCTCATGTGTGAAACACAGTGGTGGGGGTGTTATGGCCTGGGCAAGTATGGCTGTTGAAGGTACTGTCACTTATCTTCATTAATGATACAACTGCTGATGGCAGTAGCATAATGAATTCTGAAATGTATAGACATCCTATCTGCTCAAATTCAAATAAAGGCCTCAAAACTCATTGGCCGGCAGTTCATTTTACAGCAAGACAATGATCCCAAACAAACTGCTAAAGCAACAAAGGAGTTTTTCAAAGCTTAAAAAATGGTCAATTCTTGAGTGGCCAAATAAATCACCGATCTGAACCCAATGGAGCATGCCTTTTATATGCTGAAGAGAAAACTGAACGGGATTAGCCCCCAAAACAAGCATAGGCTAAAGATGGCTGCAATGCAGGCCTGACAGAGCATCACCAGAGAAAACACCCAGCAACTGGTGGTATTCATGAATTGCAGACTTCAAGCAGTCATTGAATGCAAAGAATATGCAACAAAATACTAAACTACTTTCATTTACATGACATTGCTGTGTGCCAAACATACTGGTGACCTGAAATGGGGGGACTAATATTAACACTACTATAATTTCTACATGGTGAAACTAAAATGTATAATAATGGCCTTCATTAAAATCTGACAATGTGCACTTTAGCCACATGTGATTTTTTTTCTATTACAAATCCCAAGTTGTGGAATACAGAGGCAAATACATAAATGATAGATCTTTGTCCCAAACATCATGGAGGGCACTGTATTTGTAATCAAGCAATTAATTTCCTGACAGCATGGTTCGCCCTGCACATTTGTTAAATATACTTAGCCTGAAAGTTGAGCATTTATTTGAGATCCATTTAACATTTTTCTCTATTAAAAGCAACAACGTGAGCAGCAGACATGCCTACAGCACCTTGGTTGTTTTTTTTAACAAGGAAACAGGGCTGAATTCTTTTGAACTCAATGCCAAATAAGATGGGCACCAGTAGATATGTGGAAAATTTGTTAACTCCAGGGCGTTGCCCTTCATTTGCTTCCAGCCTCACGTCGACACTCGAGGTCCACCAGCGCACTCTCCACTGCTGATTCTCTTGGCCACCCAGGTGAACAAGTGCTATTTGCATGCTTGTTCTAATTTTCCCTTTTTTTTAATGTACATTGGTCATTGGGTTTTTCTAACTGCAGCTAATTTTCTTTTGAAGATTATCATTTTTAGTTGCACACCTTCTCACAAGCAATCATAATTGTCATATTTATTAGAGTACAAGGACTTTTGGTGAAATGTGATCTCATTCATGCACATAACAGGAATACATTATTAAAAATAAATCTCTGGTATTTCAATACTTCAGATGATGTGCAAACTGAAATAAGTTCTTGAACTCTATGGGAAAAGGTAACAATTATGGTTGCCCAGCACAACACTTCAGTTGAGTTTTTATTTTGTCATTGTGTGCAAAGTCATCATTTTTTTTCGGTTACACCATTAATGTCTGGTGAATTGTGTCATTGCTAATTGTATTCTGTGTTTGCATTACTAATTTATGTTCTCATTTTGTATTGTACTGACTTTAATATTGTCCTGAATTGGATTGACTCTTTAATTTACAGGCAAGTAAGTACCAATTGTTGATATCTAATCGTATGTCAGACCACTGGATTATAAAGGGATCCATTTAATTTAAAGTGGTGAGAGGTGGCGAGCAAAGCATCTGCTATAGATAAATCCTGTTTATCTGATTTGCCAAAGATAAAACAAAATTGTTAGCAGTCATGATGTGCATAGTAGTAAAACTTGTCCAGGACCAAATGCAAGTGTGGCTGACTTTGGTCATTGTGAAATTAATGATAATTTGTTCATGAATGTTTAGTATGTAAAAGGATTATCCAGTTCACTTGTATTCATTGAAGTTCATGGGGAGATTGCCGCAATGATAGTGGGCGCAGGGGCAGTGGCTTTGCAGGCATGTGTTGTTCCTCCACCACCTTCTGTTAAGCCCATTTTCTACCTCACTGCCTGGAAATTGCAGAACAGAAGTTGGAGATGCACTGGAGGTCAGATGTCGGCCTCTATTTTTCCAAAATACACCTTATTGCAATGTTTTTCTTTGCAGCCCTCCTTAAACAGAAGCACAGCATTATCCACCCTCTGGTCTTGTGACACTTCACCTGTGTCGAAAGATGGTTTATATATCTCAGTCAGGATTCCCACAATTTCTTCTCTAGCTTCCCACAATGTCCTTGGACATATCTGATCAGGCCTGGGAGATTTATCTACCTTTATGCGTCTTAGGGCGTTACGCATAGTTTTGACTGTAATACCGACTGTATACAAGACTTCCCCATTAACTTTCTCCAAGTTCACTAGTCGTCTTGTTTTTCTCCATGGTAAAAACTGAGGTGAAATGTTTGTTGTCAACCTCGCCCATCTCCTGCAGCTCCATACATCGATGACCAATTTGGTTTCTGAGGGGCCCTGTGCTCTCTCGTTACCCTTTCCCCTGACATATATGCTACAGTCCAAGGCAGGAACTGCTCCCCTCAACTCTTTTTTGCCAGTATACCAATGCTGATTCCTGCACTCATAAAACAACATGATAAAATATATTTGGATTACTTTATAATCCATTTCAATTGCTTTTACGTTTCTTGAATATCAAAAAGATTTGAAATAGTGAAGGATGCCTTTGATAGCAGTGAGCTGTCAAGATGTTGCCTCAAGTTCTGATGCCATTCATTGTTTGCTTTATTCCATGAAAAGAAGGTTCCCTTTACATGATGTTACAGCAGGTAAATGCAGCTAATAGATCAAGCTGCTTAATGTTGGCAAAATCCAGTCTGACGTCTTGTCGAAATCAGGATTGTCATTGCTGTATACCAAAGTAGAAATTTAATTTGTATCATTGTTTAACCTGCAATTAGTTTCAGGCAATATTTGGTCATTATAAAGTCCTGTTTGTCACTAATGTACTGTTTTTCCTAACTAGCTCAATTCGTCAATTTAGTGATCAAATTGTCATTGAACAACTTCAGAGTTGCATTTGACCTCATCAATTGGCAAAAAACGAGATTAAAATTGGGTGGCTACATTAATGTACCTAACTCAAATAACACCAGTAGATACACCAAAGCAATAGGTTGAATACCTACCTAACATGTCTAATTTCATCAATAGAAAGTTAGGCACTGTATAATCAGTTAACCAGTATACTGGTGTGATTTTTATTTTAAATAGGGAATTTATTATTTTTTTAGTTCTATTAAACATACATTTTATATTTGTGCACAATTGTTCAAGAGGCATCAGTTGGTGTATCAGTTATATAGCCTCTGTTTTCTGGATAAACAATGGCTTAATCCAACTTTCTTGAAGCTGAAATCATTTTATTAATTGTATTTATTTGTGAATAGGAGTTTTTGTTGATATAATTAAAAGTAAAATATTGATTATGCAGATGTATCAATGATAATGGTGATTTTAACATTTCTAGTGCTTTGAATAGCTTGGGCATGGGCTTTTAAAAGGGCACCTTTTCAAGGTGATGGGAGAAAGATTTAATAGGAACCCGAGGGGTAATGTTTTTACACAAAAGGTCGTAGGCACATGGAATGAGCTGCCGAAGGAGGTAGTTGAGGCTCATGTTTAAGAGACAGGTACGTGGGTAGGATAGATTTATAGGGTTATGGGCTAAGTGCGGGCAGGTAGGACGTGTATGGAAGGGCATGTTCGTTGGCGTGGGCAAGGTAGGCTGTTTCCACGCTGTATGATTCTGACTCTACAGCATAAAGTTAAAATGAGTTACTCAGCTTGAAACAATAATGGCATGGTATGTATATATTAAAAAATATATTTTTACTTAAAGAGTAACTTCATGTAAATCAAAGTTTGGTCACAAGAAGCAAGTTTCGCCATTCTAGTTCCATGTGGATGTAGTTGTGTAAATATAGTTAAGACGATTGATATGTAATTGAATATGTATACTAACAAAAGTAAACTATTTTGCATACTGGAAATCTGATAAAAGTGGAATGTGTTGGAAATGCCCAGCAGATTAGTGTGTAACAAGAGAAGAGGGATTCATTTTATTTGAATTACCGTTATTTATAGCCCTATGTGCACAATGATTATTCAAAACAAAATAATTTTCTCCTCCTCTTCAAACTTTAACTTTCATTCCAAGGAAAGGGTTGCTGGCCTGTTAGTTGCATTTTATATGGTACAATATTAAATGTATGAAGAAAAGGGTTTCTTACTGCTTTTTGTTGGCATAAACAGGTGCCATTCGAATTAACAGACTTTCTAAAGTGTTTATATTAACTTCATATTTTTATCTGTCATAGATCGATATGGGCTTGGACAGGCTGGGCGGTTACCTGCCACTGCAATGAGAGTACTGAATACAAGCACAGAAGTGGAAGCTGCAGTTGCAGATGCCTTGGTAATAACTCTTTTCAATAGTGGGCTACAAGTTAAAATGAATATAAAGTCAGGAGAATTGTGCATATGACAAGCAGTTATAAAAATGTTCCACCTTGGTGCTTAGCTTTATTACCCATCATTCCAATATATTTACATAAGGTTATTGTGTCATGCTGTTTGTCATTTGTACAGGGGTTGCTGTAACTCTGCTTATTTTACAATTTTGAATATTGTGCATGTTGATGAACACAACCTCCTATTTCAGTTAATTATTAACTTCCATGTGGATATACCACCTACAGAAAGCCCAAAGTTGCCACCATTGCGATTTACCTTAATATCAGAAATGCTGGCATCCCACATTCAATGGCTTGTTGGTGATCAGACCCTTTGCCTCAACTCTACATTCCTGACCAATTCTCTTGATTACTGAATCATAATCTAAAAACCTATTTCAATATTGAATATAATGATTTAAATCTGCAACTCTGAATGGAAAATTCTAAAGATCCTCAACCCTCTCAGAGTAAATTGCTCCTCATCTTGGTTTTAAATGGCCATTCTATTAACATAAGATTATGCCCCCCACTCCTAGATCTCCACCAGGCCTTAGTATCTACCCATTGGTCCCTTCAGAATCAGAATTTCAATGAAAATATAGGCTCATTATAGGCAGTCTCCTCCTAAAACATTCCATCCCTACAAAAGAATCAATCTATTGCATTGCAAAAGAAGAAATTATATTATGTTATATTAACTTTAACCAATCCTATCCATGCTGATATGTTGGTCTTAACCTCTGAGAACTGATTATGCGTAGTTACCATTAACGTGGCAATTTATCATCAAAACCTTTGCATTGATATGTTAAAAACACTTTCACCAAACTGTTGACTGCCTAATCATCCAGTTACTCCATTGGGATTTCTTTAGCAATGGTTTCCAGTAATTGTCTCATGTAAAAATGGAGTAAACCATTTGGCACAAACCCACACTATATTTCATCTAGATTGTGGCTGATCATTTTCCCGAATACCATTTTCTTGCATTCCCTATTTATTTTAATATCCAAATATCTATTGATCTCTATTTTAATAAACCCACTAACTGATCAGCAGAACCATCTAAATTCCAAAGATTCATTGTGAAATAAAAATTATTTTCCTCTCAATCCTAAATGGCCTATCTGAGATGGTGATTGCTGGTTTTAAACTCTTCAGGCAGACAAGCCTCGAAGGAATTTTGACTGCCTCGATAAGATGTCCTATTCTCAAAATGGTAGAAAATACAGGCCTGGTCTACTCAATGTCTTCTCATATAGCAAATCAGTCCAGTGAATCCTTAATCTCCCTTACTGGCAAGTATATCTTTTGGGTCAGAAGACCAAAACTGTATGCGATATTCCAGTGTGACCTCAACAAGGCCTTGTATATCTACAGTAACAAATAATATTACGTTAGCTGGCCAAAGTTTCTTACTTTTGTTCTTTTTCCTTTTTTGATTAGTGGTTTTATATTGATTGTTTTCTAATCCACTGGGATACTTCCTGTAGTGACAGTTTTTTAGAACGTCTCAAGGATTTAGTCCTCGATAGTCACTTCAATTGATGACTGTGGATCAGAAGGTAATCTATATGCACCCACGAGCTCTCCACAGGACATTCAATGCCGTCAAAAGATAAATCTTCCAAAAACAGTCTCTTGATTAATAATTTCTTTATTGTAGTAGTGCAAACAGTAGGATATTTCATAAAAGCTTTTTCTTGTATAAGTACATTTCAATCATACTCGTGGTCATGCTCGTGCATGATCAAAAACGATGTCTCTTCTATCTTCTTCGAACTAAATTAAACTAAACTCCTTCGGAGACTGCGCCAGAATCCCAGCCGCAAACACGCCTCGGATAAAGTATAAATCCCACCCACATAATTACAGGCAGATAAAATTTAAAGGTAACTGGTTATGGTTATAACATACTGAGTTAAGCTAAATGGCTACTACACTTCCAGTATCAAGGAATGTTTTAGTTTAGTTTATTATTGTCACGTTTGTTTGCATGCTATCCAGTCATGAAAAAACTACACATTAGTACAATTAAGCCGTTCACAGATAAAGAATAAGGGGTACAACATTGAGTGCAAGATAAAGTCTGATTAATGATAGTTCAAAGGTCTCCAATGAGGTAGATGGGAGGTCAGGGCTACACTCTAGCTGACGAGG
Organism: Amblyraja radiata; assembly: GCF_010909765.2. Classification (NCBI taxonomy): domain Eukaryota; kingdom Metazoa; phylum Chordata; class Chondrichthyes; order Rajiformes; family Rajidae; genus Amblyraja; species Amblyraja radiata. The sequence continues at coordinate 74,648,034 of NC_045962.1, forward strand.
GCTGTTCAATTGCCTGATAACAGCTGGGAAGAAACTATCCCTGAATCTGGAGGTATGCATTTTTGAGCTTCGGTACCTTTTGCCTGATGGGAGAGAGAGAGGAGGAGAAGGGGGAGAAATGGACGACACGTCCTTTGGAATTGCAGAAAGCAATGTTTTCATCATTTCTGCACCCACTTCTTTTGGAACCGTCGGGTGTAGACCATCAGATCCATTGCATGGGGCAATGTTTAATCCAGTCAGTTGTTTGGCTCTCTTTCGCTAATTTTGCATACTGTTTTGAGTTTCTCACTGTTATTCATCCTTTGCTTACCTCTGTTTAATATATTTTAGTTTCATCTATTGTTAATCCCTGCCATCTCCTTATTTTTCTGTTGTTCTTTTCCCTGTCCCAGTTTCTTAACAGAAACTTTTTCTTTTCCTTTAATTTATTTGCCAGACTTTTTATAATCCGTTTCATACTTTCTACTACTTTACTCTTTTTTGCCAAATCTTTGTTAGTTACAAAAATTCTTCCAATCCTGAAGCCTATCTACTATTGTTCTTTGCAACTGGCTAACTCTTGATTTGCTGAGCAAATTTTTGTAAATTATTACCTCCTTTATTTTTCCTTTGTTTTTCAGCAAAAAAAGTTTATTTCTATGGGTTGCATATTCTTGTAATTTAGAAAAATCTTTTCCTGCACGAGATATCCATTGGATGTCAATAAAAAGCAAATTCCTATTATTTGAAGGCAATAGTTATCTTTCTGATTTACCAACTAATTAATGGCATGCGGGAGACTTTAATTTCCTGTTTTGTGCACTTTATCGTTGCTTTCCCCACTTTGGCACTCTTGTCTTGCTCTCTATTTCTATCCCTTTTCTCGTTCTCCTCCCCTTGCTTAGCTTCTCTTCCTTCCATATTGTAATGGTATCTCCAGGACAGTGAGGACACCCTAGGTATATAATAAACTGCTGGTAAATTGCTTTCCCTCCCCCTTTCCTGTAAACAATACTGCTATCAAATGATTTCTAATGTTATTCACTAATTTTAAGTCACATTTGTACATTTGTATGGAATGTCATTATTTGCTCAGGCAAGTGACTTAAGAATAAATTCTGCCAACAACCAATGTTGGCCATTTCTTACAATACTTATGTTTTACATTGACATGGTATCTGTGTTTTGGTATTCCCCTCTACCAACATTTTTAACTTCTGTGATCTTAAAATTAATTCTGAAAATAAGTATCTCAATCATCTCTTTAAATGTCTTGTCGTTTTTGTGTTTAGTTTGCTTTAATGAATTCATCAGCTTTCTGCTGTATAATGATTCAATAATTCTGCTTTTGACATGATTTTTTCTACTTTCTTCCCTGAAAATTGTTTTGCTGCAATCAGCTGTTAGGAGACACCAGGAATAAGGTAGTGGTGCTTTTAAACCTGTTTTCTTCATTAGTCATTCTGTTATTCTTTTGTTGTTTTGATCCTTGTTCCAGGGTGTTTGAATACATACAGTAACAAATCTGAGGTGAATTGTGGTCACAATTGTGGATGTCTGATTTTTTGGCTGTACAAATTGGCTTGCTACCATACGAGGGAACACCAGCCTCAGTGGAGGGGTATTCAGGAACTTTATGTGGATATGCAATGACGGTTGTTGTAGTTCAAAGATGAATAGATCCGTAATAATTAGTGATTTAAAAAAGTGGGGATTAGAATGAATGATCTTTTATTTTCCACCTCTGGGGGTCTTTTTAGTTAGAATGAGACAAATGGGATAGTCTTATTTGGTTCTTGAGGCCTAATTAGGCATTAGATTGGCTGATCTCAATTCTGTTCTGGTGAAATAAAATAAACCCAGAAAATTCTTCAAGTGTGCATGAACCAAGTCTGTTAGAACAGATGTGAATGTGTCTAATGTTGACTACTTCTGCAAAAGTTATTTGAATTGGAGCCACACCTGAATTGTCACCTGTTTCCTTCACAATCATCTGTTATATATTTTCTATTTCTGATTAAATTATACAGCATATATTCTGGTCACACCAATACTTCCATCCATCAAGAAAAAAAAGAAATTTTAAAACAAGAAATGAAACTCCACACTTATTTTCATCTCTCAGGATCTGTTGTTCTGTGTATTACAAAATGCTTTTGATTATTCTTAATAACAAATGATGTTCACCAATACATTGAATTACTTCTGTGCACAAGAAAGAAAGGAAGGGTAGACAAAAATGCTGGAGAAACTCAGAGGGTGAGGTAGCATCTATGGAGCGAAGGAAATAGGCAATGTTTCGTGTCGAGACCCTTCTTCGGACTGATGTGGGGGTGGTGGGAAGAAGAAAGGAAGAGGCGGAGACAGCAATGGTTAAGTTAGTGACCAAGAAGTCAGCAGTGGCATTATTTTTGTGGGAAGAACATAACGATAGAATAGTGAGAACATTTTAAATATCATAATCTTTTTTTTTCATGAATTCAATGAACTTGAAAATTTTTAAGTCTTCAAGCAATTGGAAAGTAAATAGTAAATTGATCTTTAATTTGGAGCAATTGCAATGAAAAGTTAAGACTTGCTGATATCATGCAAGACTTCAATGAGATCATATCAGGAAAACTGGAAGAGACACAAAAAGCTGGAGTAACTCAGTGGGGCAGGCAGCATCTCTGGAGAGAAGGAATGGGTGACGTTTCGGGTCGAGACCTTTTTCAGACGACCCTTCTTCCCATTCCTTCTTTCCGGAGATGTTGCCTGTCCCGCTGAGTTATTCCAGCTTTTTGTCTATCTACAGTTTAAACCAGCATCTGCAGTTCCTTCCTACATATCAGGAAAACTGGGTGCAGCTTGGTGTCCATACCCAAAGGAGTATATCCTTGCCTTATTTTTGACGTAATATCGATTCACAGATTCATACTTGGAGTGAGGGTTATTCAGTGAGATGGCTGAAGATTCCAGAGTTAGGTGCCGTGGTCTCGGAGTGGTCAGTCCTTGAGAGTTGTTGAGAAATGTCTTCCCTGAAAAGACTGGAGACCTTGGAATCTTCCCTGAAAAGACTACAAACCTTGGACTAAACCCTTCCCTTGAAAGAGACTGTATGTTCAGCCATTGATTACATTTAAGATTTAAATTAAATTTCACTGAATTGTTTGTCTGATTTTTGAGGACAGTCCCCCTGATCCACTGAATGATAAGGATGTTTAGAACAACAAAAAACTGTCTTTTAGGTTTTATCACAATATAATATTCAAGGGGTATGGTGAGCTTTAATCGAATTTCACTTACCTCTCTCAGAGGTCTCGCAGTTTTAGGATTTATGCTTCATTAGGTTAGTTGATGTGAATCATTATAGGCAGGATTAAAGCCTTTTAAGTTGTTCTTTCTGTGAACTATGCAAATTACGGCGAGGGGTAATTCAGTATTTTTGCAATTTAAAAAAACGGGCGAATATGAACAAAGTAAAGGAGTCTAGAATGAAGATGCTTAGATACGAGATTGTGCACAAGAGAATTAGAATAAAGATGCAAACCTACCTGCCATTTTTGTGGACCAGCCCACAGTCCCAACCCCAGCCCATTATTCTTGAATGCTAATTCTATTGAATTATTGGCATTTCCAAACAATCGAATACTGGATTTTCAGATTTTCAGTACACAGATTTGCACGGTGTTGACCTTCACTTGCAGGATTAGTAGATTGAAGTAGAAATTGTTTGCATTCAAAATTAGATGTGGTCGGTTGTCGAAAGGATAAGGTAAAATAGATAAATGTGATAATAACTAATTGCTCACATTGAGGTCAAAACTAACAGATTAGTTGAGTTTTTTTATGATGTGACCTAGCATTTCCTTATTATAGTTTATATGCTTAATTTTTCATTCCACAAATTCATGATACATGAGCAGAAAGGACAGTGATTATGACAAGGATCCTATTGAACCATTATCCCAACTATATTTTTTACTTTCTTTCCAAAGATTCTCTGACTACTCATAAAAAATGTTATGATCAAACATCAGGAATATTTTTGTATATTAAACTTCCATCTGGATTAGAATATATTTTGTTGAAGCAATGACTTTAACCACCACCCCTCCCCCTTAAGTAAATGATCTGAAAACAGATCTTCATTCCCTTTCACACAATCCTCAATTTTTTCCTTCATGTTAAATAACCAAGTTTAAAATTTATGCTCAGAGGACAAAGCAAAAAGTTAGCTGCAAATTGTTGGACTGGTATCTATATCATGTAATTCCACAAGATAAGTTTGATTGGGAAAGTGTTACGTGAAAATTCTGTTCACATGTTGGGTGTTGTCATTGGCAGGTTAGAATAATCCTAATAAAACTTGAATCATTTGTATGAAGTTTTGCTGAGCTTAGTCCATATTTAACAAGTTAAATGGAACGATAAGCAACATGCATGTGCAATGGGTATAAATCTGGTGTATGAAATTAAAACACCCTTTGTTTTCATGTTTAGAAAAAACCTATCAGGAGGCGATACGAGCCATATGGTATATACTCTGATGATGATGCCAACAGCGATGCTTCTAGCGCTTGTTCAGAACGATCTTATGGCTCCAGAAATGGAGGTATTCCACACTACATGCGTCAAACAGAAGATGTGGCCGAGGTCTTGAATCACTGTGCCAGCTCAAATTGGTCTGAAAGGAAAGAAGGACTTGTAGGCCTTCAAAATCTATTAAAAAGTCAGAGAACCTTAAGGTAAGATGGCAAAATTGCAGGATCTATCTTTTCAGGAGTTTGCCAAATTCTATTAAATTGTGATTCATGTTTGTAATAAGTTAACATTTCATGAAAAAGTCTTTTTTTTTTTTAAAGGTGGAAGAATGAATTGATGCAGCAATGTTAATATATATTTGGGTTTTCAAATTGACAATATTATTAATGTTAACTAATTTAAAATGGATTAACATTATTAGAATACTGCATATTCTGTCAAAGGTTGAAGTGCTATTATTTAGATCTGTCTGGAATGGAGTTAAAACAAGACTTGCTAATGTGCATATACATCTTCAGTCAAAAACTCTTAAGTAGTGGCATGGTAAATTGGTAAACTTGTGCCATTTTGGTATTTTAGTTTAGAAATACAGCGCATAAACAGGCCCTTTCGGCCCAGCGGGTCCACGCCGACCAGCGATCCCCGCACATTAACACTGTCCTATACCCACTAGGGACAATTGTTTTTACATTTACCAAGCCAATTAACCTACATACCTGTTAATCTTTGGAGTGTGGGAGGAAACCGAAGATTTCGGAGAAAACCTACGCATGTCACGGGGAGAACGTACAAACTCCATACAGACAGCACCTGGAGTCAGGATCGAACCCGGGTCTCCTGCGCTGCATTCGCTGTATGGCAGCAACTCTACCGCTGTGCCACCGTGTCGCCCTATGAATATTGATATTGTCACATGAACCAAGATACGGTTAAAAATATAATTTGCGTGCTATCTACTCAAATCATACAATGCACGAGTACAATCAAGCCGTCATACAAGTACAACATGTAGTGCAAGAGAAAAAAAATCAAAATATAGTGTTACAACATTACAGTTACAGAGAAAGTACAGATTTTTTTTTAAGTAAGACGTGCAATGAGGTAGGTTGGATAATTTGGAAGGCACCCTAGTTTATTTTGACCATTCAATTGACCATAACAGAATGGGGAAGGTCTGAAGAAGGGTCTCTACCCGAAACATCACCCAATCCTTCTCTCCAGAAATGCTGCCTGTCCCACTGAGTTACTCCAGCAGTTTGTCTCAGTGGGGAAGAGGTTCTTACGTGAATCTGGTGGTATGTGTTTCTAAGCTTGTATATCTTCTGCCTGAAGGGAAAAAGGAGAAAAGGAATGGTGGGGGTAAAATAGTCCTTGATTTTGTTGATTGCTTTTTGCTTTCAGCATGGTGTAGAAAAATTCAATTGGTGGGGGGGAAGAAGGTTAGGGGAGGCTGGTTTGCCTGATGGGCAAGGCTGCGCACATTACTTTCTGCGTTTACTTACGGTCTTGGGCGGAGCTATTGTCAAACCAAGCTGTGATACATCCCAATGGTATTCTTTGTACGGTGCATCTGTTGAAGTTGGTCAGAGTCGTGGAGGCCCGCTGAATTTTGTTAATCTTCTCAGGAAGGAGAGATGTTGGTGTGCTTTCTTGGCCATGACTTCAATGTGGTTGATCCAGGATAAATTGAAGCTCCCTACCATCTCCACTTCAACACCATTGATGCTGACTGGCTCGTGTACACCACTTCATTGCCTGAAGTTGATAATTAGCTTGTTCGACGCTTGTTGTCGTGACATCATGTAACTAAGCGCTCTAAATGCTTCCTGTATTCCATTAGGAATGCATACTTTTCAAACTCTGGTCATTAAGGATCTGTAATCCACCGGGTGGCACTGAGATGGTAGCCTCGCCAGCAGCCTGTGTGTTATTTCGTTTTTTATTTTTTTTTAGTTTGAAATCTTTTTATTTGAATTTCACATCAATTTGCATACATACAATGATAACAGACAGTGACACTCAAGGCATAATTGTGCAACAGTATGTAAGCGGCCCTCAAAGCCCTTACCCGTACCCACCTTCAACCGACCCGAATCAGGTCGGAACCAAACGGGGACAAACAACACTCACATACGTACACATCCACACAAATACGTAGAGATAAACAAAACAAAATGTACTGGGAACAAGAGAAGAAAAAAAAAAGAAGAAAAAATCACTAATAACAGTAAATAAGTAGGTAATTAAATAAATAAGTGTGGGGAGGGGGGGGGGGCTAAGGGGGGAGCAGCTGCAGTAAAGCAGGACAGTGATGGAAAGCACTCAGTCCTCTTCCGAATCCGGGGACAAGTTAAGAGAGTTAACAAGTTCCAGGAAAGGGTTCCATGTGTCTATTAGGAATGCATACTTTTCGAACTCTGGTCATTAAGGATCTGTAATCCACCGGGTGGCACTGAGATGGTAGCCTCGCCAGCAGCCTGTGTGTTATTTCGACTTTTTTTGTTATTTTTAATGTGTCTAAAATGTATGTTTTAATGTTTCTCGGTATGCTTTACGTGGGGTGGGGAGAAATAGGGGGAAACGGTTTTCAGTCACTTACCTCGACGGGATGTGATCTTTCTCGGCCCCCCCCCCCCATTGCGGCCTAACAACTGGTTTGGTGAGGCCTTTCCTGGAGACCAGCGCGTTGCTTCAAGCCACAAGCACGGTGCGGACTTACCATCGCGGAGCGGGCGATCTTTTGCCGAGGATCGCTGTGGAAGTGTTCCGATCGCGGGGCCTGTGGACTTTAACACCATGAAGCCGCGGTTTCCGGTAAGAAGAGGCTGACTCAGGAGCCCCTTGCCGATGAGTGTTCCTATCTACCCAACGCTGGAGCTTCCATCATTCCGACGAGAGGGCTTGAACAGCGGACCGTCGGCAACGGCCCCGTTCAAAGGCGCCGACCACGACGGGTGAACAAAGGAGGAAGATGACTGAATTTTATTACCTTCCATTACAGTGAGGAATGTTGATTCCACTGTGGAGGATGTTTATGTTAGATCTATTGTGTATTGCGTTCTTTTTACTTGTATGACTGTATGGCAACTCAGATATCACTGTACCTTAATTGGTACATGTGACAATAAAGGTGAACTTGAAGGTCTTTTATTTAAAAAACAATGTTAAAAAATCGCATTGGCAGAAATATTGATCTACGTATTCATTTACTTTACAGCCGTGTTGAATTGAAGCGTTTGTGGGAAATCTTCACTCGTATGTTTGCAGATCCTCATAGCAAGGTAACCTCTTTAAAAAAAACAGTATTTGCGAGCCATCTCTTGCATGTATATGTAAACAGCTTTGTGCTTTGTGTGATTGCATGTCACTTTAAAAGCTATTTGTTTTCATGGTTTACGTCACAAATTTAAAAGTGGAAGATTGTTTTCGGAATGTTTTTATCTCTTAAGCAATGAGCTTTAATAAATGTCACTGCATTAGATTTGTCGTTAGATTAGTTTTTTTTTTTAAATAATCAGTTTGAATATTTCCAGAGCTTTAACGTTGAAAATGTTCATGCAATAAAAACAATTTGCAACACTCAAGAACAGACCTTTTAAAAAGCAGATTTTACATTTGTCCAAAACTTCATAAATATATTTAATTTAAATCCAAGTCCAAAATTGTGACACTTTTCACATAGTATTTATTGCACATTAGTGCAGGTAATGTAAATTTTAGGAAAAATCCAAATGCAAATTTTTGTGTATATTTTGGAAAATTAATCTGCAATAAATAAAACCCAGATTTTAATGTGCTGTATTTTGGCCAGGAGTACCTGTTGAATGTAAAAAGTAATTTGCCATTTGTCCGACCCTACCTATAAAAAAGCTTTTTTTTCGATTATGAAGTGATTGATGTATTTCAGTAACCTTTGCAGAGCACTGTGACTTTGAAATCTACTCCATTAATCAATGGTTTGTTTTCTTGCATGTCCTGTCCTTTGTTGGAACTCAACAGAGAGTAAGTGTTGTTTTTACTGTTCACTACCGCTAACAAATATAACAAAGTCTTTGAAAGTAAGCTCTGAGTTTCAGTGTTATTTTTTAATTCAGTTATTTTTTTTAAATAGACAATTTCAGGAAGGTTATCATCTATCTTTAAATGTTTGTTCACTGAAAATCTGGTAATTTTAGGTGTAAGCAGTTCTTTTAAATTTAAATTACAGTTTAATTATAGAGTTGATGTGCTGGTCTTAATGCAATGTGAACCCTGATTTAGTAGTTTTAGAACTTTTATTTCTATGAAAGAAGTAAGGTAAATTTCACAAGGATGAGTCAGATTAATATACAGTGCCCTCCATTTGGGACAAAGACCCATCATTTGTTTATTTTCCTCTGTACTCCACAATTTGAGATTCGTAATAGAAAAAAATCACATATGGTTAAAGTGCACATTGTCAGATTTTATTAAAGGGTATTTGTATACATTTTGGTTACACCATGTAGAAATTACAGCTATGTTTATACATGGTCCCCTCATTTCAGGGCACCACAATGTTTGGGACACATGGCTTCACAGGTGTTTGTAATTGCTCAGGTGTGTTTAATTGCCTCCTTAATGCAGGTAGAAGAGAGCTCTCAGCACCTAGTCTTTCCTCCAGTCTTTCCATCACCTTTGGAAGCTTTTCTTAAAGTTGTGCCAATGAAAGTCAAAGAAGCCATTATGAGACTGAGAAACAAGAATAAAACTGTTAGAGACATGTCAAACCTTAGGCTTGCCAAAATCAATTGTTTGGAACATGGGCGGAAATCCTGAGGGGGGAGGGGGAAGGGGACACGCGTCCCCTCCATGTTTTGAGTGGTGGGGGACAATCCCCCCCCCCCCCGACCCCATTTTTTGTAATCATGATTTTGAAATTCGGTGAGAAAAACTATTAAAAATCTCCGCTTTCTGCGAGACAGTAGGGGTGGGACTGATGATCAAGGGCGCCGATTGGACGAGAGAGACGTTGGTCAGTGGGGGGGGGGCGGGGCGGGACAGGATTCAGCGCAGTGATTGGAGAAGGGAGGTGTCGGTCAGGCGGAAGTAGGGGGATGGGACAGGATAGAGCGCGGTGATTGGAGGAGGAGGAGGAAGACGTCCTGGTGGAGCAAAGATCATAGAGCGGAACTTGAATCGGTCCTTTCATCGTCCGGCACGGCTTAAAATCGGCTGCGGGATCTTCCACCGCCCCGCGGTCAAATTGCTGCATCGAAGCTCTCGATGTTGAAGCCCACGCCGGACGATGGACGATCCCGCAGCTGATTTTAAGCAGTGCCGGGCGATGAAAGGCCCCGCGAACGGGCCGATTGAAGCCCCACGATTCGGGGTGGACAAAGCTGCTGTTGCTCGAGTTCGGAGTCGGTCACCAACCAGGTCAGTTGCCGATGTTAACGTCCACAGGGCCCCACGGCCGAAGCCTCGCACACGCGTGTGTGTGCACATGCGACACCAAAAATTGTGTCCCCTCCCCCATGTTTTGATAGCGATTTCCGCCCCTGGTTTGGAACATCATTAAGAAGAAAGAGAGCACTGGTGAGCTTACTAATCGTAAAGGGACTGGCAGGCCAAGGAAGACCTCCAGAGCTGATGACAGAAGAATTCTCTCTATAATAAAGAAAAATACCCAAACACATGTCCGACAGATCAGAAACACTCTTCAGGAATCAGGTGTGGATTTGTCAATGACCAATGTCTGCAGAAGACTTCATGAACAGAAATACAGAGGTTACACTGCAAGATGCTAAGCACTGGTTAGCTGCAAAAAAATAGGATGGCCAGGTTACAGTTTGCCAAGAAGCACTTAAAAGAGCAACCGCAGTTCTGGAAAAAGGTCTTGTGGACAGATGAGACGAAGATTAACTTACTTCAGAGTGATGGCAAGAGCAAAGTATGGAAGAGAGAAGGAACTGCCCAAGATCCAAAGCATACCACCTCTTCTCTCACGGTGGTGGGGGTGTTATGGCCTAGGCATTTATGGCTGCTGAAGGTACTGGCTCACTTATCTTCATTAATGATACAACTGCTGATGGTGGCATAATGAATTCTGAAGTGTATGGACACATCCTATCTGCTCATGTTCAAACAAATGCCTGAAACCCCATTGGCCGGCGGTTCACTCCACAGCAAGACAATGATCCCAAACATACTGGCAAAGTAACAAAGAGTTTTTCAAAGCTAAAAAATGGTCACTTATTGAATGGTCAAGTCAATCACCTGATCTGAACCCAATGCCTTTTCAAAGCTGAAGAGAAAACTGAAGGGGACTAGCCCCCAAAACAAGCATAAGCTAAAGATGACTGCAATAAAGGCCTGGCAGAGCATCACCAAAGAAGACACCCAGCAACTGGTGATGTCCATGAATCGCAGACTTCAAGCAGTCATTGCATGCAAAGGATATGCAGCAAAATACTAAACATGACCACTTTCATTTACATGACATTGCTGTGTCACTAACATTTTGGTGCCCTGAAATGGGAGGAACTATGTATAAACACTGCTGTAATTTCTACATGGTGAAACCAAAATGTATAAAAATGGTCTTTATTAAAATCTGACAATGTGCACTTTAACCACGTGTGATTTTTTTCTATTACTAATCTCTAATTGTGGAGTACAGAGGCAAATAACAAATGATGGGTCTTTGTCCCAAACATTTGGAGGGCACTGTACATTCTTGTTATATGTTTGGTAAAACAAAGAACATGAGCTTCCTCATCTCCTTGGTTAATTACTTTTTGCTGCATTCAAGAATAGAAATGAAAAGGACAATACAAGAAGCAAAGACAGCATAAATTAATAGAGTGGAGTTTATATAGAAATTGGGGATGAGACTAATTATACAGCAAGAAGATGATCCCTGTATTAAGGCAGAGGGCATTGCTTGAGTATATAATGCACATTTTGGGTTGGACCTTGCTGAGGAAAAGTACAATCCCAAAATCTAAGCATTAGAGATGATAAATGGGGTGAAAATCAGTCAGGAGAAGATACTAGGAAGGCATGAAGGAAGATCAGTACCTAGAAACATGTTGTTATGACTATCACTGAGACTTGGTTGTGGGAGAGACAGGACCGGCAGCTCACTATGATGTTTCAGACATGATTGTTATGATAGTTTTGTTTATTGTTTAGATTAGTTTGATTTAGTTTAATTAGGATTAAATAAGAGGGAGGCAAAACGATGGAGTAGTTGCATTTCTTATCAGGGAGAATGTTATTGTTGCACTCTGAGAGGACACACTCTTGGTTTCTGTTAAGGTAACTCCTCCTCGGTTTCAATTCTTAATTATATAAAAAATGGAAGGAAACGCCCTGTTTCTCTACACATTTTCATTGTGGCATCAGACTGTTTCATGAGTCTACACTGTTCTATTCCGCTCATCAGCAATTAACATAATATATTTAATTCTAGGTATTCAGCATGTTTTTGGAGACTCTGGTAGATTTCATCATAATCCATAAAGAAGATCTACAGGACTGGCTGTTTGTGCTCCTGACTCAGCTTTTAAAGAAAATGGGGGCTGATTTGTTAGGTTCTGTGCAGGCAAAGGTTCAGAAGGCACTAGATGTCACAAGGTAAGAGCAGGCAATCTTTAGCAGTTTCTTTCTTTTTATTATAGTAGATTGAAAATGTACCTTATTAACATGCTTATTTACTGGGGGGTTTTTAAGGATCTAATTTGATAGCTGTCTAAGTTATTTTATACTTTTTGAATGGAGTATTTTTCTTAAGGTAGAACATATTGGTGCTTTGAGGTGTGGTATGGCCACATTTGGAGTATTGTGTGCAGTCTGGTCACCTACCTATAGAAAGGATGTCATTAAGTTAGAAAGGGTGCACAGTTTAAGAATAAGTGGTAGGCCATTTCGAACGGAGATGAGGAAAAACCTTTTCACCCAGAGAGTTGTGAATCTGTGGAATTCTTTGCCTCAGAAGGCAGTGGAGGCCAATTCTCTGAATGCTTTCAAGAGATAGTTAGATAGAGCTCTTAAAGATAGCGAAGTCAAGGGATAGGGGGAGAAGGTACACAAAATTGCTGGAGGAACTCAGCGGGTGCAGCAGCATCTATGGAGCGAAGGAAATAGGCGACGTTTCGGGCCGAAACCCTTCTTCAGACGGGAGAAGGCAGGAATAGGGTACTGATTGTGGATGATCAGCCATGATCACAATGAATGACGGTGCTGGCTCGAAGGACCGAATGGCTTACTCCTGCACATATTGTCTATTGTTAAAGGACTGGAGGACTTAATAGGCTGGGATTTTTTTCTCTGGCGACAGGATAGACCATGCCTTTTTCCCTGTAGTATTGAGGGGTGGTACAGTTGTATGGAATCATGAAGACATAGATAAGTTGAATGGTCAGTCTTTTTTCCACGGGAGGTGAGTCTGTATCTAGGCTGCATAGATTTAAGGTGAGAGGGGAAAGATTTAATGGAACCCGGTGGGGCAACTTTTTCACACTGAGTTTGGTGGGTATGTCGAGCGAACTGGCAGCAGGAGAGGTAGAGTTGGGAACGATTAGCGTGTTTGAAAGACATTTTGATTTGTATATGAATATGAAAGGTTGAGTGGGATATGGGCTAAAAGCATGCAAATAGGAGCAGCTCAGGTTGGCAACGTTCACCCTGTACAATCTCTAAAATAAATAGTGGTGGGGGGGGGGGGGGGAGGGGAGTAGGGTCGACAGACTGGAAGTTTGAGGGTGGAGTTAAGGGGAAAGAGTGCAGGAGAAGTTACAGAAGTCTCCAGAAGTAATGGGATGGAAAGTTTAAGAAGGGATAAGAGAGTAAGGTCGGGAAAATCGGGACCGGTGTGAGAGGAGGGGAGGTGAATACCGATTTAAAGCTGTTGTATTTAAATGCACCTAGTATAAGAAACAAAGCGGACGAGTTTGTAGCGCAATTGGTAGGTATGATGCTGTTGGAATTAGACGTGACTGCAAGAGGATCGGAGCTGGGGGCTGAATATTCAAGGTTATACGTCCTATTGGAAAGACATACCGGCGGGCAGAGGTGTGTGGGGTAGCTCTTGGTAAGAAATTAAATTCTGTCCTCAGCGAGGGGTGACATAGGATTAGAGGATGTAGAGTCATTGTGGGTAGAGCTAAGAAATTGTAAGGCCCTAAAGACCCTAATGGGAGTCATTTGCGGGCACCCAAACAGTAGCCAGGATATAGGGTACTAGTTATAATCGGCATGTAAGAAAGGCAATGCTATGGTGGTCATGGGAGATTTCAATATTGAGGTAGACTTGGAAAATCAGGTTGGTAAGACCCCAAGAAAGGGAATTTGTAGAGTGCCTCCGAGATTTTTTATTTTGGAGCAGCGTGTAGTGGAACATACCAGGGAAAAGGCAATTCTGGATTTAGTTTTGTGTAATGAACCGGATTTGATGAGGGAACTAAAAGGTAAAGGAATCACTAGGAAGTAGCGACCACAATATGATGAGATTTAACCTGAAACTTGAGAGGGTGAAGGTGAAATGGCTGACAAGGGAAGTCAAGGACAGTATAAAACTAAAAGAGAAGATGTATAATATTGTAAAAAATAGTGGGAAGCCGGAGGATTGGGAAGCTTTTAAAAAAACAATATAAGATAATTAAAAAGGTAATACAGGGAGAAAGATGAAATACAAAGGTAAGCTAGCAAATTATATACAAGAGGATAGCAAGTGTTTCTTCAGTTATATAAAGAGTTAGAGGCAAGAGTGGATGTTGGACCACTGAAAAATGATGCAGGAGAAGTGATAATGGGGAATAAAGAAATGGCAGAAGAGTTGAATAACTTTTTTGCAGCAGTTTTCATAGTGGAAGACAACAGCAATGTGCCTGAAATTCAAGAGAGTCGGGGAGTGGAAGTTAGTGAAGTGGCTATTACTGGGGAGAAGGTGTTTGGGCGACGGAAAGAGCTGAAGGTGGATAAGTCACCTGGATCGGATGGGCTGCACCCCAAGGTTCTGGTAGAGGTGACTTTAGAGATTGCAGAGGCACTAATAGTGATATTTCAAGAATCACTAGAGTCTGGAGTGGTTCCAGATTGGAAAATTGCCAATATTACCCCGCTGTACAAAAAGGGAGCAAAGCAGAATAGTGGGAACTATAGGCCGGTTAATCTGACTTCAGTGGTTGGTAAGATTTTAGAATCCATTGTAAAGGATGAGGTTACGGAGTACTTCGAAGTTCATGATAAAATAGGCCGAAGTCAGCATGGTTTTGTGCTGGAATTCTTTGAAGAAGTAAATAATAGGACAGACAAAGGAGAGTCAGATGTTTACCTAGCTTTTCAGAATGTTTTTGATAAAGAGCCAGACTGGAGGCTGCCACAGAAGATGAGAGCCCATGGTATTAAAGGGCAGATACTAGCATGGATAGGTTGGCTGGATGGCAGAAGGCAAAGAGTGGCAATAAAGGGGGCTTTTACTAGTTGGCTGCCAGTGACTAGCGGAGTTCCACAAGGGTCGGTGCTGGGGCCGCTACTCTTCACATTGTATATTAATGATTTGTATGAGGGGATTGCACCATTGTGGCCAAGTTTGTGGATGATACGACAATAGGTGGAGGAGCAGGTAGTGCAGAGAAAGCAGGGCCTCTGCTGAAGAACTTGGACAGGTTGGGAGAGTGGGCAGAGATGTGGCAGATGGAATATAGTGTTGCAAAGTGCTGGCCCTGGAGAGGGTCCAGAGGAGGTTTACAAGAATGATCCCAGGAATGAGTGGGTTGACATGTTGAGTGTTTGACGGCACTGGGCCTGTACTCGCTGGAGTTTTGAAGAATGAGGAGGGACCTCATTGAAATGTACTGAATAGTAAAATGCTTGGGTAGAGTGAATGTGAAGAGGATGTTTCCACTAGTGGGCAAGTCAAGGACTAGAGGTCATAGCCTCAGAATTAAAGGACGTTCTTTTAGGAAGAAGATGAGGAGGAATTTGTCAGAGGGTTGTGAACGTGTGGAATTCTTTCTCACAGAAGATTGTGGAGGCTAAGTCAATGTTTTTAAATGTCAAATGTTTTTAAGGAAGAGATAAATAGATTCTTGATTAGCACTGGTGTCAGGGGTTAAGGGAAGGTAGGAGTATGGGCTTAGGAGGGATCAGCCATGATTGAATGACGGAGTAGCCTTGGTGGGCTGAATGGCCTAATTCTGTTACTATCACATAATCAATTGACATATTGGGTCAATATCCGTGTTGTATAATCCTGACAATCTTTTTCCTAAGTTTATCCTGTGTTCACCTAGTAGCCTTTTGGAAAACTTGCAAATGGAACAAATCATGCATAAAGAATAATCACTGTATTTCAAAAATTTGTTTCGGAAATCTGGTTTCAAAGTACATCCGAAGGAATGTTCATTTGTTTGAATCAGATTAGTGATATCCATACCGATAAATTATAGGAAAATACAATGGTTGTTGTAAGTCTTAAATCGAAATAGGAAATGGTGTGAAACATCCAACTGGCCAACATATGTGGAAAGAGAGAGTATTCCAATAATAATCTTGTGTCGTAACTGGAAAATGTAACGAATTAGCTGATTGTACAGTAAAAGCAAGGAAAAGATGTGAGTGTTGACGTGAGAGGAAAGAACAAAGGTGAAGAAGACCTGCAATGGATTGTAATAGTTTGAAGGACAAAAGGTTTGACAATGCAAGTATTAAAAAAAAGCATGTTAATTTTGTTTTAATACATAATCATTAACTAATGGCAAAGACAAGAACAATCATCACAATCCATTTGGAAAAATACACTAACACCTTTTTTTATTTCACTTATAGAGAGTCTTTCCCATTTGATCAACAATTCAATATTCTTATGCGCTTTATTGTGGATCAAACACAAACGCCTAACCTTAAGGTTGGTATACAAATGACATTTTAAAATATCTAGTTGGAATTCCATGCTAGATTTTGGGAATATGTATGAATTAATGTTTTTACGCATTTAATTATATTGATCCTCTTGAATTTTCACCTGACATCCCAATACATGTTGCATGTATGAGCAAGTATTGATACCTTAGCTCTTGGGGAAATAGTCATGTTTTCTTCTTATTTTCTGCTGATTTTATATGATAGTTGGTGATTGGCAGTTAGGTGGGATAAGTAGATTTTAATGACTGATCTTTCAATGAAAAGCAAAAATATCCGAATTAGCCTTTCTCTTGACGTAATAGGCATAGTTTTTCTTCTTGCTTAGATTCTTGTATTTGTCTTCCTTTCACAGTCTTAGTGGAAATAGTCATTGAACTAATTTGGTTAGTGTACCCTGTCAGATTGATCATTCCCTCATGTCCAACACAACTTATCTGTGAGAATTTGGACAAGTAGCTGAGGTACTTCAAAGATGTTAGGATTATATTTGTATATTAACATGAAAACATTGGAACAGTAATTGACCTCTTGTTCTTCAAGCCTACCCCACATTTCATTATGATCATAGTTGATCTCTGCTGGCCTCAAATATCCTGGCCACAAACACCCTTGAGGGCAGAGACTGCCAGAGATTCACTGCCCTCTGAGAGAAGAAATGTATAAGAAGAAAAGTAAAATAAGTTTATTCTCTTTCAATGTTAAGGGATTGTTGTTTAAAAAAACCTCGATTTCTTGAAAATAATTATTTTGTTTCAGTTATTCATGCAATCAATATGGCATTGCTTTTTCTTCAACCCACACAAGTATGTTTATTTGTAGGTTAAAGTTGCTATCTTGAAGTATATTGAGAAGCTGGCGAGACAGATGGACCCAGCAGATTTTGTTAATTCCAGTGAGACCCGCCTTGCTGTATCCCGAATCATAACCTGGACAACTGAACCAAAGAGCTCTGATGTGAGAAAGGTAGGGATTTATTATGTTTAGAATCTCTTTGCCAGCAGTGGTCGAATTTGCTCCTTCTGTGCTCTATTTGGGGAATCAGAAATGCTCGCTCATTTTCCATTCAGCTATGTTGCATTAATGCATTTGTTGTACTCCAATCTCATGACATTACATTCCCCTTTCTGTTTAGTCTCTGTTATTTAATCCTTGAGTAAACAGAAATGAAATTGGAAGTCAAGTAGAAATTTTTTCTTTTTCTTTGCTTGGCGAGAGCATTGCTGACAAGCCCAGCAATTATTGTCCATGGCTAATTGTCCTTGAAAAGATCTGTGCTTTGAACTGCATTGGTTGATGGTATTACCACAGTGCAAGGAATCCGGATGATATGTTACTTGGGGAAACTTTTCCATGCAATGTTATTTTCATTCTGAGTAGACTACTTTAAACTTTGGAGATACAGCACGGGAACAGGTCCTTCGGCCCAACGAGTCCGCGTTGACCAGTGATCGCCCAGTACATTAGCACTATCCTACGCATTAGGGGCATTTTACATTTTTATATGAGTCAATTAACCTACAAACCTGCACGTTGGCTCGATTGTAATTATGTATTGTCTTTCGGCTGACTGGTTAGCATGCAACAAAAGCTTTTCACTGTACCTCGATACACGTGACAATAAACAAAACATCTTTGGAGTGTGGTTGAAACCGGACAAACTCCATAAAAATCCATACAGACAGCACCTGTAGTCAGGATCAAACCCGGGTCTCTGGTGCTGTAAGGCAGCTACTCTACCGCTGTGCCAGTTGTGGTTTTGGGTTGGGGAGGAGTACTGTTGGGTTTGGGGAGGAGTGCAGTTGAATCATGAAGTTTCTGTGGATGCTTTGTAAATGGTATATGCTACAAAATGGTGATGCCAGTAGATGATGAGGTGCTTTGCTGTTGCTGAAGCTGAGATCAGCTGGATTAATGCAAAGTAATCCATCAATGTCCTGATGTGGCTTGTTGATGGTGAAAAGACTTGCGTGAGGCAGTAGGCAATTGCTGCTGAATACAGAATGATCTAGTGGACAGTCTTTGTACAGCTACTTCATTTAACTTGATGTATTTGACAATGATAATGACATTGAAGTGGCATCTTTTTCTCCTGTTGGAAATTGTCCTTTTCCAGCACTTCCATTACCGTAATATTATACAGCTCTGATTTTAACTACAGTCTGAATCTGAATACAGAAAGCTACTGAGGCATGAGTTAGCAATGGTTGTTTGTAAGACTACATTAAAATAATTGATAGTCATCAACTGTCATTGACTAACGTTTACAATATTGATGCATAGTTTACAAGTGATAGCCCTTTTGAGGCTAAGAAAACACAATAGCAAAGTTGTTATCAATAGATTAGATAATAGATTAGAGGAAAAGTAATACAACGTCAAAAAAACAACAAAAAGCATGAGAATTGGAAAAAAAAAATCAGAAGATATTTCAGCAGATATTAATGATTTCGATGAAAATGTACAAGGCATGATTAATTTGCAGATGGCATTAAAGTGGGTGGTATCATAGACAGCAAAGATAGTTATACAAAGTGGCAGGATCTTGATCAACTGGGCAAGTCGGTTGAGGAATGTTTAATGCAGGTAAGTAAGTGAAAGGTGTTGCAGTTTGGGATGTCAAACCAGGCCAGGACCATCAAAGTAAATGGCAAGGCCCTAAAGAGTGTTGATGCACAAAGGGCAGTTACATAGTTCCCTGAAGGTGGTGTCACAGAATGGTCAGGAAGGTTTCCAGTACATTGGCTTTCATCAGTCAGAATAGATTTGGACAAGTACATGGAAAGATATTTAAGTTATTGTAATCGTGAATGTACTACGTTGTTGCGTAAACCCGTCAGGTTTGATAGTATCCTTCAGTTTGGGAAACCTTTATCTGATCGTCTACAAATGACGATATCCACTCAAATTTATTGTTCGATCTCAGGCAATTAGGGATGGGCAATA
Organism: Amblyraja radiata; assembly: GCF_010909765.2. Classification (NCBI taxonomy): domain Eukaryota; kingdom Metazoa; phylum Chordata; class Chondrichthyes; order Rajiformes; family Rajidae; genus Amblyraja; species Amblyraja radiata. The sequence goes on from NC_045962.1 coordinate 74,667,372, forward strand.
AATGCTGGCTTTGCTCTCATTATCCACATTTCGTGCACGAATATAAAAAAAAATGACCATGCAATATTTTCAGATCCAGCCAGTGTTACAACAGAGAGCTCTAAAAATGTTTAAATTAATTGTTTCTTATCTGATTCGATTATTTTGCACTGGCTAATGTGAAAATTTCATGGTGTTTAATATGATTTTGGCATTTAAAAAAAAGTTTTGCTAACTGCTTCAAAGGCTTTGCTTTACAAATTGATAACTATTGATTATAATGTATGCATGAGGGGAAAGCCAATAATATTCGAATAGTAGCAATCCACAGTTTAAGTAAAGGTATAGGCTGCATCTATCTGTTCCAAACACAATTGGTGAACTTGATCACTTTCTGTCATGGCTCTTCAGCTTTATATAAGTTTTTTAATCATGCAACTGCTGTTTATTGTATTCTAAAGTTTTTCTAATACCCTTCCCACCTGTCAAACCCAGACTGTGCATAATTGGTTGAGTGATGAGGGGTTGGCCAGGTCCTGTTCGAGCACCTCTGGGCCTGGTGAAATTGGCCTGGAAGAAAAGTGTAAACAGGTAGAAAAACAAGTTGCACCTACTAATTTCAAGTTGCTTTTCCCTGTATCTTCTGGCTTTCTTTTAATTGGCTGTACAAGGGTCTTGGCCACGCTGCCTTTTCCAACATAACAACTGTGTTTATTCTACTATATTGCCAACAACAGTTATTTTCCATACTATACATACATAGTTGGTGTTGTTTGGGAATAAGGTTTGTCTTTTTTCCAGTATTAATAAGTAACTTACTGCATTGGCCCCAATGTGAGGACTGCTGCTTACTGTGTTGGGATGCATGCTAAAAAATGTTAACTAATGGATTTGAGATTGCATCAACAGTTATTGTGTTTATTTGAACAAAATATGCTCTTTGTAATAAATGAAAATTAGAATTTTAGCGTTAAGCTTTTAATAAATAATTCAGAATATGTCAAATATTTCCTAACGTGCAAAACCTTTGTATTTTGTGACAATTAATATATCTGAACATTATAACAGTGCTCATCTTAGTTGAATGCGCACAGATTAATTCGAATGATATAAAATTATGCTTTTATTCCAGTTATCTGTAATGGATGCATAGTTCATTTTTCTAATGAAACCTATCATGCACTTTGTGAATGGAATACTAATAATTGATATATTCAAAATGCATTCAGGGTTTGACAGAAATAACAGACAGATTTTATCTACATTTAGAATCCATAGGATTGTAGGAGTAATGATTACAAGAAATTCAGATTGATTGAAGAGGAGAGTTAAGATTGTTTTTATTTTCAGACCACGTAAGATGGGAAAAATTGGGAAGGTGTGTGGTGCTTCTCAGGAAAGGTGCAGTACCACTTTTCTCTTTAATACATACTGGTGACCTTGTATTGGATATAAAAAGCGCAATATAAAGTTTGCAAATGATGCAAACTGCAACATTTAGAAATTTTGAAAATCTGTTTTTATACAGAATATACTAGGTTATCAGTATGTATTAAAGAGAGTAGTGGCACTACACCTTTCTTCAGAAACACTGCTCTCTCCCATGGTCTGAAAATAAAAATAACCATAATCATAGGTGGTTCTCCACATTAAAAATGCTGGAGAAATTCAGCAGGGAGGCACCATCTATGGCAGTGGTTCTTGATCTTTTTGGCGTAAGCGCATACGTGAACAAAATACTATATGTGGTATGTACCTTTGTTAGGTTCCTAAAAATGGGCTCAACAAATGGATATGTTATTTATGACAGACTGATGTCGGGGAAGAAGGGTCTCGACCCGAAACGTCGTCTATTCCTTCTCTCCATAGATGCTGCCTCACCCGCTGAGTTTCTCCAGCATTTTTTGTCTACCTTCGATTTTTCCAGCTTCTGCAGTTCCTTCTTAAACATAACCATAACCATCCTCTGTTTTCTGTCAATCTGAAATTCATGTTATCATTTCCACTCCCCTACTATTCAATTGTTTCTAATTTCGATAAAACTGTTGTTTCATATTTCCATGAGGGTGAAAGTAGCAAGCTTCAGGAAAGGCAAACTAGTTAAAAGAATATACAGTTTATTAATAGATTAAAAAATTACTGAAGCAGAAATGTGAAGTGATTTGTTTTGATTTGAAGAATGAAGAGAAGCAAAAGAATGGTTCAGTCGTGGAAGGAATGCAGGGAATAATTCTTCAGCTGTTTGTTCATAGATCTTTGACGTGCTGAGTAATTTGAGAAAACATTAAATTAATAGCAACATTTTCTCTTTACAAATGGAGTAAGGAGAAAAGGAAATAAGATAAATGTTAAAAAAAAAAATAATGTTCAAGTCCAGGCACTTGCAGTAAGCAGGAAAAACATCATTAAAGAAGATGCAGAAAATACTTACTATAATAAACCATGGATAAAAGCTTTCAGTTAGTTGGAAAGATGAGAGAAAATTAACTTCTGTTTAGAATAGATTTACAAGCATGTGAAAAGCTGATAGATTTTGAAAAAAATATGAGGAATTGTTTCCAGTATCAGTGTGATCAGTAATCAAAGAATGCAGAATAAAGGTGAGTATTTAAAGAACCACACACAAGAAAGAAATCTAGTGATTAAATTCAATTCGGAAACTACTAGGAAGGTGATGGAAGCGAATTCAATTGTAAGTTTCAAATGGAAATGCTAAATTCTCAAATGAAGACACAGAAGACAAGGGTTGGTTATCGCTTTCAAAGATCCAACACAGACAGAATGGGCTCATTGCTCCATGAAAATTTTGTGGGATTGTTCCACATTACACCATAAACCTTGCCAGGTAATACCTGTGGGCCTGTTTGGACAAGTAAAAGTGTAAACTGCAGAATTATGTTTGCTGTGAAACTGTGGTTGTATGAAGATCATTTGTTTCACCATTCATTTTTTCTTATTTTCTGCTACACTGACCCATTGTTTTGGGAGTGGAAAAGCGGATTTAATGGACTTACTACTGGGCATAAAATAGTGGATGGTGTGTTCAGTTGCCAGATTATTGACCGATGTAACCATTGTTGTGCTGGGATTACATTTTTTTATCACAACAACTTAGAATAATTTTGACACTAAACTGAGTGTCTGTTACTATTCCTTCAATAGTACTGCTTGAGTTTAAGTTGTATATTGCAATCTTAAATGTTTAACTAATTGAATTTTGATACAGAACTGCTTACGCAGAGGCATTTTTGCAGGCCATTTATACAGAATTGATATGCAGATCCACCACTGATTTTTCCGGCACCTTCAGTTCCAACTCTCTTTTGGATTATCTATTTCGCCAGAGGTCATGTTCTCTGAGTGGATTGGGATAGTACTGGAACGACCACCATGGAGAGGGGGGGCCGAGATACTGGCCAGAAAATCGTCCTCGGAAGACGGCTATGGGAATGGATCTGCCGACTCCGGCAGATTCGGAACTCCAGAGCCCCAGATGCAGGGGGCAAATTCGACTCGCCGATCGGCTGAGGAGGTTGGTTATGGGAGCAGATCTGCTCGCTACGGCCAGGGCGGAGTTCCAAAGTCCCTGCCTCGTGCAAATTCGTCCCCCTGATCGGCCGTGGAAGTCCCAATGGGATCAAGATCGCCTGCCTCGCCTCACCGCCAATCTTTCGGGAGTACTTCCGGGGGAGATTCTGAGTGTGCTCTCATAATTTGTTCGGATTAAAGGAGATCCTGGAGCACCAGTTGCTGGAAAATCGGTGGTGGACCTGTATGGTGATTTCTAGTTGGTTTCAAATATTCTGAATAACAATGCTAATTTTGAAATGTTATGCTTTGATATGGTGTGCAAAATCTTGTAATGAAAAGTCAATAACCTGCAAATAGTGCAGTAATCCGCCTGGAGTATTCATTGTTTTCATGGGGTGACTGCCTTCTAAAATAACTGTTTGGACATTGCATACCTGATCTTGGGACAGTGGGATTCAGTAACGTATTTTTATCATTTTGTTTCACTATTTTATACAGGCTGCGCAGGTCGTGTTGATTTCTCTGTTTGAGCTGAACACTCCTGAGTTCACTATGTTACTTGGTGCCTTGCCAAAAACCTTCCAAGATGGTGCCACCAAGCTCCTACACAATCATTTGAAGAACTCCAGCAACACTAGTGTGGTACATATGGTTCATAACTTACTACTTAATATTGGAAGATTTTTTTTTTAAGTGTATATAGCAGGCCCATTTTATAAATTATTTAAAAGAACTTTATTGTAATATCTATCTCATTGGCCCAGGTGCTGTAGGCAAGGTTAAAATTCTAAATGTTGGGGTTGGATGACTTTGTGAGTTTGCAAAACTAACCCAGAATTACATTACGGTTTGAATGAATGAATGAATGAATGAATGAATGAATATTTATTACATGTCATTTGAACCTCAGTGAGGCTCAAACGAAACTCAGTTTCCACAGCCATACAAACAGAGACAATTCCTGCAAGACACACACACAATTCAATTTACACAAACATCCATCACAGTGAATCTCCTCCTCACTGTGATGGAAGGCAAAGTCTTTTCTCTCCTCTGTACCATTTTTCTCCTGATGTTGAAGCCCCAGGCGGGCGATGGTAAGTTCCACGGCCATTTTAGGCCGCGCCGGGTGATGTACGGCCCCGCTCCGGGTCGTTCCAACCCCGCGACACGGGCTGGAGAAGTCGCGTTGCGGGAGCTCTGGAAAGCGGTCTCCACCCGGACCCGTGAGCTCCCGATGTCCCAGTCCACCGGACCTGCGGCTGCAACTGGAGCTTCCGAGCTCCGGGGTCGGGCAGCAGCAACGAGCCACCACCGCTCCCCGCGCTCCGAGGCCGGCCAGCCCCACGATGGTAAGTCCGCAGCTCCGCAGGCTCAGCGACTGGAGCCCCCAGGTCGATCCGGCTGAAGGCCGCTCCACGGGGCTAGGCCCCAACGATAACGGAGACCCGACAGGAAAAAGGTCGGGTCTCCTGTACAGGAAAGAGATTTTTTAAAGTTTCCCCCCCCCCCCCCCACATAAACCATAAACACAGTTAAAAACAGTATTAAAAAACACGAACAACTACATTTAACTAGACAAAAAATTAAAAAAAGACAGACAGGCTGAAGGGGCCGCTGCAACCGTGAGTCGCGCCGCCATAAGATTTAAGATTGATATTGGGCATATTTATTTTGCTTTGCTCTGATTACATAATAAATTGTATTGATAATTTAGCAGTTTTAAATTGTGCCAGTGCTGCCTATGCTCTAGTTACTTTAACTAGTTACCTTTATTGAAGTGTTGAGAAAATAAAACGCTATTATATTCCTCCCTTTCATAGAGTTCGCCCAGCAACACAATGGGGCGCACACCTTCACGGCACTCCAGCAGTCGAACAAGTCCTCTTACTTCTCCTACAAATTGTTCGCATGGTGGTCTATCCCCAAGGTAATAAATTATCAAGTAAATGATCTGTTTGGTTATAAATAAAATTTCGTACAATTGAAATCTTAGTAAAATTTTTATTAGTACTTTTTTTTACAACCTTCAAAATGGGCAATGAGTCATAAATACTTCATAATTTTGTTTTACAATTGCTTTTTTCCCATACTTTTATTCTTTGCCTTGTTCATTTTTGAACAAGAGCTACTTGTGACGTTTCACAGCAAATGTTAAAACCAAAGTGGATCAAAACTTACAACAGTTAATTTGGTGTATAACGTCCACCTATTCCTATTTCTTATTGCCCACGCCTGCAAAATTAGTAAAAAATATATATATATTTTGGAGCTGATCCTGCTGTAAACCAGGAGTGTAAAATAAAAGTAATTATTTTAAAATTGAGAATAATAAAGATTGCTTGACAAGAATGGAGTTTGGGAAAACAGATAGGTTTAAATATTTTTTGGTGTAGCTTGCTCTTGAATGTTTCCTATTATTCAGAATGTGAGAATGTCATGAAAAGCTTTCGAATGACACAGTTCTTTTATTAAGAAGAAAATGAATCTTCCAGCACTACAGTTCATTTTTTTCCAACCTTGGATTCAATCACTTTTTTTCTCTTATCTCTTTTAACACATGAAACTTTTCGTTCCCACCATTGCATTCACTTAAAACATTGTTATTCGTGTTTTATATTTGGCATGATTTGTACTTTAAGATTGCATCTTAAATATTTGGGGAGGCGTGATCTGATGTGGTACATAGCTATGATATTAATGCCATTAAACATTGGTATTTTTGGCTTATTTCACACTTTAAAAGCATGGTTCTTGGTTAAATTAGCATTATTAACTTGCAATCACGATATAATACTGCTAGTTTGAGGAACCTGTATATTAATAAAAACGTAATAACAAAGTGGAACACTTCATCCTGGAAATAAGTTATCAAGGTGACATTTGAAACTACTATGAAGCCACGAGATGCTTGTGTCCGGCCAGTTTAGTAGCAGACAGTATTTTCTGGCAAATTCAACGGTTTATGAGGGGTCATTTACTTTATACTTGAAAGGAACATGGATATTGTGAAACTCTTAGTTGCCATTTCATGCACACAAATGTGAAGCGATCCACAATTGAACCAAAAGATGCATATGCACTTGTGATTTGTACAGATGAAAATACATCATATTTTCCTGATGTTTTGGAAACTCGTTTTAAGAAATTCTTTCCTGCTGCCTCCTAACTGCAATGTTAAAATTGGTGACATGAGATGAAGCATGTAGGCACATTTGCTTGAGATTTGAAACTTCCAACTTTGGTAACAGATAGGCCCCCATCATGGAGACAGTTGGTAAGAATCAAACAAATTTTAATAATATATTAAATATTATATTGTGAGTTTACAGCACAATAGTAGTAAAGTAAAGTAAGTTTATTTATATAGCACGTTTTAGATCAATTCGCATTGACACCAAAGTGCTTTACATAAATTAAATAATAAGTTCCATTACAAACCATAGAAAAAGGTTTAAAAAAAAAATGAATAAAATGGACACAACACATTTTAGAGTTCAACACAAACGTCCCCCCACAGCAGAATCAAAACTTTCCACTGTGGGGAAAGGCACCAGAAAGTTAAGTCCTCTTCCTCTGTGAAACACCCGAGGTCGGGGCCCATTTGTGGCCGTGCAGCCAGTCCGATGATTTTCAGAGCCCTCTTGCCGTGAAGATGGAACTTCGGCGTCGGGTGAAACATTCCTCAGCGGCTTGGAAAAGTCTGGAGCGGCTGCCTCCTCCCTGGGGACCGGGGCACTCGTAGTCTTCAGGCCGCGCCGGTTGGAGCTCCGACCCCGGCGGACTCGAACCCTGGCTCTGCGGCGCTCCAAATCCAGCGCCGCCCGCGGCCGGACGCCCGCAGCCCCAGCTCCGCGATGTTGGGATCGACGGCCACAGCTTATGGCACGGAGGAAGGAATCAAAGAGTAGTTGTGGAAACCTGTGAGCAGTGGAGTGCCCCATGGGTCAGTACTGGGTCTGCTGCTGTTTGCTATATTTATTAACAATTTGGATGACAATGTAGTTAACATTTGCAGGTGACACCAAAATTGGTGGTATAGTAGAGAGTGAGGAAGGATATCCGAGGCTTACAACAAGCTCTTTGGAGGGCCAAGGAATAGGAAATGGAATTTAACTCTTGACAAGTATGAGGTGTTGGACTTTGCTATAATAATAATAATAATGGATGGGATTTATATAGCGCCTTTCTAATACTCAAGGCGCTTTACATCGCATTTTCATTCACTCCTCAGTCACACTCGGTGGTGGTAAGCTACTTCTGTAGCCACAGCTGCCCTGGGGCAGACTGACGGAAGCGTGGCTGCCAATCTGCGCCTACGGCCCCTCCGACCACCACCAATCACTCACACACATTCACACACAGGCAAAGGTGGGTGAAGTGTCTTGCCCAAGGACACAACGACAGTATGCACTCCAAGCGGGATTCGAACCGGCTACCTTCCGGTTGCCAGCCGAACACTTAGCCCATTGTGCCATCTGTCATCAAACAGGGCAAGACTTGCACAGTAAATGGTCGAGCCCTGGAGATTGATGCAGACCAGAGATATCTGGGAGTACAGGTGCATGGTTCCCTGAAGGTGAACAGAATGGTAAAGAGGTGTTTGGCTTGCCTGCCTTCATTGGGAAGGGTATTGAATACAAAAGTTGGAACATCATGATGCAACTGCACAAGTTTTTTGTGAGACCACCTTTGGAATATTGTGTGTAGTTGTAGTCACTAGCTTATTGGTAGGATGTCATTAATTTGGAGCAGGTGCAAAAGACATTCACCAGGATGTTACCAGGCTTGAGTTATAGCGAGAGGTTGAATGAACCGGCATTTATTTTCTTTCAATAGACAATAGGTGCAGGAGTAGGCCATTTGGCCCTTCGAGCCAGCACCACCATTCAATGTGATCATGGCTGATCATCCCCAATCAGTACCCCGTTCCTGCCTTCTCCCCATATCCCCTGACTCCGTTATTTTTCAATCAATCAATCAATCAAAACTTTATTGTCATTTAGAAATACATCGATATATGCAATTCTAAACGAAATTCCATTGCATTTGGCTCCCCGTGCAACACAAAAATAAACAGAAGGATAAAAAGATAAAATAGATAATGGTGGCGGCCCATTTACATGGCATTCAAGAGTCTGATGGCTCGTGAGAAGAAGCTGTTGCAAAACCTTGACGTTCTGCTCCTTATGCTACGATATCTTTTGCCCAAGGGCAGCAGAGTGAACAGTCCATGATGGAGATGTGTGGGATCCTTTATAATACTGCTGGCCTTAGACAAGCAACGTATGCTCGCAATGTCCCCGATTGAGGGGAGAGAAGTCCCGATGATTTTTTCCGCCGTTTTCACCACTCGTACGGACTTCCAGTCGGAGGCTTTACAGTCCCCAAAACAGACAGAGATGCAGCTGGTCCGAATACACTCTATGGTGCCACTGTAGAAAGTGGTGAGGACGGGATGGGGGAGGTGAGCTCTTCTCATCCGGCGCAGAAAGTGCAAACGCTGTTGTGCTCTCTTAACTATTGATGTAATGTTATTTGACCAGGTCAGACTGTTAGTGATCTGCACCCCCAGAAACTTAGTGCTACTGACCAACTCCACATCGCTGTCATTAATGTGGAGTGGTGTGTGACTGCCGGTTTTTCCTGAAGTCGACGATGACCTCCTTTGTTTTTCCGACATTCAGGATAAAATTGTTCGTATTGCACCAGTCCACCAGTTGTTTCACCTCCTCCCTGTAAGCAAGCTCATTGTCGTCCCGGATAAGGCCCACCACTGTTGTGTCATCTGCGTACTTCATGATGTGCTTTAAGAGCCCTATCTAGCTCTCTCTTGAAAGCATCCAGAGAACCTGCCTCCACCGCCCTCTGAGGCAGAGAATTCCACAGACTCACCACTCTCTGTGAGAAACAGTGTTTCCTCGTCTTTGTTCTAAATTTCTTACTCCTTATTCTTAAACTGTGGCCTCTGGTTCTGGACTCCCCCAACATCGGGAACATGTTTCCTGCCTCTAGTGTGTCCAAGCCCTTCACATTTCGAGCATAGGCGGCTGAGGGGTGACTTTATTGAAGTGTACAAAACCATGAGGAACATGGCAAAGGTGAGCGCTCACATTCTTTTCCCAGGGCAGAGGATTCATAAACTAAAGAGAAGAGATTTCACTCCGAGGTAGTCCTTGTCTGGAATGAGTTGCCGGAGGAAGTTATAGAAGTGATTACAATTACGAATTTTAAAAGACGTTTGCACAGATATATCGTTAGGAAGTTTTCTGAGGTATGTGGTCCAAATGCACAGCAAATGGGACTAGCTCAGTATGCCAACTTGGTCAGCATAGACAAGGTTAACAGTAGGGCCTGTTTCTGTGCTGTCCAACTCTAGACCCTATCAAAAGTTTCGGGTGTGGGTTTTTTGGCAGGATCTTGTGAATGGCAGCACAACAGTTTAAACTGCACGTTTGCACTTGTGCTTATTGATAGAATGTTTCTGAATCTGCTTGCCTTTCACGTCAATGCAGAGTGAAATAATCCTTCCAAAACAGAGAGCGAGCTAAAGTGCCATTCCAACAATGAATTTGCAAAATATTTCAAATGCGAAGGCAAAGCATACTGATTACTGCATGCCTTCATATAACAAAATATCTATGAGCTGGCACACATTGCATTTGTCTAGGAAAATTGTTTTTAAAATATAGTATTATAGTTTTGTTTATTTGGACTTGAATTATGGTTCTCAAGTTGTGCAGCACAATCCTGAGCCATCATGTCTGTAATTAGGAGGTACAAACAAAAAATGTATCTCATTGGTTGAGGAGGCTTAGAAATAGAGCTGCACATCTGTTAGCAGTTGCTAGATTATCTTAAATATTGACGAGCTCTGGTCACGCAGCCAGCTAAAGATTAAAAAAATAGTCTTGAATGTGAACGCACCTTATAAATGAAGCCGGCTGGTTTAGGAAATTGGCATAGTTAAATATATTATGACTGCACTAGCAGTCATAATATTGTTAGTAATACAGAATTTGTTCTCGCTGCCTGACTTTTGTACAAAATATTTATTTCATTTTAGTTATGTAGGCTGATTAGCATTGTACCCCACGAGAACTGGTTCCATATTTGAACATTCCGGTGTTTCAGAATTATAAGGCTCAACGTGTAAATGATCCGAATATAAACCAGTGGGCATGTTTTCGTGAATCTATTGGCTGAGGATTGGATTGGATTGGATTCAATTTTATTGTCATTGCACTTTTCAGTGCAACAAAATGGTTTAGCCTGCAGTCACAACATAGAATAAATAACAAAACAAACACTCAACACAGTTTAAAGTCCCAAAGTCATTGTCTCTTCCCTCCTTGCTCTCCCTCTGCACTGAGGCAATCCAGGCCTCCGATGTTGCGACCCCGCCGGGTGATGGTGTGCAAGTCCCGCGGCTGAATCCAAGCTCTGCAAACGGGCTGGTTCAAACTCCACGGCCCGGGGCGGTCGAAGCTGCCGAATGTACTGCTCTAGACTTTGAATCCCTAATTCCAATTAAACCATCACCAAGACCCATCTTCCTGCAGTAAATTTTCAGAGAACATGCTGTGCACTAAATAATTAAATGCTGTGACCTTTGTAATTACTGTTTGAGTAAAAGTGTAAACCAGAAACAATTTCATGATCATGGCTTTGATTTCTGATTGAAGGGATGCGTTGTAATGCTGAAGTTAAATGACTACTCAAACGCATTTTAATAACAAATTGAATTTTGTAATGTCTCACACTATGTTGTATTGAATTGGTATTCTGGGGTAAAAGAGGCATGATGATCTCTTTGTTCTAAAATCATCTGGTTCCCTGGCAGCGCTAATTAAAAGTAAAATAAACAATGTAATGTGGATTCAAGATTCTTAAGGTACTTCATGGCCAATATCTTTTCAATATTAGCTGTGGAAAGGGGAGAAATTCCTCGCCTGGGGTATGGTATACCTGCCTTTGCAAGCAAATAGGACCTGGGTCTAAAGATAAATCACTGGATTCTGCAGTTCTGATGCAGAAGTAAAAAATGCTGAAAATTAGTCTGGTAAGAAACAGGCCAATTTAAGTTAATTGGCTTGAAACTGATTCTCGTAACCATGGATACTGCCAATCCTGTTGGATTTATTTCTAATTGTAGGGTACCTCAGGCTAAGATAACTCACAAGAGCACTTATTATGACCCTGCATTGGTATAGGAGATTCTGTGCAAATCCTGATCTGGGACTTGATAGTAAATTTTTCCATCTAATTAAAATTCTGTCACCGTCGCAACGTCAGCAAGATAAATTCAATGTCAGCAAGACAAAGGAAATAGTGATTGATTTCAGGAAGCAAAGTGGTACACATACCACAGTTTGCATTGATGGTGCCGAAGAAGAGATGGTCGAAATTTTTAAATTCCTCTGAGTCAATATCACCAACAAGTTCTCCTGGACCACCCAGATTGAAGTAACGACCAAGAAGGCACACCAACACCTCTACTTCCTTAGAAGGCTTAGGAAGATTGGCATATCCCCTGCAACTCTCACCAACTTCTACAGATGCACCATACAAAGCATTTTATCAGAATGCATCACAGCTTTTGGGAACGGCTCCATCCGTGACTGTAAGAAATTGCAGCGAATTGTGGACGCAGCACAGGCCGTCACACAAACCAATCTCCCTTCTAATGATTCCATTTATACCTCACGCTGCCTCGGCAAGGCCAGCAGCATAATATAGGACGATTCGCACCCTGGCCACTTGCTCTTCTCCCCTCTCCCATCAGGCACAGGTACAGAAGTGTGAAAACGCACACCACCAGATTCAGGGACAGTTTCTTCCCAGTTATTATCCAACAACTGAATCATCCTATCACGAACAATGACTATCTACCTCTTTGATGTCCCTCGGACGATCCTTGACCAGACTTTGCTGGCTTTATCTTGCACGAAACGTTATTCTCTTATCATGTATCTATATACTGTGAATGTATTGTCTGCCTGCTGACTGGTTAGTACGCAACAAAAAGCTTTTCACTGTACTTCGGTACATGTGACAATAAACTGAACTGAACTATGTTAGACTGAGCACCCATAATGTTCTAAAATCTAAACTTGGAAACCTGAGAACTACATATCAGAGAACCACATACATTTAGTTTTCTTTTAATTCTGCACATATGATTTTTCTAAGTAAACATGCCCTCTGCTGGCAGTTGGATTTTTAGCAAGTTTGTCATGTTCTGTACTACCTAAAGGAGTGTGTCATATTTTCACATTGACTATTTGATCAGCCTCCATCCAAGTACAATATTGGTGATGTGAGATTTGCTTTGTCTTATCTGAGATACTGCAGATAATTCTGCAGATAATTCCCATTTGACGTCTAGGGCACTTCTGACAATTGGTCTCTGACCGGAAAAGTTAATATTGTTTCTATTTCCACAGATGCTGGCCACGACAGTTTACTTGGCATTTTTTGTTTTTAATTTTGATTTCCAGTATCTGCACCTTTTTGAATTGCGAATGTTTTTTCCTTCACACCATGTAGAGATAAAATTGAACCAGATATTCTGCTTTTTTACACATTGGTTTAGAATTTTAGACTAAAGATCCAACAATCTGCATGAGTATGATAGTAACATACATTTCAATGAGTAATGTTTTCCTTTGTTTACTCTATAATATTGTTAATACTTATCTTTCTAAAGTATATTTTGTTATCCTTTTAATTTTGTAGAGCATTTAATTCTGTGGACTAGATTTAATCCATCCTGCGATCCTCTGTAAAACGCGTATCCACGAGGTAACCCCTATCCTTTGCTTGGATTAATCCCAAGCATATGGTCACATAGCGTAGAAACATCCCCTTAGCCCATTTGGCTCATTTCCCCATCTGATCTAGATCTTGTTGTAATCTTAAATATTCTTCAATATCCTCTACGTTACCACTTTTGGTGTTATCCACAAATTTACCAACCATATAAACTACATTGCCAACCAGATCAATAATATAAATGACAAACTGTGTAACCAGCGCAGACCCCTGGTCACAGGCCACCAATCTGAAAACAATCTTTCACACTCTTATCTTCTTTCACCAAGCCAATTATGAATTCAATTGGCTAGCTCACCAAGGATCCCATGTGGTCTAATCTTCCAGACTATTTTACCATATTGGACCTCATCAAAAGCCTTGCTGAAGTCCATGCAGATAACGTCCACCACCTGGGTATGGTCAATCCACTTAATCACCTTTTCAAAGTATTCAGTTAAATTTGTGAGATGGTTTCCTGTGCACAAAGCTGTGCTAACTATCCTCAGTCTTTGGTTTTACAAATGCTGGTAGATCCTTTTCCTCGGAATACCCTCAAGTAACTGTCCCCCCATCAGTCTGAAGAAGGGTTTCGGCCCGAAACGTTGCCTATTTCCTTCGCTCCATAGATGCTGCTGCACCCGCTGAATTTCTCCAGCATTTTTGTGTACCGTCCCACCATTGATGTTTGGCTCACAGGCCTGCAGTTCCCTGGCTTGTCCTTGAGACCTTAGCACATGAGTAACCCTCCAATTAGTACCTCACCTGAGGCTAAAGTAGCAAATATCTGCAGAACCCGTATAATTTCTTCCCTAGCTTCCAACAATACCCTAGTATACGTTGGTCAGACCTGGGGATTTATTAACCTCAATATACTTTAAGATTGTCAGTGTCCCATCTTTTGTAACGTGGGTCTGTTCCAAGATCTGTTCCATAATTAATTTCCTTTAATTTTTTTGCCTTCCATGACCTTCTCCATGGTATATACAGAAGTGAAATAATAATTTACTGCCTCGTCCATCTCCTGTGGCTCAACACATCGACAACCACATTGATCCTTAAGGGCTCCAATCCTCTTCCTTTTTAATTCTCCTGTGCTCGGGGCAGTCGAGCCATCCGTAGTTGGGGTGGTCGAAGACCCCACGTCAGGGCGGTTGAAGACCCCGTATCGGGGCGGTCGAAGCTGCTGTGGCTTGGAGTTCCTGAAGTCGGTCTTTAACCAGAGATCGCGAGCTCCGCGATGTTAAAGTCCGCAGGCTCCCGCGGGTTGGAGCCCCAAAGTCGATCCCCGACAGGGATCACGAGCTCCGTGATGTTAAGTCCACAGGCTCCCGCGGTGGAGCTCTCGAAGTCAGTCTCCAGCAAAGGCTGCCTACTCCTCGATATTCAGTCGCAGTGCAGACGGAGATACGATACGGGGAAATCGCATCTCCGTCGAAGTAAGATATTAGAAAAAGTTTCCCCCAACTCCCCTCCCCCCGCCCCCCACATAAAACAAGCTAAGGAAACCAGCGTTCTCGGGGAAAACCCACGCAGTTCACGGGGAGAACGTACAAACTCCATACAGACAGCACACGTAGTCAGGATCACGGATCGAACCCGGGTCTGGCGCTGTAAGGCAGCAACTCTCCTGCTGCACCGTCGTGCCAGCCCAAATTAGTTTAGCATTAGTTGTTAACCAACTCTTACATCCATAATTCTAGAAACATTATCGCATATTTAGAAATGTTCCTGAACAGGCCGTTGAAGAGATTGCTCCTCAGAGAAGTTAGAGGTGGGAAGATAATTTGTCATACTGAATGAATGAAATACAGTAAACCAAAGGGCTGCCATCATCCACGCTCCAGTTAATATGTATAGTTCAAACATCGACACATGAAGAGGCAGTAATTTCTTGAAATTGTTAGATATCCGGTTTGTAATCGACACATTTCTGCAGTCAGAGTGGCTGATGGATAATTTCTGCATGTGACATTGTATTTTCACATAATTTTAATTAGCAATATATGGTGACATTTCCTCTAGAATTTGCTGCTGTGCCAGTTTGCAACTATGCAATAAACTTTCAAAATACACATTTTAAAAATGAGAGTGCAGAAGAATAGCCCTTTACATTTAACATTTGTCTTGAATTAAAGCCAAAAAAATGAACGAATTTGTCGGTAATGAGAATTGTTTGATACTCATAGTTAAGAAGAAAAGTATTTCAAACCCCATTCGTACTTATAGTTTTAACATAAATCTGAAATTTTCATTATTTGTGGTGTGCAGTCACGTTGCCCTTATGTGATCAAATGATACTGATCATATGATATTGGCAAGAGTAGTTCAATGCTGCTGCTTGCTTGGATGAGGTGTTCGCTGTTTGCTATTCTGCTTCTATTAATGTTCTCAAATTTTTCTTCAGTAAAGCATGACCAAAAGCCACTCGAAATATGGTTTTCTTTCTCTTTTTTGCCTTTCTCCTTCTTTCTCTTTCTCTGACCACACTGACTGCAGTCGATTCTGGGGTTGGAGTGCTGATGGGCTGTCAAAGCATCCCCACACCCCTTCTCAACCTCACTCCACCCCCACAGTTCCTACTCACAAGAACATCAGGCGTTCTTACTCGCCCAGGTAACGAACCCCCTATCCACTCTTTTCAGAATGCCTGTCTCATCATGCGGCTCTTGTTTTGAGCTTTAGCATGGTCTGTTGTATGTTTTGAGTGGCTACAACTTTTGTTTGCTGTAATTCATTCCCATGTTTTTATTAATCTGCATCTTCTTTCAAATAATGACAACTTTGTGCTCGTACATAAGTGTAAATCATTGCAACTTTGAATGTGCCATCACGGCTGAACATTTTATTCGCAGTGGGGCAGCTGACCGATGAACTGTAAATTTCAATTAATTACTTGTATCTTTTCTGAATAATTGGATGCAGTGCAACATGCCTACATAGACATGATGGATCAATGGCCTCCTTTTGTGCTGTGTTATTCTATGATTCTATGACATGTTTGAACTAATTTATGTACGTTAGATATTCTAACAAGAGATTGTAGCTCATTAATCATTCGCTTTTCCCTTGTAGCATGCTGGACTATGACACAGAAAACCTTAACTCCGATGAAATTTATAGCTCTCTTCGAGGGGTCACACAAGCCATCCAGAATTTTAGTTTCCGCAGTCAAGAGGATTTGAATGAACCAATTAAACGAGATGGAAAGAAAGACTGTGATGGTGTAGGTATTCTCTTACTAATTCAGCCTTGGTTATTCTTAATCAGTCTGTGACAGGGTCGGGGGACTACATGCAGAATGATGAGAGAATTTATTCATTTTTGTCACAATACATTCCAATAAATTTGTTGGGGATTTCAATGTTCAAAATAATACTTTTGTCTGGTTAAAAATATTTAGTATGGAAGAAAATCTATAATGGAGACTATCAGAGGTTTACATATTGCAGTGAGAGATAGTCCCTTCAGAAATCCCAATGATTTGGCATCTGACTTACCAGGTAATATTTGCAATTTACACTCACTGGGACTGGTTCCCGTGGTCCCTTTTGTTTGCTGGGGCCCCAGTCCACTGCCTTTTCTGACTACTCTCTAGGGTCCTGGTCTCTGGCAATGAATTTAAACTAACTTTTTCATTTTTATGTATTCACGGGAGCTTTTAAATTTTGGGTGTTTCTTCCTCGATTATTGTCAATCTATTTTCCCTCTCACCTTGTTGTATGGCACCTGCTTTCCCTGAAGTATCACACTGACAAAATCCCGCATTCCCGCTTGTAAATCCTTGGCTGCAAACCACTAGATATGTTCATTGTTGACTGTACCAATTTCCAGCTCCCATTTACGACAGTCACTATACATCACCTGCCATGTCCCTCTCTATCTAATTACTTATTTACTTAAATCATTTCCAGTAAAAGCTACAGCTTGTCCTTGCCCAGCAGTTTCATATTTAATAAAATCCACAGGCTATCCTTTCTACATATTGTGCTAAATCTAGATAGTATACTGCTCTTTGAGCTATATTTTTCAAGCCTTTTTATTCTTTAATTTGTAAATTGAGCCATGCTTTGTTTGTTGAAGATATTGCGAGATGGAGGAATTGCGTCTCCATCGTCTGACATTCGTGGAGGTGGTGAACCCATGGAAGGAGGAAGAACAGCTCTTGACAACAAGACATCTTTGCTCAATACTCCGCCACCGCGATCTTTCTCTGGGCCTCGGACTCGAGAATATAATCCCTATAATTATTCTGATACAATCAATGCATTTGACAAGACGGCACTGAAAGAAGCTATGTTTGATGATGATATGGAACAGTTGCGTGATGGTAAGAATTTATTTTTTATACTGTATGAGTTAACTAGTCTTGACTCCATTTGCAATGCCCGATTTGCAATATTTTTAAAAAAATAATTAAAATGTGTCAAAAAAGCATGAGTATTAAAACAAATTCTAAAAGGCTTATATTGTGAGTTTGTCAGTAATAGTTTGCTTTCTTAATTCATGTTCAATCTGTTGTTGGGTGCGTTCATAACAGTTTACTCCAAAACAAAAGTCCAGGATTGTTTACTTAGTATTTAATATTAACCTACTTTAAGGCAGTCAAAGCTCTCGTTCTATGATTCTCGTACTTTTTCACCAAAATTTACCAGAAAAAAAAAGCAGTGGTAGCAGGTGCACAAGAACACTATCATCTTTAAATTTCCAGCAAACTCGCATAGCACTTCATTTGGAAATATACTGTTATTTCCTCATTGAGATTAGGCTAAAATCCCAGAAATTCCTGTTTTACAGCACAATGAAAATGCCTTGATTTGTACCAGACACATATTGCATAAACATTTGCATATTTAGATACACCTCTGTGCTGATATGAATCATTTTATTAATAATTACAAACATATAAAGTTATTTCATACTTTATATATGCTGTTAACTTTAAAGTTGCAGTCATTTAAGCACAGACTTTATGCAATAAGCTGATTTTCTTTTTTCCATCCTCCAGTAATTCCCATCAAATTTATTCAATTGCATAAATGGCATGACATTTCTACTCAAGGTGAATACAATCTGTGGTCTTGATAACACTTCAGCGTAGAATATTCCGATGTTTGTAATTATTAATAAAATGATTCATATCAGCACAGAGGTGTATCTAAATATGCAAATGTTTATGCAATATGTGTCTGGTACAAATCAAGGCATTTTCATTGTGCTGTAAGACAGGAATTTCTGGGATTTTAGCCTAATCTTAATGAGGAAATAACAGCATATTTCCAAATGAAGTGCTATGCGAGTTTGCTGGAACTTTAAAGATGATAGTGTTCTTGTGCACCTGCTACCACTGCTTTTCTAGTCTATTACACATCATGGATGTCAAAAATGCTTTGCAAGAAGCCATAATGTATATTTTGTAGGTGGTACACCCTTCAACTATGGTGTATTGATGGTGGGAGAAAGTGAATATGCCAATCAGATGGAACACTTTGTACCAGATGGTATTGCATTTCTTGTCTAGTTATATAGTGACCATAGAATGTCGATTATGGAGGGAGGGGAGGCATAGAGGGGGAGGATAAGGTATTTGGTGATTGTCATGCTATTCAATGTAAAGAAGAGTTGAGGGGTTACTTCTTGTGATAGATCATCATTTTACTGGAATTTAGTTTATTATTGTTATGTGTACCCAAATACCCTGTTTGCGTGCTATCCAGTCAAATAAAATCGTACGATACACTAGATCATCTAAGCCATTTACAAATCCAATGAATGCAAAGTGCAAAAATAAAATATCAAAGTGCAGAATATAGTGTTACAGCATTGCAGTTACAAAGTCCAGTATCTGCAATGAGGAATGAATGAATGATACTTTATTATCACATGTGACATGGCACAGTGAGATTCTTTGTTTTGCATACCCAAGGTATGCGCAGTGTCGTCACATAAAGAGCGCTGACAAAGTTACTAAGTATTCAATTTTAGCACAAAGTATTCCATTTGTGGTCCCCATAGTTCTCGGCGGTCTTCGTCGTCCCCCCCCCCCCCACGCCAAGTTCTCATTTGGTGTCCCACTCGGCAGTTTCCCCCACGCAGGTCCTCCTTTGTTCTTGGTTGCCTGTCTGATCTTTGGCATCCGTTGCTGCCCGTCTGATCTCTGGCATCCGTTGTTAAAAATTGCTAGAGTGTTGCATTCATTCTAGAAGGGAACATTTTGTGTAATGGGGGAAATTTAAAAAAAATTGGGACAAAATGGAAATCTTTGTCAAAGAGTGAGATGCTGGACAGCCTCTGTTTATATTGTTCTGCAGTTCCTGATCAAAGTCACAGTAAATGATGGCTTTGATCATTAATCAAAATTCGTAACTGATTAATTTTAAAGGGTTTTTTTGGACAAATGTTACAAATCTAGCGATGTTGAGGCTATTGATGTTTCAAATGAGATCATCCTTTTTTATAATATATTGTCAGTCCTAGAATATTTAGAAATTCCAATGCTAATGTGTAAATATACATACAAAGCTTGCACTGTACTGGTCTGTTTGGACTGCAACTTTTAGATGCATTGCTATCTTTTTTTTTTTAAACGGTTAAATCATGATTAAAATAATGTGGTTCCGCATTCATCTAAAAATGCAACAATTTGTTGAGCAAAATATTGTTGAGAACTGGGTTAATGCATTGTCTTTTTTTTTTTCCTGGAAGTGCCCATTGACCATTCAGATTTAGTTGCTGATCTACTGAAAGAACTTTCCAATCATAATGAGCGAGTGGAAGAGAGGAAGGCAGCTTTGTTGGAACTCTTAAAGATAACTAGAGAAGATTCTCTGGGGGTGTGGGATGAACACTTCAAGACAATTCTACTTTTGCTTCTAGAGACTCTGGGAGACAAGGATGTAAGTAATTTGATACATTCTGCGGTGGATGAAATCGGGAAGAAACGCTACCAGCAGGCAGCACTGTTTACAAAATAGCTGTGCAATTTGTTCAAAATAATTAAAGACATCCTGTTTACTATAATGTGACTAGAAGCCACAAAAGTCCTCGCACTATATTTAATATATAACAAGCATATCAAGTTTTAAGTAAAATTTTTCAGTTTATCCAAGTTTTAAAAACCATCCCCTAACCTTAGAAGAAACCTGGTTCACAGTAAGTTGATATAATTTATATTGCTTGTCTTAAATATTCACATTGCTATATTTTGTTCCATGCCAGTTATTAATTGTTTCCAGATCTAGATCTATTCATTCATTTTAAAAATGTATTAAATGTATTAGATATGGTAAATTGGAATATCTGAATTAAGCACGTGGTGGATAGTTTTTAATATTTTTGTTACATAGAGTCACAGAAATGGAACAAAAGTAACTTGTTCCCAATTCGATTTTTACTGATTACCGCTGCCTTACTTAGGAGAAAGAATGGATTGGTAAATGTCATAAATAAGCAAAAGTTGCTAGGAGCGAGACTTTTGGGTCGAGTCTGAAGAAGGGTCTCGGCCTGAAACGTCACCCATTCCTTCTCTTCAGAGAAGCTGTCTGTCGTGCATTTTGTGTCTAACATTTATCTAATTTCTATTTTGGGGAACATCCCCATTGGGATAACATTGGGATATCATGGGGTAATAACACCCACAGTATATACCAAACCTTAATGTAACAATGCATATTTTGAATGCATTCCAGTAGATTTATTTAATCACTTAAATTTAAATTCCACAGCTGCTTTGCAGGGATTCTCTAATTTTTCCAGGTCAATACATCAGGAATCTTGATACACAAGAGACTGCAAATGCTGGAATCCAGAGCAACAAACATTCTGCATGGGGATGAGCATTAGTGGGGAAAGGAATTGTGGCCGTTATGGGTTGAAACTTTGCATTATTCCTGACGCAGGGTTTTTACCTGAAACATCGACAGTTCATTACATGGATTATGCCTCTTCTTCAAGTAGTCCTTGACCTGAATGCCACATTCTGCCCCAGGAGTTAAAACAGATCAATGTATAAGATAACAGTTCATATAAATATTTACAAATTGTTTTTTATTCCGCCTCAAGCACTCCATTAGAGCACTAGCCTTAAGAGTTCTACGTGAAATCCTACGG
The DNA here is from genome assembly GCF_010909765.2 of Amblyraja radiata. Classification (NCBI taxonomy): domain Eukaryota; kingdom Metazoa; phylum Chordata; class Chondrichthyes; order Rajiformes; family Rajidae; genus Amblyraja; species Amblyraja radiata. Next base: position 74,688,804 of record NC_045962.1, read on the forward strand.
AACCAGCCAGCAAGATTTAAAAACTATGCAGAATTAACCATTATGAAAACATTGGAAGCTCATAAAGATTCCCACAAAGAGGTAGGTTGCCTTTCCAATAATTTAAGATATTTTTAAAATATGATTCCATCATCATGTATGTAACAATGTTCCCTCTCACGTTGATAACATTAAGCATCTTTCAATTGATCAATATTGTACCCAAACTTTCTGACACCTTAAATGAGTTTCAAAGAAATTACTCGCTGAGTAAAACTATTTTGTACAGCGCAATAAATGTTTAGATGGCATTCAATTAGATCTCAAAATTTTGTAATACACATTTGACCAAGCTTACTGGAATAAATGTAGTAGCAAACAAAGAATAATCAGCCCGACTCTGAGAATTGTTTGCAACCGCAGTGGTTTAACTCAACTATTCAGATGATGTCATAGACCAGGGCACACGGTGGCTTGGTGGTAGAGTTACAGTGCCAGAGCCCCAGGTTTGATCCTGACTAAGGGTGCTGACTGTATGGAATTTGTACGTTCTCCCTGTGACCCAGGTGCTTTCTCCGGGTGCTCTGGTTTCCTCCCATACTCCAAACTCCAAATGGCCTAATTCTACTCCTATTCCTTATGACCTTATGACACGCAGGTTTGTAGGCTAATTGGCTTGCTAAAATTGTAAAATGTCCCGAGTCTGTGTAGGATAGTATTAGTGTTCGGGGATCACTGGTCGGCGCAGACTCGGTGGGCCGAAGTGCTTGCTTCCCCGCTGTATCTTGAAACTAAACTAAAACAAATTCCCATTCAGCAGAAGTAGTCTGCGGCCTCACAGCAGCAAGCAAATTCATCTCACCAGCCTCCCAAAGGCTTGGTTATATGTATGGGCTGTAAATGCGTCAGGTGTTCGTATCCTGGGGCCGACCTGCACCATGGTTGCAATATATCCTGGTATTGGATGCGCTACAGTAACTAGGTACGACTTTTTTGAAAGTTAAATCTTTGGGCTCTTTACCTGCATCCTCCATTATTTAGCAGGGCAAACTTAGAATGTGCATCATGACTAAGGTGCAGAGCATTTTAATTGGACACATATTGCTAGTTCTGCAATAATAGATCAAAATCTTGAAATTCTGAACAGCACCATAAGGGCACCTTTACCTTGAGCAGCTTTGCCTCTTGTTTTCCTTTATTTGCTTTGTCCCGTGCCTCAGTTCTGACTATACTTACCTGTCCAAAGTTATGGAAGTTTTTTTTAATTAGGTGATCATTATATTAAAGGATAAAGATCAAGAAAGAAATATTGAGGCTGGCAATTGAGCTATGAAATGTTGGTATAATAAGCATGAAGTTCAGAAAAGGGGATAAAAATTAAAATTAATAATAATAATGGATGGGATTTATATAGCGCCTTTCTAATACTCAAGGCGCTTTACATCGCATTATTCATACACTCCTCAGTCACACTCAGTGGTGGTAAGCTACTTCTGTAGCCACAGCTGCCCTGGGGCAGACTGACGGAAGCGTGGCTGCCATTCTGCGCCTACGGCCCCTCCGACCACCACCAATCACTCACACACATTCACACACAGGCAAAGGTGGGTGAAGTGTCTTGCCCAAGGACACAACGACAGTATGCACTCCAAGCGGGATTCGAACCGGCTACCTTCCGGTCGCCAGCCGAACACTTAGCCCATTGTGCCATCTGTCGTCCCCAAAATTGGTGAAACAAACTGCAATGTGTGCTTAAGTAAGACGTAAAAGGAGGTAATTTGGCCCATGGAGCCCATGCTAACTCAAAGCATTCCCATTCCCCACTAAATATCCTTGAAACCTTCTTTCCCTGAATTGATAGCAATACCTCCACCATTTCCTGATGCATCAAAGACAATTTACAATGGCAAATTGATCTATTTGCAATGCGTTTAGATTAGAGATACAGCGCAGAAACGGGCCCACCAAGTCCGCGCTGACCAGCGATCTGTGACATTAGCATTCTCCTACACACAACATGTGGGCGGAGCACCAAGTCAAATTCCTTGTATGTGAATACTTGGTCAATAAACTTATTCATTCATTTATAGGGCCAATTTACACATTTTACCAAAGCCAATTAATGTGCAAACCTGTCTTTGGACTGTGGGAGGAAACCGCAACACCCAGGGGAAAACCTGAAGAAGGGTCTTGACCCAAAACGTCACCTATTCTTTCGCACTATAGATGCTGCCTCACCCGCTGAGTTTCTCCAGCATTTTTGTCTACCAGGGGAAAACGTAGGCGGTCACAGGGAGAACGTACAAATTCCATACAGAAAGTGCCCATAGTCAGGATGGAACCCAGGTCTCTGGGGCTGTAAGGCAGCAACTCTATCTCTGCGCTACAATGCCACCCTTGTGGAAGGAAAGCAGAGTACTGTGGGGAGACCCATACCAATGTCAAAATTGAAACTGGGTCACTGGAACCAGTAACGGAGATGATGATCTTCCTGCAAGCTTGGGATCTTCTGCACAAGCAGGACCATATAGGGTCTTCAACTTCCTGATAGTTATGAGATAATTTGGGCCAATAAAACCTTTTGAACTTAGGTTAATTTTTTAGGTGACTACAGACGACTAGGCTGTTGCCTCATGGTCGTCAGGGTGTTGCCTGTATGGTCGTGAGTAGTCTCAGTTGCCCAAAGAGTCGTAACGTCTTTCTGGTCGCAGCTGGATTGTCAGCATGTTGAAAATTTTTTGGAGACAGTCGGCGACAGTGGGTGTGACGCCAATGAGCGTAGCTTGTCTTCTCCTGACGTAGGTGCTGTCGTAGTTGTCGCCAGGTTAACGTAGATTGTCGCCAGGTGACGTTGGTTGACGCCGGTGTTAACTTTGCTGTTTTTTTGTTATAGTAATGATTCTATTTCAAATTTTATGTCGAGGGGGGGGTCCAGCCACTGTTTTTTTGGCAACCTGCTACAACTATGACAGTTGCCTAAATATAGCCTGTGAGACAGGCCTTTTAGAAGGTTTTTTTAAGCGTTTAATTTTTTTTATCAGTATTTTAAAGGAGTATAATGTAATATTATGTAATGTAATGTAGTATAATTTATTGTCACATACACCAATTGGTGTAGTGAAATTCAAGTTGCCATTGCAGCACACTAATAAGAATACAACACAACATTAAGGAGAATTTAACATAAAACATAAAAACATTCCCCCGCAACGGTTCCCACTGTGAGGGAAGGCACAAAGTCCAGTCCCCATCCCCCTGTGCACCCATAGTCGGGCCTATTGAGGCCTCCGCGGTCGCAGCTACGGGGCCTAATGTTTCAGGCCCTTCTCGCCGGGTGATGGTGCTTCGGCGTAGGGAGAACCCTCTCAGTGGCTTGGGATGCCTGGAACGGCCGCTTCCTTACCGGAGACTGCGGCTTCCGAAGCCGACAGGCCGCGCTGGACGGAGCTCCATCACTGGCGATCTCAGCGAAAGATCCCAGGCTCCGCAATGTCAAAGACAGCGCCGCCGCCCGCGGCTGGCCGCTCCACAGTCCCGCAGCTCCGCAATGTTCCAATCGGCAGACTCAGCATTCCGGAGCTCCAGCGCGGCGACCCGGGCAAGGCATCGCCCGCTCCGCGATAGCGCTGCACCGCCGCCGAAGACGAGGTTCCGGCCAGCCCCCTCAGGAAACGCCGCTCCAGGTAGGCCGCAAGGACGGGTCGAGATGCTGCTCGGAGGAAAGCCGCCCCTCTGACTAGGTAGGGACTGAGAAATACAGTTTCCCCCTTCCCCCAGCCCTTCACCCCCCACACATAAAAAGAATAGACCTCCAATCAACACTTTTTAACGTTCTAAAATTTTTTTTTTAAAGAAATGAAAGGACGGACAGTTGCAGGCAGGGCAGCCATACCCAACTGGACGGCGCCCCCAAATTACACACAAATTTTAATTTATTGGAAAAATATTTAAAAGAAAAAGTTGAAATTAAATATTACCCTGAACATAGGAAATTCTTACAATTCCGCAGGGCACATTCAAGGACTAACATCTACAAGCAATTGATCTTTAACTTTGCAATCTCTTCAGTTGTAGGGAAACTCCAACATCGCTATCAACAATTTCAGTTTAGTTTATTGTCACGTACACCAAGGTACAGTGAAAAGCTTCTGTTGCGCGCTAACCAGTCAGCGGAAAGACAATACATGATTACAATCGAGCCATTCACAGTGTACAGATAGGAGTAGACATTTAAATGTGTAGAGCGATTGTAATGTGAGATTGTAGATCCGCTTTTGTGATTAGCACACAAATAGCCGACTCATTTGGGCGCCATCTTGGAAGCAACTGGAAATTTTAGTCAAATGAATACAATCTCTTCCATTTATTCTGGTCTCAAAATATGTATAACATTTTTAAAATACTCTCAGGCCCACAATTAGATATTTTATTGAAGTCTGTTCAATTGGAGGAACCTGTTAAACCAGAGCATATTTCTCTCTTCACAGTTTAACTATTTTAAGTATAGAGTTCGGTAGCTTTTCAAAATATGTTATGCTGAATGACTACATGAAACTTCATGTGAACTCCAGCATGAATTTTAATTTTCAGAATTATTTTTAATGATTATCTGCAAATTGAAAAACTCAAAGGCAATCACGCAAATACTGCATATTCTTCACTCCAGTGAACATAATGTTCCCATTTTTATTTGCATTTACTTGCATTGTTGCATAACAGATCTAATCTTATCTGTTAGTCTTACGTGAAGGTCAAAAGTAAGCTACCAGTTTTCCCTGTGTTATTTCTCACTAAGCAGGGGTTGTACTGATAGTTCTTAATTAACATTTGGATAAATCTGAATTGAATCTTAGTTTCTTTTCACATTGATTATATGTTCTTTAAATTTTCACCTTCGACTTAAATTTTCTAGAGTATACATTTTTCTTAGTTGTTCAGATGCTACTCTTGCCTGATCTTTTTTTTTCAGCCGTGAACCATTATGTACAGTTTGTCATGATAAGAGTTCTGCCCACGCAACACTACTTCTGGTCGATGATAATGGTATCGTCCAGGAGCTTATTTATGTTAAAAAAAAGTTATGTACAGATGTGATTATATCCTGCACATTTAGAAAATTGTTCAACAGAAATTTTGAAATGGGCATTGAATAGTACATTAAAAAACCTTAGATATCATTATTACCCTCATGGTAAACTGAACCAGAAGATTAAGATGTACGGGATTCATGATGACTTTCTCATATGGATTCGGAACTGCATTAGTCAGAGAAGACAGAGGGTTGTGGTGGAAGGTAGATATTCTGGATGGAGGTTTGTAACCTGTGGCGTTTCACGGGGGTCTCCACTGGGATGTCTGCTGTTTGTGATATATATCAATGACCTTGACGTTAATTTGGATGGTAGACACAAAATGCTGGAGTAACTCAGCGGGACATGCAGCATCTCTGGAGAGAAGGAATGGGTGACGTTTCGGGTCGAGACCCTTCTTCAGATGTAGATAGGTTGGTGAGTAAGAATGCTGACAACACCAAAATTGGAGGAGTTGCAAGCAGTGAGGGAGGCTGTCAAAACATACTGCGAGATATAGATCGGCTGCAGAAATGGGCGGAGAAATGGCAGATGGAGTTTGGCCCGAACAAGTGCGAGGTATTGCACTTTGGGAGGTTGAATGTAAGGAGAGAGTATATAGTTAATGGCAAGACCTTTAACAGCATGGATGTGCAGAGGGATCTTGGGGTCCAAGTTCATAGCTCACTAAAGGTGGCAACACAAATGGACAGGGTGGTATAGTATGCTTGCCTTCATTGCTAGGGGCATTGAGTACAAGAGTCAGGAAGCCATGATGCAGCTCTATAGGACTTAGCTTAGGCCGCTTTTTAAATAATGCGTGCAGTTCTGGTTGCCATATTACAGGAAAGATATGAAAGCTTTGGAGAGGGTGCAGAGGAGGCTTATCCGAATGCTGCCTGAGTCAGGGTTTCAACTACAAGGAGAGGTTGGAGTGATTTGTATTTTTTCTCTGGAATGTTGGGGGTTGAGGGGAGACGATAGAAGTATATAATAGACGGGGTAGACAATTAGAATCTTTTTCCCAGGGTGGAAATGTCAAACACCAGAGGGCATTGGTGCAAGGTGAAAAGTTTAATGGGAATGTGCAGGGCAAGTTTATACACAGGATGGTGGGAGATTGGAGCACATTGCCAGGGGTGAGGATGGAGGCAGATACAGTTTTGTTTAGGAAGCTTTTGGATAGGCACGTGGATATGCAGGGAACAAAGGGATATGGATCACGTGCAGGTAGATGATATCAGTTCAGCGAGGCATCATGTCGGCATAAACATTGTGGGCCGAAGACCCATTCTTGTGCTGAACTGTTCCATATGCAACATCTCCTATGGTAGTATTAAAAACTATCCATGGAATTGAAACATGGGTGAAAATCCAAATAAAACCGTGAAATTCAAATTAATTAGTTTTATTGTTTGTAAGCCTCGTCGTTACCTTCCCCACAGCCAACAATGAACCATTCTATATTTCCTTGATTATCGTTCGCTTTGATCAGTTATTTTCACATCTTACAATCTCTTTGTACCCTTCCATATCTCCAGTTTCCTTTGACTCTGTCTGAAGAAGGGTGTCGACCCGAAGTGTTGCCCATTCCTTCTCTCCAGAGACGCTGCCTGCCTGAGTTACTTCAGCATTTTGTGTCTATCTTCGGTGTAAACGAGCATCCACAGATGTAGCCAGAATGTTTCCACATTTTCTGCTTTTGTTTGAAGTCCATCAGTTATAGTTGACATATTGTAGATGAAATGCAAAATACAAAAACAAATTATTACAAATTCTGGAAGTACTGAGTCGGGCTGCTCTGTAGAAAGTACTTGAGTGAGTTAACATTTCAGGTAAATGACTTCAGCAAGGCCTTTAACAAGATCCCGCATAAATCACGTGGGATTAAAAGTGGGTTGGGCCGGTTGGATACTTAATGGTCGGAATCAGGGGTTCGTAGAGTTATTTTTTTTCGAGCAGAGGCTTGTGACCAGCAATGTGCCGCAGGAACGTTGCTGGGTCTACTGTTGTGTTCATCTATATTAACGATTTGGATAAAAATTTAGTTGCCATGGTTCGGACATTAGTGGATGGCACCAAAATTGGTGATATAGTTCGCAGTGAAAAAGGTTATCTAACCTGGCCCATCATAAAGTGTGACTGACAAACACGTGAAAGGAATGTATGAATGTTTTGTGTATGAAATTGCATATTCTGTTCATAACTGGGAAAAGAACAAGAGTGCTGGGAAAGAAAGTATGGTGAAATTCCATACTAGAAAACTTGCGTGGATAATTTTCCATACATCCATCACCACGTCAACACTACCAACATCTGCTTACGTAATCCTTCATGACAGATAAGTGTACTTCAATACTGAACAGAAATGTTATAAAATGAAAGTTGATTCCAAGCGATATAATTAAACAGTAGGTAGACAAAAATGCTGGAGAGACTCAGCGAACGAAATAGGCAACGTTTCGGGTCGAGACACTTCTTCAGACTGATGTGGGGTGGGGGCGCTAACTAAACAGTAGGCTCACCTTGACATGTTTGGGAGCTGTCTTTTTTTGCTCCATAGACAAACATTATGGGACTTGCTTAAAACATGGGGCATTTGATAGCTGAAACTTCAGGATGGCTGGGTGCTGATCTGAAGCAATGGTATAAGAAATGCACTGGCAGCTGTGAATGCAAAGTGCCTGTTCGTTTGATCTTTTTTGCCGAGCTTGGTATTTTAGACATTTTAGCACAGGACAGTCAAACATATCTGAAATAGTGCAATGTTTCCTTTTCTGAAAGTTGCAGTATTAACCTGTTGTCTTTTTACTTCTTTAAGGTGGTTAGAGCTGCAGAAGAAGCTGCTTCCACTTTGGCAAGCTCCATACATCCTGAGCAATGCATCAAAGTACTCTGCCCCATCATCCAGACAGCTGACTATCCCATCAATCTAGCTGCTATTAAGATGCAAACAAAGGTGATAGAAAGGATCACCAAGGAGTCTCTACATCAACTTCTCCCAGATATCATTCCTGGGTTGCTTCAGGTACTTTCAGTGCTCGAGCACAAATACGTCAGCAATACAGTGTATACATTGTAATATTCTCAGTTCCATGAGTAACATAATTACTCAGTCCAAGCAAGTTCTAATAGGCACTTGAATCACAAGTGGACTTCAGATTCAGATTCAGATTCAGATTCTGGTGAACTTCTACCGCTGCACCATCGAGAGCATCCTTACCAACTGCATCACAGTATGGTATGGCAACTGCTCTGTCTCCGACCGGAAGGCATTGCAGAGGGTGGTGAAAATTGCCCAACGCATCACCGGTTCCTCGCTCCCCTCCATTGAGTCTGTCCAAAGCAAGCGTTGTCTGCGGAGGGCGCTCAGCATCGCCAAGGACTGCTCTCACCCCAACCATGGACTGTTTACCCTCCTACCATCCGGGAGGCACTACAGGTCTCTCCGTTGCCGAACCAGCAGGTCCAGGAACAGCTACTTCCCGGCGGCTGTCACTCTACTCAACAACGTACCTCGGTGACTGCCAATCACCCCCCCACCCCCCGGACACTTATTATCACTTATTATTTATTCAAATCATTTGCTATGTCGCTCTTCCAGGGAGATGCTAAATGCATTTCGTTGTCTCTGTACTGTACACTGACAATGAAAATTAAAATTGAATCTGAATCTGAATCTGAATCTGAACTTCGCAGTTTAATAATCCACAGTCACAACCTTTAAATCTATACCTGTTTGGACGATAGTGGCCAGGGGCTCTACAATTTCTTCCTTTGGCACATGGAATGTATCACCAATTTGTATTTTTGCCCCATTTTGAGACATACAGTGCATTCAAAAAGTATTCAGACCCCTTCACGTTTTCCACATTTTGTTATGTTACAGCTTTATTTTAAAATGGATTAAATTCATTATTTTAATCATCAATCTACACACAATACCCCAGAATGAAGAAGTGAAAACAGGTGTTCAGAAATTTTTGCAAAGTAATTAAAAATAAATAACTGAAATATTACATTTACATAAGTATTCGGACCCTTTGCTATGACACTCAAAATTGAGCTAAGGTTCATCCTGTTTCCATTGATTCCTTGAGATGTTTCTACAACTTGATTGGAGCACCAGTGGTAAATTAAATTGATTAGTCATGATTTGGAAAGGCACGCACCTGTCTATATAAGGTCCCACAGTTGACAGTGCATGTCAGAGCTGAAAACCAAGCCATGAAGACGAAGGAATTGTCCCTGGACCTCCGAGACAGTACTGTGTCAAGACACAGATCTGGGGAATGGTACAAAACAATTTCTGCAGCATTGCAGGTCCCGAAGAGCACAGTGGCCTCCGTCATTCTTAAAGGGAAGAACTTTGAAACCACCAGGACTCTTCATAGAGCTGGCTGCCGGCCAAACTGAGCAATCGGGGGAGAAGGGCCTTGGTCAGTGCGGTGACCAAGAACTCGATGGTCACTCTGGCAGAGCTCCAGAGTTCCTCTATGGAGGTGGGAGAACCTTCCAGAAGGACAACTGTATCTGCAGAACTCCAATCAGGCCTTTATGGTAGAGTCGACAGATGGAAGCCTATCCTCAGTAAAAGGCACATGACAGCCTGCTTGATTTGCCAAAAGGCATGAGAAACAAGATTCTCTGGTCTGATGAAACCACGATTGAACTCTTTGGCTTGAAGGCCAAGCGTCACGTCTGGAGGAAACCAGGCACTCTCATCACCTGGCCAATGCCATACCTATGGTGAAGCATGGTGGTGGCAGCATCATACCGTGGGGATGTTTTTCAGCGGCAGGAACTGGGAGACTAGCCAGGATCGATGTAAAGATGAATGGAGCAAAGTACAGAGAGAACCTTGATGAAAATCTGCTCCAACGCGTTCTGGACCTCAGACTGGGGCAAAGGTTCACCTTCCAACAGGACAACGACCCGAAGCACACAGCTAAGACAACGCAGGAGTTGCTTTGTGACAAGTCTGTGAATGTCCTTGAGTGGCCCAGCCAGGGCCCGGACTTGAACCTGGAGGGAGCAGAAAATAGCTGTGCATTGATGCTCCCCATCCAACCTGACAGAGTTTGAGAGGATCTGCAGAGAAGAATGGGCAAAATGACCCAAATACAGGTGTGCCAAGCTTGTAGCATCATACCCAAGAAGACTTGAGGCTGTAATCGCTGCGAAAGATGCTTCAACAAAGTACTGAGTAAAGGGTCTGAATACTTGTGCAAATGTGATAACTCAGTTTTTTTTTTTTGTTACTTTGCAAAAAATTATAAACACCTGTTCTTGCCTTTTTATTATGGGGTATTGTGTGTAGATTGATGATAAAAAAATAAATGTAATCCATTTTTGAATAAGGCTGTAATGTAACAAAATGTGGAAACAGTGAAGGAGTCTGAATACTTTCTGAATGCACTGTAAGTAGCAGGGACATTTGGCTTTGGATACAAGCGCCATGCCAGATGGCCTGGAGGATATTATCGAGAGAGTGAAACCAATGCTGGAGATTAAATGAACATCAAATTTGGAAAGACATTGTTTAATTAAGTGGTGCCAGCATGATTCTGTGTAGGCATGTCGTGAATGACTAACTTAGTTTGAATTCTTTAAGGGAATGGGAGCTTGTCTGGATATTTATTGAATAATGGTAATGTTCTAACTAAGTAACTGTTGTAGCACTCAGAGTTCTGGACCATTGATCTGGAAACTTGAGTTTGATCACTACCATGGCAGCTGGATATTTTAAAGTTAAATTATTTCCTGATTTATATTAGTAACCATCACATATCTGGACTTTTATAAGACAATATTTGGTTTGACAATGTAATTCAAGCAGGAAATTAGCCATCCTTACCTGATCTCTTCTATACTGGACATCCGACCCACCAACCTGTTGACTTTTAACTGTCTGCACAGTTTGGGAATAATTGTAGATGGGTAATAAATGCCAGTCTTGCCAGTGATGTCCTCATTCTGTCACCGTACAAATAGAAAACAAAATCTGGACCTCCAGAAAATGTACAAAAAAAAATCACGGGAAGACTGTTATGATAATAAAAGGATAATCGCTCCATAGATGCTGCCGCACCCGCTGAGTTTTTCCCAACACCTTTGTCTACCTATGATAATAGAAGCATTGGGAATTAAAGGGAAAGTAATGGTATTGTTAAGAAATTAGCTCATTTGCAGAAAGTGAGTGATGCTGGAGGATGGATGGTTTTCATACTAGAATATGGTGGCGTGGGGTGTTCTCCAACATATTAGTTTTGAGTCCATTTATATTTTGTTTCAGTTTTAATAAGCAACCTCAACATGGATTAAGGAGTGTTACAGGTGCACCACTGATTTTCTGACACCTTTGGTTCCTGAGCCTTCCCGTATTATATGTTTTGCTGGACCAACTGAGGTCAGGGCCTTGAAAGGGGGTGAGGGGGGGCAGAGATACTGGCTCGCATTGTCAGCTGCGGAAGTTGACTACGATGACGGATCAACTGGCTCTGGCTTGGCCTGAGTCCAGAGCTCTTGCCGAAGGTGGCAAATTCGATCCACTGATCAACGTGTAAGTCCCGATAAGGTCGAGATCAGCCACCCCGCCTAGACGCCACGGATTCGGGGGGACTTTTTGGGGGGAGATTTCAAGTGCGCTAATCGGTAAATTGGTCCTAGACCTGTGTTATAATATGTGACATTTATATTATGGCTACTGTTAAAGGGTGGTTGGGGATTTCAAGATGACATAGACATGAAATAGGTGTAAGCTGCTCAAAGGAGACACAGGACATCGCAGATGTTGGAATCTTGAACAAAACAGAGTGCTGGAGTATCTGAGGAAATGGATAGACATTATGTTGGGTCGGGACCCTTAAAAACAAGTTTTTAAGATGACTAGTTATTCTAGAATGTAAAAGCTATTAACCAGAGGTCATTAAATTAAATGTATTGGTGTTGTAGCTAGGAATTAGCACAATTCTTCACTCAAAGCCATCAGAGTTTTTATCCAAAAAGGTGGCAGAAGCTGGTTCTGTGAATAATTAAAAAATGGAATTAGATAGTTACTTGAAAATATGGAATGGAGGAGGAGGATTGGGATTAAGCATGGCTGCTCTTTCAAGGAGTGTACACTGGCATGAGTTACTGTGTTCAGGTTTATAAAAAAGACACTCAAAATATTTATCCTCTCTGTGCATTACATTTATTATTTGCAAATCATCGTTTTTGTTGTAGGGCTATGACAACACAGAAAGCAGCGTGCGTAAAGCAAGTGTGTTTTGCTTGGTAGCAATTTATTCTGTAATTGGAGAGGAGCTGAAACCCTACCTTGCACAGCTCACGGGAAGTAAGGTAGGTTTACTCACACAAAGTCTTTGTACTTTTCCGTATTGTTTCCTCTTGTAAACATCAGTTAAAACTAGTTATTTTAAATGTTGAGTCAAAATAATAGTTCTGTGTGTGTGTGTGTGTATATTTTTTTAAATATATATATATATATATATATATATATATATATATATATATATATATATATATATATATATATATATATTATACACATTCACAAATACACATATATAGATCATATAATAGTTATGCGCACACACACACACACACACACATTGATTAAAGCTGATACATTTCTGAATCTTTAACATTTATTAAAGGGCATGGATCTCTGTTTAACTGTTTCAGATCATTCAAATAGGCTTAAGTAATAAAATTTAAAATATAAAAATAAAATAAAACTTGGCTGCGTGTACTTTTTTTTTACCTATAGTCAGTGAACCAATTCTGCTGTTGGACCTAGTGGTAAATCCAGTGGCAGAATGGATGTGCACCTGACTTCAGGTTTCCTAACTTCGTGCATTTGACTGGTCGCTGAAACGAGTTGTCAATTGAGACTCACTGACCCGTGAGGTGGCTGTGGTTAGTCAGTCAAAGGAGCATCCCTAATTCATTTTCCAATGTTAATACAAGTCATTGACTTGTCAGTGGAGATCCTTTAAATGTCACACATTTCCAAATGAAAATTAAAGTGACTGCAGAGACTGGAAATTTAAAACCATTAACTTGGTAAAATAATTAATTTGGTAAAATTCAGCAGGTCAGGAAAAACCTGTGAAAAATAAATAATTAACATTTCAGGTCAAAGATCCTTCATCAGATTACATCATTACAAACCCTGAGAATGAGACTTTTTTTAGTCAGAGAGACTGTTTTTGCCACATTAAATACTTTTGCAAACACAAAGGTACACAAAAATGCTGGATAAACTCAGCGGGCGGAAGTCAGAAGAATGGTTTCGGCCCGAAACGTTGCCTATCTCCTTCGCTCCATAGATGCTGCTGCACCCGCTGAGTTTATCCAGCATTTTTGTGTACCTTCGATTTTCCAGCATCTGCAGTTCCTTCTTAAACACTTTTGCAAACACAGTTGCTTCTGATTGATTGACAAATGTTCGGACTTGTACAATTGTCTTTATTGTTGGTAGTCACAAGCCTATATTTATGGTATTGCCGTGTTTGTGCACATTATCTTGTTGAAACCTGTAACAACTGCCTGTGAAGGAATCTTGTATCACTGACAGTAAAATTTTCCACTTTCATCATTAACACCAGGTGTGCAGATGCTCAAACTAATTAATTTTACCTTGTAATATAGGTGAATAGAGGCAATTTTACTTCCATTGATAATACACAAAATCTCGGTCTTTGTGTCATGATTTGTATGTAGAAAATGTAAATCCCTAGATTACTCATAACTTAATGTTGCTAACTTCAAATGAATAAATGCTTCATTCTTCAAATTAAGTATTTGCATGGATTGTTATGTGTTAATACCAGCTATCTGCTTCTGTATCTTTTGCAGATGAAATTATTGAATTTGTATATAAAAAGGGCCCAGACGACAAACAGCAACAGTAGTTCATCGTCAGATGTATCAAGTCACAGCTAACGGATTGCAGCCATGTTTCTTTGGACAGATGAAGGCGTGCATCTTTAGAGACCTTTCTGCTCAATTTTTGAAATTCACGGGCCCTTGGAGTGAAAAATTGCTGCACATCAGTGTTTGTTCTTAAGTAATATATGCAGTTGCTTAGCTTTAATCTTACAGCTGTGACTTAATCATAACGTGATGCCTGTTTAACATGTGACCTAATGAATAGAAGAAGGCCTTGTAGTGTCTTCGGACAGTCCAGTGGTGATGTCAAGTGATGCAGCACTGATCCTAGGTTAGAATTTTGTCATCTTTAAATTTAAAGTATGTAATGTACATACTTGTATGAGTATTATTCCACAAGATATTCTTTTAAGTATTATATATTAGCAAATCACTGTTATTAAATTTCAAACGTAATACCGTTGCTAGTATATCCTAGCAGCTACTTGATTAGACCTGCCAAGTCGGTTGCTAAGGCAAGTGATCTCTCACTGGACTGGACTTTCACTACTGCAGAGGACTACAGACTTTTTTTGCAAGTTCTGTCAGTATTCATTTTTTTATTTTATTTTTGCAATGCATTGAAGAACATGTGTTCTCTACCAAGTGGAGGCTTATTTGCATGGCAACACAAAAAAAGGCATGATTGTGCTTTTTGGGCATCTGTAAGACTACCATTTGGTGGAAAGTTCAGAAGCTATTGTATTATACACCTGTTTTTTTTCTTTCTCTCATACTTTCAATTATTTGATCACTTTCTTTTCCAACACCCTTGACATTACTTGTCTTCAAGTTGGAAGTACAGGAGATGGTGTGTTGTATGTCTTTGCCAGACTTTTGTCATCCCTGTCATTGAAATGAGTGTCCATGTCCTTCCTTGGCAGGAACTGAGAGAGCTCATCAAAATATTGTAGCCGAGATGAAAATCAACTGAGAGTGATAACTTAGTTTCCTCTACGAATCTACTGTTTATGGATCATGGAAAAATCCACTTATTTCACCTTCAATAAAATGTTTTGATTGGAGTTGCAAACAGTCACACTTTTATTTTTGAATTAGAACGAAGATCTAATGTGTAATTTAGCAGGTCTATGTTACTGTTCCTCTAAATGTATCAGAACAAATTGGAGGAAAAAAAGCTGAAATGATCATGTCAATTTAGACATTGCAGTTCACATTGGTATTTTGAGTTTGGCAGCCTAAGATGATGATTTGACACATTTTATATTGCGCAATGGCAAGAACTATTGGATAAGATCTGTATAAATCACTGATCAGCCATTATCCTGCACATATTATAAACATGTACGCTGTGCACTCGCTTGAAAGACTTGAGTATCAATGGTATTCCAACTACGCATCCCTCTGGTGACTATCTTTAGTTTTAATTTTGCTATCATCACCAAAAACCTGTTTGCATTGACTTTTGTACTTTTTTTTTCCCAACTCTGCCTTTTATTGGCTGTTACCAGGGGGAAAACAATCTTTTTACCCCCAGCACTGCTTATGACTTTGAATCTGTTGAATGAAACTGCTTTTTTACAATTGTTCAGTTTTATTTGGTGTTTTCCTTTCCTTCATAATTTAACAGGAGCTGAATTTTGACTTTTTCCAAGAAAAGATCAAGAATTACACTCGTGTCACTGGCTGAAGTGCCTAATAAAGAGTTACTATCAAAATAGACCAACAGAATTAGTCACAGATGAGCAAGATTTTCCACAAGGTCAGTCATACCGCAACAACAAGAATGTAGAGAGCATTGAGAGGAATTGGAGCAGTTAAGAATTAACCTTGCTCGGAAAACAAGCTTGTTTTTCAGGTTATCACTGGCTGAAAAGGAATCTTCCTTTTTAAAGCCTGGAGCAAAGCTTGATTGTGATGCCATGGCCTCCTCAAGATGACACCTTGTGTTGAAGCCCTTTCTTGTTTTAACCTGATTAAAAACTTTAGAAAATCTGGTATTTCTTATCTATGCGATGTGAGTAAATTCTTGGCATTCCTGACCCCAGCTAGTGTATTAATCCGTGTTCAAGAAGGAACTGCAGATGCTGGAAGATCGAAGGCACACAAAAATGCTGGAGAAACTCAGCGGGTGCAGCAGCATCTATGGAGTGAAGGAAATAGGTGACGTTTCGGCCCGAAACGTCATCTATTTCCTTCGCTCCATAGATGCTGCTGCACCCGCTGAGTTTCTCCAGCATTTTTGTGTACCTTAGTGTATTAATCCATTGGCTAAATGGTGGCATAACATCGCTACTGTTTGGGATGGACCAACATTAAACTTCACCTTGTGAAATATGTGTAAATATAATCAGTAAATCTCATGAATAACATTGACCAAAATGCTTCTAACTTGAATTTGCAACAAAGATAATAATAGAGTTTGATAGTACTGGGTGCAAAGTTCATGAGTCTTTCAGTCTCCATGTTATAGAATTGTTCCCATTAGTGTAGTAACCATAATCAGTATTACCCTCCTCTATTCTTTCTATGCCAAGACCCTAGATAAGTCTGACATTTTGATGTGGAACTTTTTTCCAGTTATAATGTATGGATGTTGTACTTAATGAGGAACAAGAATAGGATTGCATATTTAAGTTCTTTTAATTTTTATTAGTGTTCGGTAAATTATTTGTTGAAATTTCAGCTCCTTTCTATCCCCCCCCAAAAAAATCAAATTTATTTGTTCTTTGTAGTACAAGGATATTTCTGTCCCCCTGTTTGAGAGTGCTTCAGAGGATCTTGTTGCTTTATGCAGGCAAAGGAACTAAAGTTGGTCACCTGGGGAAGCTTTTGTCGAGCACTCCAAGAGAGCATGCGTTTCTTTTGAATGGGATAGTTATCCATGTGAATTTCCGTGACACATTTTACACTTTTGTATATAGAGAATAATTTTGATTTCTTAAGTCTCAATGATTCACTTTGAGGATAATCCAGATATCTTCAATTGCCTTTCGTATGTTTAACATGACAAAAATATTAGTGGTGTCATCTGAGGAAAGTGTAACAGCAGAAACTCAATTGTGTCAATTAAGTCCTCATTTGTTTTCTCTCATATTTTTGACCAAAGTCATGTAATTATAAATTAATTGGTTCATCCTTTGAGGAAGTTACGTCGTTGGCAAACTAGTTGATATTTTTCTGTAAAGTGCTCATCATGATTCTTTTCATTTTATTACTGCATTTTATTTCTGGCTATTACAAGACTGAAATAATGCAAATGTTTTTAGTTTTTCAGTTGCATTTGAAATTAAAAACCCAACTGCTGTAATTCACAAATTGCTTCACATTTTCAAATTTCTTTTATGAAACACCAGAATCTGTGTGAGGTCCTTTTAACCTTTAGGTGAGCATAATGCTGCAGATAACATTATAGAAGATTTCAGACGACATGAGCAAGAATGCACTAAATGTGTAGTAAGAACGTGTTTTGTCGATGCAGTTCTCCTTTTCACACATTGGAGTTTTGTATTTTCTACAGTGCAATAATTTCTTTTAAATTACCCATGATTAATTATAAGGTAAGTATAGAAAATGGACAATATCTTAAACATTGGAATGTAACTAAACTGGCATGGAATGCGTTTGTTCAGATCATTATTTTTTTCTAAAAAGCATGCCCGCTTTGTTGGGACCAATGTAAATTAGTGGAGAAAATTTGAAGTAATTTTAATGCGCTAGCATCTATTTTGTTTTCAAGTGTAGACAGCTGAAGTCATTTTTAAAATGTGAAATTTTAGATTAAAAAATATGTGCTTGTGTGCAGGCAATAAACAAGTAATACCCGACACAGGCAAACTTTTGTATGAAAATAACATGCCATTAAAAACCCATAGATTTGCAAAGTGTAACTTAGAATGGCACCAATTTAAGACCCGTTGATAATAATGCGGCATCTTCTCAAAAGTACAAATAAGATATTGTCCATATCATATTTAGATATCAGTGCAATTTTATTGCCGTTCTAGAGAAAACTGTACATACTGTGATTAAAGGATAATATAACCTAAAATTAACTGTAGGCTTGAATGGCATTTGGTTGGTGCATGCTGCGCTCTTTCCTTCCCACTTCCCCAATCTCCTTGATTCATTTGGCTGCCATTGACTGATGACAATAATGGGTCTTCTTTTATTCCCTCAGTTTGTGCTATAGGCAGGTGAAAGGTTGGGTGTGTGGTTTCTTTGTTTTATTTGCATTTCTCTGTAAAAATAAAAAAGATTGCTGCTCTTGTAATTTCTTGAACTATTGGATGTAAAGGAAAAAAACCCAACTAATTTTAACAGTGGTTGGTTTCCTGATTTTAGTACAATCTAATCTGCCATGTTTGAGTTATGAACAAAGAGGTCTCTCTCTTGCTGGAACTGAGGTATCTCTCTATTACACTTCAGCAGTCGGTCTGCGTGGTGCAGCAGTGTTGCCTTTGCTGTTCATCCATCCCTCCTTCGGCTGCACGAATGGTCCAGGCATGGATGACCAAAATTATACAATCCTAATGTTTTTTACTTGTTTAGTCCAATGGTAATGTTCTGTTTTTGAGGCATGTGGCTATTTTTAAAGGTACACTATGTGTGCTCACCTTGAATTTAAACTAACTGCAGAAACAAAACTGATGTCAAGCAAGGATTTTGTTTTGTAATCTGTTTTATGATAGCATACTAACAGCTTACAGAGACTAGATAAGTAACATACATTACTGTCACAAGAATGGCCTTCTCTTGACATATAATCAAGCTTATTGTTTAAAGAGGAAAGAAACCAAATTTCGTAGATGATACCAGAACTTTGCTAAACTGGTATAACATAAAAACATCAGAAGTGCATCAGAATGGTTCCTAGCAGAGTACTCATTGAGCATGTACCTTTTTTGCTTTGTCATGTAATATCCACATTGGTATTTATATTATTTGTTTCATCTGTGTGTGTTACAGGAACTGTACAGATAATACCTGGGTTTTGTTAACTTTCACCTGTTGATAGAATTTGCTTTGAAGAAAAGCTCAACAAAAATTAAGTTTGCTGTAGAATAAAACCCTCCATGAAGAGTTTGATATCTGTTAAGCCTTTTTATTTGTTCTTAAAATGCATCTTGAAACTGGTCTTTCATTCAGGCACTTATACAGGGAATAAATAATAATGTTTTAAGGAGATTTTAAAGAACCTGGCCTCTTTGTGAATACGTCGACTATTGTAGGGAATAGCCTTAAAGTGTAGGCTAGCCGATCATTTTACTGAACTCCTCCGCTCAGTCCGCTTAAACCTACCTGATCTCCCGGTTGCTCAGCACTTTTACTCCAACTCACACTCCCAATCTGACCTTTCTGTCCTGGGCCTCCTCCGGTGTCAGATTGAGGCCCAGCACAAATTGGAGGAACAGCACCTCATATTTTGCTTGGGTAGCCTACACCCCAGCAGTATGAACATTGACTTCCCTAACTTCAAATAGCCCTTGCTTTCCCTTTCTCCATTCCCTCCCCCTTCCCAGTTTTCCCACCAGTCTTACTGTCTCCGACTACATTCTATCCCTGTCCCGCCCACTCCCCTGACATCAGTCTGAAAAGGGTCTCGACCCGAAACGTCTCCCATTCCTTCTCTCCAGCGATGCTGCCTGTCCCGCTGAGTTACTCCAGCATTTTGTGTCAGCCTTAAAGATTTATTTTGCTGAGATTTTTTAGTTTAGTGATAAAACTTAACTAAGTCTAGTTTTAGCCCACCGAGTCCACGCCGACCAGCGATCCTGGCACATTAACACTATCCTGCACACACTAGGGACATTTACACATTTTTCAAGCCAATTAACCTAAAACCTGTGCATCTATGGAGTGTGGGAGGAAACCCACATGGTCATGGGGAGAACGTACAAACTCCGTACAGACAGCACCCGTAGTCGGAATCGTACCCGGTTCTCCGGCGCTGCAAGCGTTGTGAGGCAGCAACTCTACCGCTGCGCCACCGTACCGCTGTCAATATGTCAGTTCGTTCACACAAACAATTTGTCGCCTTTAAATAAATTATTGATATTAATTCTTCTAATCTTATCACCCTTGTGTTAGTCTTTAAATTAGATTACTGCTTTTCCAAAAAGAGATTGAGATACCTGAATTAGTTAATTATAAAGTATTTTACCTCTACACTTCTAAATCTCACTCTCATAAGTTATCATTACTTGAGTTGATCTGAATAATGACTGCTTTAATATTATGGTTAAGTTCCTGAAATAATATCCAGAAGCCCTGTCTGTTCATATGAGGACAAGAGTTCACATCACAAAATCGTATTTTAGGGGTTAAAATGTGGATGATATTAGAACCTTGAGTTGGTGTGCATTTGGGTAAGCATGAAACTAGTTTCTATTAAAGTCACTATGAAACCACTGGGTTAAAAGGTTACCTGCTTTGGTTTGTTTTTATGACTCCACACCCGCCTTCAGATCAAGGACAAATAAGGATGGAAAATAAATTCAGTGAATGGGAAATAAATTCACAGTTATGATAGGTACCCTACAATTACTTGTTTGCAGTAAAAAAAAATCTTTAATTAGCCAAGGAAAATGCCAGAGATCTGAAATTAACAAAATCTGGAAAAGCTCGGCAAGTCAGAATCTTTGAAATAAAGAACAGATTTATTATTTTGTTCAGTGACCTCCAAGCATGCTGAATTCTAAATAGTACATCAGGAATAATTAACTCCTGTGAGATTTAGCAAACTAAAACTCTTCATTTTTGGCTTGTCTCAAAGCACATCCATTTATGTCCATTTCCCATACCAGCCAGTTTTATTTAAATTTACTTTCATGTGGAGAATCTTATATGTACTAATAACCAATTGAGAAAGCTAATGTAATTATCTGAATCAGTCACTTATGGTCCCAAACCCACTCTTGAATGAATATTTTAATCGAAGCTGGTACTAAGGTAAAGAAATGAGGGTAGACACAAAATGCTGGAGTAACTCAGTGGGACAGGAGCATCTGTGGAGAGAAGTAGTGGGCGACGTTTCGGGTCGAGACCCTTTTTCAGACTGAGAAATGAGGGACTGCTGCATTTAGATTAAATTCTAAGTTTTGTGTTTTCTCATAGAAATATAGAAAATAGGTGCAGGAGTAGGCCATTCGGCCCTTCGAGCCTGCACTGCCATTCAATATGATCATGGCTGATCATCCAACTCACTTGTTCCTGGTATCCAGTCCACAATGGACAGCCAATAAATGTTACTGCTTTAAGTATATTCAATGTTTCAGAATCCAGAGTTTGTGTAGAGAATTCCTAAGAATCACAACATTCAAATTGGGGGAAAGGTAAGTAAGTGAGTGGGTGGGATAACATAGGGGGACCGACACTGATATCTGCAGCATTGATAGTACTGTGATGACTGCAGGATGTAAGGTTTAAGGACGTCTTGCCAGAGGGGGAGAGGGACCAGCCAGTTGTACTCCATATGAGTAGTTAAGTTACAACTAAGGAGGCTTTGCCAAGCAGTTCAGGACAAAATTGAAAAGCGGAGCCTCAAAGGTGGTCCGAAGGTACGTTGGGATTATTACCAAAATCTTTTCATGTGGTAGAGGATTAGGTATGATTAGAGAAGTAAATGTGTTCCTCATAGATTGGTGTGGACAAAGCTGGTCCTGATGTATCGGACACTGATACCACTACAAGGAAGAGAGAGCTGTTCCATTACATGTTTTGTTCTTTGAACCATGCTGAGATCAATAGCTTGACAAGTGTTTAACTAAGGTTGCAAATTGTGTTAAGCTAATTCGATGCAATGTGGGGATTCTGGTGACGGTACGTTTAACAAATCAGAAAACTATGGCACGGGATAGTAAAGGGTTGAAAATTAAAATATGATAGGAATGGTAGGAAGTTACAAGCAAAGGTATGCACCAGGAAGAGATCCTGAGATGAAAAAAAAGATAAAAAGTTAAATTTTAATGTTTAATTTGAGTGCACAATATCTTGTAATGAGATAGATGCACTGATGGTGCAAATGGCTATTAAATCAAACTCATTTTAGTTTTATTACAGAAATGTGGTTGCAGTGTGATCAGGACCTGGGACCTCAATATTCTGAATTATTCAATATTCCAAAAGACGGAAGAAGGCTGGGCCGTGTTGATAATTAAGGAGGGTATACAGTGCATTCAGAAAGTATTCAGACCCCTTCACTTTTTCCACATTTTGTTACGTTACAGCCTGATTTTAACATGGATTAAATTCATATTTTTATCATCAATCTACATGCAATACCCCATAATTAAAAAAGTGAAAACAGGTGTTTAGAAATTTTTGCAAAGTAATTAAAAAGAAATAACTGAAATATTACATTTACATAAGTATTCAGACCCTTTACTCAGTGCTTGTTAAGGTATCTTTGGCAGTGATTACAGCCATAAGTTTTCTTGGGTATGACGCTCCAAGCTTGGCACACCTGCATTTGGGTAATTTCTCCCATTCTTCTCTGCAGATCCTCTCAAGCTCTGTCAGGTTGGAAGGGGAGCGTTGATGTACAGCTATTTTCAGGTCCCTCCAGAGATGTTCGATCGGGTTCAAGTCCGGGCTCTGGCTGGGCCACTCAAGGACATTCACAGACTTGTCACAAAGCCACTCCTGCGTTGTCTTGGCTGTGTGCTTAGGGTCATTGTCCTGTTGGAAGGTGAACCTCTGCTCCAGTCTAAGGTCCAGAATGCTCTGGAGCAAGTTTTCATCAAGGATCTCTCTGTACTTTGCTCTGTTCATCTTTCCCTCATCCTAACTAGTTTCCCAGTTCCTGCCGCTGAAAAACATCCCTACAGCATGATGCTGCCGCCACCATGCTTCACCGTAGGTAAGGTATTAGCCAAGTGATGAGCAGTGCCTGGTTTCCTCCAGACGTGGCGCTTGGTAATCAGACCAAAGAGTTAAATCTTGGTTTCATCAGACCAGAGAATCTTGTTTCTCATGCCTTTTGGCAAACTACAAGCGGGCTGTCATGTGCCTTTTACAGAGGAGTGGCTTCCGTCTGGCCACTCTTCCATAAAAGCCTGATTGGTGGAGTGCTGCAGATATAGTTATCCTTCTGGAAGTTTCTCCCCATCTCCACAGAAAAACTGGAGCTCTGTCAGAGTGACCATCGGGTTCTTGGTCACCTCCCTGACCAAGGCTCTTCTCCCCCGATTGCTCAGTTTGGTCGGGCGGCCAGCTCTATGAAGAGTCTTGGTGGTTCCAAAGTTCTTCCATTTAAGAATGGCGGAGGCCACTGTGCTCTTCGGGACCTGCATTGCTGCAGAAATTGTTTTATACCCTTCCCCAGATCTGTGTCTCGACACAATCCTGTCTCAGAAGTCTACGGACAATTCCTTCGTCTTCATGGCTTGGTTTTTGCACTGACATGCACTGTCAACTGTGGGACCTTATATAGGTAGGGTTGTGCCTTTCCAAATCATTTTCAATCAATTTAATTTACCACTGGCGGACTCCAATCAAGTTGTAGAAACATCTCAAGGATAATCAATGGAAACAGGATGCATCTAAGCTCAATTTTGAGTGTCATAGCAAAGGGTCTGAATACTTATGTAAAAGTGATATTTCAGTTATTTATTTTTAATTACTTTGCAAAAATTTCTAAACACCTGTTTTCGCTTCTTCATTCTGGGGTATTGTGTGTAGATTGTTGATAAAAAAAAAAAGAATTTAATCCATTTTAAAATAAGGCCGTAACAACAAAATGTGGAAAAAGTGAAGGGGTCTGAATACTTTCTGAATGCACCGTATGTTTCAAAATGGGGCAAAATACAAAATGGGGATATATCAAGGGCACATCAGAAGGGAATTACAATTAGTGGTTTTAATCTGGATGTTGATTGGCTTAACAAAAGTGCAAGGGTACTATGGAAAAATGGAGTATGGTACTATCTAACTCCCTCATGATCACACCATGGTTGTAATCTAGATACTGGTTGAGAGTGAAGTACTCTGGTCTAAAATGGTACAAAGAATAATAAATTATTCTTCATTATGCCTTTGGAATTACCATGTCTGAAATGGATTAGGAAAACGGGCTAAAGGAGAAGTCAGTAGATAACCATGGCAGGTTTTTAAACCGTTTAAGCAATAAATTCCCATGTATCCAATCAGGAAGAGGACTCTGTGTGAAAGAGGAATTATCTGCAGTTAACTGGAGATCAAGGAAAAGATTGAATGAAAACTAGTGGTTGGCCAGAGAATTTGCAAATTTTAAGGAACCAGCAAACCCTAAAGAAAAAAAATAGGGAGAAAATTGATGGAGAATAAATTGCCAAGTTAAATCGAAACCACCATCGAGCTTCTATGGATAGATAATAAGTAAGTTTATTGGCCAAGTATTCACATACAAGGAATTTGCCTTGGTACTCCGCCCACAGGTAACAACATGACATACAGTGACAGTTACGAATGACTCAGAAAACACTAAACATTAATAATAATAAGACACCATTGATCAAGCATGTGAACCAACAAAATACCAGATCAAAGGGAGGCTACAGATTTTTGGCTGTTGAGTAGAGCAACTACTCGTGGATAAAAACTGTTTTTATGTCTGGCTGTGGCGGCTTTGACAATCCGGAGTCACCTTCCAGAGGGAAGTGATTCAAAGAGTTTGTGGCCAGGGTGAAAGATGAATTTGCCCGCTCGCTTCCTGGCTCTTGCAGTGTACAGTTCATCAATGGAGGGAAGGTTGCAGCCAATAATCTCTGCTGATCAGATGACTCGCTGCAGCCTCCAGATGTCGTGCTTGGTGGCTGAGCCAAACCAGACCATGATGGAGAAGGTGAGAACAGACTCTACGATGGCCGTGTAAAATTGGACCATCATTGCCTGTGGCGATTGTGCTTCCTCAGCTGCCGCAGGAAGTACATCCTCTGTTGTGCCTTTTTGACTGTGGAGTTGATGGTAGCCTCCCACTTAAGGTCCTTGGAGATGATGGTTCCCAGGAACTTAAAAGACTCCACAGATGTGACTGTGGTGTTGTTGATGGTGAGTGGGGTGAGGGGAGGGGGAGCTCTCCTAAAGTTTACAATAAATTCCACTGTCTTAAGAGCATTGAGCTTTAGGTTGTTGCTACGGCACCAGGACGTCAGCTGTGACACTTCCTGTCTGCAGGCAGATTCCTCCCCATCCTGGATTAGTCCAATCAGGGTTGTGTCGTCCGCAAACTTGAGAAGCTTGACAGAGGTGTCTGTGGAGGTGCAGTCGTTGGTGTAAAGAGAGGAGAGAGTACGCAGCCTTGCGGTGCTCCTATGCTGAGCGTTTGCAGGTCCGAGATGTGCTTTCCCAGCCTCACATGCTGCTTCCTGTCTGTCAGGAAGTTGGTGATCCACTGACAGAGGGGTTCAGGCACAGTCAACTCGGAAAGTTTGGAGTGTAGTAGCTCTGGCACAATGGTGTTGAATGCAGAGCTAAAATCAACAAACAGGATCCTCGCATAGGTCCCCTGGCGGTCTAGGTGCTGCAGGATGTAGTGCAGGCCCAGGTTGTCTGCATCATCCACAGATCTATTGGCCCGATACGCAAACTGCAGAGGGTACAGCAGGGAGTTTGTGATATTTTTCAGCTTGGCCAGCACAAGCCTTTCGAGTGTCTTCATGACTACAGAGGTCAGTGCGACAGGCCTGTAGTCATTAAGACAAGTAATCCTTGCCTTTTTGGGTACAGGGACAATAGTGGAGACTTTGAAGCAGGCAGGGACAGTACATGTTTGCAGGGACTGGTTAAAAATGTCTGTATAGACCGGTGTCAGCTGTTTGGCACGGAGCTTAAGAGTAGAGGGGGAGACATTGTCAGGTCCTGGAGATTTCCGGCTCTTTTGTCCTCTGAAAAGCCTCTCCACTTCCTCTATTTTTATTGCTGATATTGGATAAGTTATGTTGTGCAGCACAGAGGGTGTGGGTGATTGGAGGGGGGTGGTAGAAAGGCCCAGTCTTTGCAGACTTGGTCAGGCTGTGAGTGGGTGTGAAGTGTTGGTTGGGATGGGAAATGGTCCAGTCTTTTCATACTGAAGTCTTGACTTAAGTAGGTGTGAAGTGGTGAATGGGAAGGAGAGGGTGCAGGGTCCATTCTTTATAGACTGGGGTCTGGCTGTGTTGGTTGGGGAAGGGGTTCCAAGGTTACGTTTCTGATTTTCAAACAAGAGGGTAGCCGAGATAAATGTGGAGTCCCTGAAGTATGAGATTTGTTAATTAATAATGAAATAGCAGATCATTTAAACTTCACAGTGGATAGCTACAAATATCTTAAATATAACTGGTTGGTTTCAAATAGGAGGGGAAAATGTATTGAAATTCCTAGCTTCTGGGCAAAGGGTTGGAACTATGTCGGCCAGTCTCCACAATCCAAGTATGGAGCTAATTTTTAGAATAGGTAACTGTTCAGTCAAGGTCACAGCATTCCAGAAGCAAGGTCACTAGAAGTGCAGTATTCAGATCACGCTATTGCATGAGCCATTGTCAACTTGTGCACAGAAACAGGTGAGAGGATTGGACGTCTGAAAAAACTACGGTCTTCTAACCCACCTTGCTGCACGACTCAGCCCACGAAGTCCATGCTAACCAATAATCATTTAATGAGCCTGAAGAAGGGTCTCGACCCGAAATGTCACCCATTCCTTCTCACCAGAGATGCTGCCTGTCCCGCTAAGTTACTCCAGCATTTTGTGTCTACCTTTGATTTAAATCAGCATCTGCAGTTCTTTCCTATACCAACCATTTAAACTCATCATACATTAACCCCACTTTTTTTTTAAATTCTCCACATTACTATCATCTCCATCCAGATTCTACTGCGATAATTTGCAGTATTAACTAACCACCACCCGCACCTCTCCGCGATGCAAGAGTAAACCTATGCAGTCATATGAAGAACATCTAAACTCCACACAGAGAGCTTCTCGTTTAGGATTATAGGGTCTCTGGCTCTGTGAAGCACCGGCTCCACTAGCTGCCGCACTGTCTCACCCTCTGGACATTGCTGGAGTCTGGTGTGAATCCAAAACCTGGTTGTAAGGCAAAACCTTGACAAGACCTGCCATACAGTGCAGCTACTACATGTCTGGATCTTTAAAATTGGAATCTTTATAAGAACTAGTTTGTAATTGGTTGGTACCCAGATTTAGTCACTACACTGGTGGCTGTACGTAGTGCTGCCAAGTCCATTAGGGTTAGAATTATTTCCCTCGACCTCTCCATTGCTTTTTTTTTGCCTCCTTTAGAAATGTGCCTTTTAGCCTAACTCTTCGACTAGGTTGGGCTTTTGTGACTTGATACCAATTTATTTTTGTTTAATGGCACTCCCATGAAGTATGTTGTCAAACTGGATAAATGCCATTTATTGTTTTTGGATAAACTTAATGGGCTCTTGTTGTTTTGTTTTTTATTTATTACTTTCTGTGATGAGCTTGACATTCTTCTCATTCTCACGCAATTGTAAGAATGACTTGCTTTGAGTCCATCTTATGGGTTCCGAGGTGCCAATGAGGCCAATAACGACAGATTCTTACACAGATTGAGTTAGAGACGTCTGACTGGGTGGGTGTGTAGTTTGTGAAATAGGTGAGCTTTTTATTCAAGGCATTAACTTCATGGCCTCCAGGTTCTCAAAGTCAACTTGAATGATCCTTCTTCATTGTAAGCGGTCCCAGGCCAGAAGTCTGGGCACAGCAGTAGAGTTGCTGCCTTGCAGCGCCGGAGAGCGGGGTTCGATCCCGATTGCGGGTGCTGTCTGTACGGAGTTTGTACATTCTCACCATGACCGCGGCGGTTTTCTCCGAGATATTTGGTTTCCTCCCACACTCCAATGACATACATGTTTGTAGGTTAATTGGCTTGGTATCAATGTAAAATTGTCCTTGGTGTGTAGGATAGTGTTATGGTGCAGGGATCGCTGGTGGGTGCGGACTCGGTGGGCCCAAGGACCTATTTCCACACTATCTCTAAACAAAACTAAAAATAAGTCAGTGGATCTTTAAGAAACCTCAGAGAACCTCCTTTGGTTGATTGAAGAAGAGGAGACCTGAAGATTAAGACCTCAGACCGAGGAAGTAAGCTAATGGATCCTGAGAGAAGATTGAACAAGGATACAGACAAAATGAAAGGATGTGCGCCAGGACATACGTTCGACAGGAAGTTGCCTTATTGTGCTAATTCTGGGACGAGATTACAAAATTATTTCCAATAAGTTCCTCATTAATATTGTTAATTCTCACATCATTAATCAATCCATAACAATCCAAATTACTTGCTTACTTGTTTGTACTATTATTAATTGAAAAGAAAACACAATTTAATAAAAAAACAAACCGAAATAATCAACAAGCATTTTTTTGGATAAAATTTGTCAATTTTAAATGGCCCTCTTCAACATTAAATCCATAAATGACACCAACTCGTAATAAAAGTAGCAATCTTACAAAATGTAAAATTAGTTTTCAGTGAATAGAGGTGTGTCTGTAAAGCTGCACCAGGTAAAACTTCATTGGTCTGGTCCTGGCACATTAATAATTAAATACACTTGTCTCATTTGGGAAATAGGCTAAACGAAAGTTTAGTCTTACGGTGAAATGCTGTTGGTTTGGAGCAAAGAGTTTTCTGAATGTATGAAATATGAACCGAAAATACTGGAAACGCTCGGTAGGTCAGGCAGCATCCATGGAGAAAGAAAAATATTTGTTTTATTTAAAAAGCAACAGAATGACAGAATGCATCGATGGTGTCTAAATCTTTTGACATATTATTATGGTGCGTCTTGCAAACAAATAAATACTTAAAACAATATTAATATTAATTTCATGTACAATATGCAGGTTAAATAAAAAGTCTGCATTAGTTCAAAAGAGACCTTTAATTCTTCCAAATAACAAATATTGAGATAGGGAAATTTGGCTAGGACACCAGAAATAACATTTCTTATGCATAATGTCATGCATTTTTTTCGGTTCACTTGAGAGCGTAGCCAGGACCTCCTAACGTAATTGAAGTTACAACTGAAGTACTGTAGTGTTTTGTGTCAAGGTCCCATTCACTGCAAACAAACAAGACCCGGGATGGTGGGACTGTCATATGCTGAGAGAATGGAGCGGCTGGGCTTGTACACTCTGGAGTTTAGATATCTTATTGAAACATATAAGATTATTGAGGGTTTGGACACGCTAGAGGCAGGAAACATGTTCTCAATGTTGGGGAAGTCCAGAACCAGGGGCTACAGTTTAAGAATAAGGGGTAAGCCATTTAGAACGGAGACGAGGAAACACTTTTTCACACAGAGAGTTGTGAGTCTGTGGAATTCTCTGCCTCAGAGGTCGGCGGATGTCGGTTCTCTGGATACTTTCAAGAGAGCTAGATAGGGCTCTTAAAGATAGCGGAGTCAGGGGATATGGAGAGAATGCAGGAACGGGGCACTGATTGGGGATGATCGGCCATGATCATATTGAATGGCGGTGCTGGCTCGAAGGGCCGAATGGCCTACTCCTGCACCTATTGTTTATAAGACAAGGTTAAACAGAAAATAACAGCAATGTTGGTAGATACAAAAGTATTGAAAAATAGCAGATGCTGAAAATCTGAAATAAAAACAGAAAATGCAGATACACTCAGTAGGTCAGGCTGCATCTGTGGAAAAAAATGGAGTTATTGGACAGAGATCCTTCATCAGAATTGGAAATGAACTTGCATGAAGGTGAGGGCAGCAATTCTGTGGTCAAAGGGGATACCTGTGATATGGTCAGGCTTAAGATGGGGTTAATTTATCCTTTGATTAATGGAAGCAGTTACAGGATGTTAGTAGAAAAGGGATAGATGTACAATATTATGAATGATGAGTTGTGAGGCATGCGCAGAATTTAAGTGCTCTTGGAGAGAAAAATTGAGCCAGGACCACAGATGATTGACCTGCAGTAATAGAGGGATAAAGTGAGTTGTAGTTTAATATTTGGTCCAGAAGGCGGCAGCATACCCAGACACATGAGGTGCTGTTCTACCGGCTTGATTTCAGCCTTGTTATAACAGTCCAAGGTACTGGGGATGAGGTCAGAAGATGATAGATGGAGGCACGGAACAGAAAGCTCATGTCACTCTTGCATACTGAATGCATGTTCCCCACAAAGTGATCACCCAATCTATGTGTAATTTCTCCAATGTAGAGAAGACTTCTGTGAACACTGAATGCAGGTCCCCTAGATACGAAAAAAAACTATGTGAATTGCTGTTTCACCTGGAAAGACTGGGTGGTGACTTGACAACACAATTTGGATGTTGCTGCCTTGCTGCTTGGAAGGTTCCTTCACAAGAATGACAATCAGCCAACACGCGGAGAAGAAAGTGGGTTGGAGTCTGGATCTCTGTCCAGAGAACCTTCATTTGGGCTTCAATGGACACTAATGTTAATTAGTATAAACCCTTTATTTAAGAAAGGGAGTGGGGATATTCCAGGTAAATACATAAAGCCAGTTGAGCTTCATGCCTGTGGTAGGAAAATCATTGGAGAAAATACCATAGGACAATCCATGACAGATGCTATATCACTGGTCCTTCACTCATCCTGGGGCATCTGGACAGCAAGGGCACCTTTGTTTGACTATTATTGACTATAGTTCTGCCCTCAACACCATAATTACAACCAAACTCATCTCCAACTCCTGGACCTAGGACTCAGCATTTCCCTCTGCAACCGGTTTCTTGCCTTCCAGAACCATTGATCACAATCAGGAAGAGAAGGCAACCAAACATCTTCCACAATAATTCAGGAGGAAAACAGAGAGCAGAGTAAAATGGTATCATGATACCAACTTCTCCCTCAACATCAGCAAGATGGGAGCTAGTTGTTAACTTCAGCATCAAATGCCGAAGGGGAGATGGTTGAGAGCAGGCACGGGTTATTGATTGGGGACGATCAGCCATGATCACAATGAATGGCAGTGCTGGCTCGAAGGGCTGAATGACCTCCTCCTGCACCTATTTTTTATGTTTTTAACTTCAACTTTCTGTTGATATTAAATATCACCAATAATTTTCCCTGGTTCAGTCACATTGTGACTATGGCCTAGAAAGCACACCAACGCCTCTACTTTATCAAGTCACATTAAATTCATATTTTATTTAATTCACATGTTTAATCGATTTTAAAAAAATTAATAATGTTTTATGTATCATTCCTAACTGTCACTGAATGTCATGTTGTCATTTGAGGCCAGAGCACCAAGGCAAATTCCTTGTATGTGAATATACTTGGCCAATAAACTTATTCATTCGAGAGACTAAAGAAATTCAACATGTCTCTGATGACTCTTAGGATGCTTTCTGTAGTGCATCTATAGAAATTGCTTTCAGGATGCATAACACTTTGGTTTGGAAACCACTCTGTCCAATTCCATAAGAAATTACAGAGCTGTGGTTGGGGCCCAGTTCAGCCTCTCTCCCCTCTTCCCCCCACATCACATTGACTCCATCTAAACTTCATGCTGTTGGTAAAGCAGCCAAAATAATTAAGGAACACTTACACCCCAATCATCCCCTCTTTTCCCCATCCCATGTACCACCAGATTCCGGAACAACTTGCATTTTCTCTGGATCTCTCACACTAACTCTGTAACACTTTCACCCGCTCTGCCAGTCTCGGGTGCACCTGTACCAACAGTTACTGAGGCAGATGTTAGATCAGCTTCCCTGAGAGTGAATTCACGGAAAGCAACTTGTCCGGATGGAGTCCCTGGCCATGTCCTCATGACCTGTGTGGATCAGCTGGCAGAGGCATTCACTCACATCTTTAACCTCTCTCTACCCCATTCCAAGGCCCACATCTGCATCAAAAGGATCACTATCATCCCAGTCCCGAAGAAAAGTAAGGTAGCGTGCCTTAAATGACTGCCGTTCAATGACTAATGACATTGTGAAGTGCTTGGAGAAACAGCCTTACAGCCAGTCTTGATCCACTGCAGGTTGTTTACCGTCACAACAGGTCCCCAAGACAGAACTGATTAGGCAGAGTCAGCATCTTTGTGAGGTGGAGATGCTGCGTCACTTATTTTATTCAGTTTTTTGAGGAGGTAATCAATGAAATTGATGAAGGTAGGGCAGTAGGTGCTGTCTCTATGGAGTTCAGTAAGATATTTGACAAGGTCCCACATGGTTGACTGGTCTATGGGATCCAAGGTGAGCTGGCTAAATGTATCTAAAATTGACTAGATAGGAGGCAGAGGGAGTGGAAGGATGTTTTTCTGATTGCAAGTCTGGAATTTGTGGTGTCCCACAGGGATTGATACTGAGATCTTTCCTGTTGGTGATATATACATCAATGAGTTGGATGTGAATGAAGGATGAATGGTTTGTGGGTTACACTAGTAAATGTGTAGATAGCAGGCCAGGTTTACTAAGGATAGTGATCAATTGGAACGTCCAGTGAGTGGGGTGTTGGCTTACAGAATGTAATCCCAACTAATGCAATCTTATGCATTTTGACATGTCAAATAGGGGTCGGACATAAATTAAATGGTAGGGCACGAGGAATTTTGATGAAAAGAGAGACCTTGTGATCCAAATCCATAGAGGAGGTAGTTGAGGCAGGCAATAGTACAACGTTTAAAAAACACATTTGGACAAGTGCATGGAGGATGGGTTTTGGGTGGTATGGGCCAAGCGCGCCAGGTGGGACTAGTGTAGATGGAACATGTTGGGCTACCTGGGCAAGTTGGGCCGAAGGACTCCATGCTCCAGTTGGCTGATTCTGTCAAACTCGGGTTGCTTTGAGACGCAGCTCCTCGGCTGAACATTTTACGTAATCGCGTTGCAATTGGAAAGGGCGAGAAGTCAGAAGGCCGGCGTTATTTGAGGCAACAGTTGCGGCATTGGTTGGAGCAGCTAAACCTCACCCGTCATTGATCGGATCTCGACGTCACCTGGGTGTATATATAAGCGGCTCCCAGGGGCGTTAGGTCGGTACACGGCTGCCGTTTACTGTACAGAGTTGTCTACCCGTCCCCTCTGCGTGGAGGTAACCTGAATCATGTTATTTTGGCACACGCAACCCGAACATTATCACCAACAACACCACAACAGCAACGGCCACCTCCCGTAAGTGAGTTTTCAAACTGAGCAAGTCATGAGGTTTCTTTTTTAAGTAACTCCTGGACGATTAGATATGGGGGAGAAAAAAACGGGGTAAATAATTTCAGGGCCATGTGTGGGCAGAGGATGCGGCCAGTTACATGGACGAATGGGTAAAGTATTTGTACTTTAAAGGTGAAGGGCATATGCAACTCTTAACTTTCTCCGGAGCTGTAACACTAACGTTGTCACACTCTGGTTATTTTTTCTCTTTGCACTACCTGATGCACTTGTGTGTGGCTTAACTGTACTCCTGCATGGTTTGCTTTGACTTTCTCGTTTTAAATGTCGTTTGCACTTCGTGACATAGTTTCTACCCCGGGTAGATTGGTTGCTAAATTAGTCAGTCGCGTTTGGAGTTATGTCCAGCGGTTGTCATTCGGGTTTGAGTAACTACATTTTGTAAACTATTGAATATACAATTGATTAGTACGGGTTTAAGAAAGAACGCAGATGCTGGTTTAAATCGAAGGTAGACACAAAATGCTGGAGAAACTCAGCGGGTCAGGCAGCATCTATAGAGAAAAGGAATCAGTCGAAGGGTCTCGATCCGACACGTCGCCCATTCCATAGAAACATAGACATAGAAATTAGGTGCAGGAGTAGGCCATTCGGCCCTTCGAGCCTGCACCGCCATTCAATATGATCATGGCTGATCATCCAACTCGGTATCCTGTACCTGCCTTCTCTCCATACCCTCTGATCCCCTTAGCCACAAGGGCCACATCTAACTCCCTCTTAAATATAGCCAATGAACTGGCCTCGACTACCCTCTGTGGCAGAGAGTTCCGGAGATTCACCACTCTCTGTGTGAAAAAAGTTCTTCTCATCTCGGTTCCTTCTCTCTAGAGATGCTGCCTCACCCGCTGTGATTAGTAATGCCCCTGTCCCACTTAGGAAACCTGAACGGAAACCTCTGGAGACTTTGCGCCCCACCCAAGGTTTCCGTGCGGTTCCCGGAGGTTGCAGGTGGTTTCCGGAGGTTGCAGGTAGTGGAAGCAGGTAGGGAGACTGACAAAAACCTCTTGGAACCGCACGGAAACCTTGGGTGGGGCGCAAAGTCTCCAGAGGTTTCTGTTCAGGTTTCCTAAGTGGGACAGGGGCATTAGGGTGTCAGGGGTTATGGGGCGAAGGGAGGAGAATGGGGTTAGGAGGAAGAGATAGCTCAGCCATGATTGAATGGCGGAGTAGACTTGATGGGCCGAATGGCCTAACTGCTCATATCACTTATGACCTTTTGACACAAGTTCCGTGACCTTGAGTGAGCGATTGCCTAGGAGAATATTGCATTCATATTATTGCACTTGTTTTTGTCATATTATTGCATGCTTGATCCAAAGCACAGTGGGGGGGGGGGGGGGGGGGGGTGGGTGGGGGGGGGGTAAACGGTCAGAACCCTTTTTCTCAGAGTGGAAATATCACAAAGACTACGTGAGAGGGGCAAAGTTTAAAGATATGCGGGCAAGTTTTTTTTTCCTCACAGAGAGTGATGGGTGGCTGGAACGTGCTGCTAGGTGAGGTGACAGTGACAGATACGATAGTGACATTTAAGAGGCTATGGATCATGGATCTACATGGACATGGAGGGCTATGGATCATATGCAGGCAGCGGAGATTACTTTATCTTGACATCGTGTTTGGCACAGACATTGGGGGGGCAGAAGGATCAGTTCATGTGCTGTACTGTTCTGAAAGCAACCTGGGAATTCTGCAGCTCTCTCTAAGGCTGGCTTAGACACTTGCCTAGCTGCTTGTCCCTTCATCAATTTTTTTTTTAAACTTCAGATGCTGAAAGTGAATGCAAAAACAAAAGGTGCTGGTAACACAGCATTTTCAGCCTGCATCTGGGGAAAGAGAACTCTCATGTCAGGTTGAACATTTTTTTGGCAAATACTGCATGGACAGTGTTTCCCGCATTTTGTTTCATTTCTCTTTGCATTTTCGTTCCTATTTTGACAAATAAAATGTAAAGTTAAAATGTTTTGATTACCTGAGAAGATACCCCATGCTTTTTGGCTAAGAAATATGCATAATTAC
This sequence comes from Amblyraja radiata, assembly GCF_010909765.2. Lineage (NCBI taxonomy): Eukaryota > Metazoa > Chordata > Chondrichthyes > Rajiformes > Rajidae > Amblyraja > Amblyraja radiata. The sequence goes on from NC_045962.1 coordinate 74,723,929, forward strand.
AGCAGCCTTTTAAATTTTTTTTTTTTAAACCCAGACTCCAGGAGCAAATCAGGTCTATCTTGATTGGATCATGGAGGAATTAGTCATTCCAGACATCATACAACATCATGTATGATCTAGCTGTGACCTCACCTCTACATTCCTGTCTACCTGCAGAAGGTTTTCATTCCCATGCTTATCAGCAATCTGTCTATCGCCACCTTAAAAGTATTCAAAGATTCTGCTCCCCCACCCTTTGAGGAAGTAATTTCCAAAGACTCGCTGCCCTCTGCGAAGGACAAAAAACATTGTTGTTAATTTTGTCTTCAATGGATAACCTGTATTTCAATGTAGGTAACTCCATGGTTCTATATTCTCCCACGCGATGAAAGGTCCTCTTCACATCTACCCTTTCAAGACCCCTCACAGTCTTATATTTTACTCAAGTCTCCTTTTGCTTGCCCTTCCAAACTACAAGTCTCGTCTGTCCAGATTTTGCTCAGAAGGCAACCAGTCCTTGCCCTGTTATAGACTAGTAAATGTTTTTGAGCTGCTGTTGTCTATTGTCTAATGCATTAATATCAGTCCTAGAATAACAAACTGACACTATTACACTATTACAGACAGTGGCGGACTGGCCAGGGTGTCAGCTTGCCCGATGGCAAGTGGGCCCCTGATGAAGTGATAGCAAGTGATGGCAAGTGGGCCCTGTTAAATGATAGCATTGTAGTTGTGGGTGGGCCCCCTTTGTCTCTTGGCAACCAATATTTTTTGACCCAGTCCGCCACTATTACAGATGTAGTCTTACCAATGCCCTGTTGAAATGAAGTATAAACTTTTTACTTAAGTATTCCATGCCATTTTCAATAAATAATCATATTCTGTTTGTTTTCCCAATTAATTGCTATATGCACACAGTAGCTTTGTGCACTCAGGCATACAAATCCCTTCAAATTTTGAACAATTTTACATGTACCCACATTATACAGCCAATTGCCAGATCTTTACCCTCTCCATCTATTTATATCCCCTTGTAGCCTCCAGCATCCTCTTAATAACTTGGTTTCCAACATGTCTTTGTGCCATCAGAAAATTTAGCGGCCTTACCTTCAACAGTTTCATCCAAGTTGTTGTGCAAAAATTGAGACCCCAGTGCCACTCGTCAAGTGCAACTTCTCAGCAACTAAAGGTTGTACCTCCTTTGTTTTATTTTAGTCAGACAATTTCCCATTGACCAAAATGAATACCATGAGCTATTATTTTCTGCAATAAACTATTAAAATAATGGCAATTTGAAATTCAAGTTAACGAACAGATTATTAGTCGATCATCAATATGGTCGCTACCTGCGCAATTAAGGGCAGTGATAATAAGCCTCTGACGAGACGTTGACTCTCTTAGAAGTCCCATAGGGGCAAAATTGTCTTGTGTTATGAGAATGAAAAGATAATCATCAGTTGATCTTCGGTAGATCATCAGTCCAACATAGATCTCATGCCACTGTCCTTAAATGGGTACAGTCCAATGAATGCCAGGTTGAGTCTGAAGAAGGGTCCCGACCCAGAACATCGTCCATTCATTTACTTCCACAGATGCTGCCTGGCCATCTAAGTTCCTCCAAAAGTTTGTTTTCTGCTCAAGATTCTGGTGTCTCTTGTGTCTCCAATATGCCAGGTCTCTGCCAGACTGTGCAACAATGTGGACACCTATTTGCTGCATTTTTGAAGAATAGTGGACCAAATGAGCAGGGCAAGGGAATGGCAGAGGTATATCACAGAGTGAGAGATGACTGTGGAATGAGTCTATCTAGTTGCAGAACACCAACTGTGCACTGAAGCGTGTGTATGATCCTTTATTCATGGAGTTGGGGCATTGATAAGTCTCAGAATGGACAATGATCTAGAAAGACCCGTCGTCTTTACGTCACAAAAAACAATACATAAAGCAAAATAAACTACACAGAGGGAAAGGGAAATGTGGGTTATTAAATTTGGGACCAACAAGACCCTTCAGTTTTGTTTTGTAAACCTTTGACATTAAGTTGTGACCTTGGAGATCAGATGCATTGAGGCCTAGTTTGGGGCTTGAAAAAATCTCTAATCTTTTTTATTCAGCTATTGTTTTTCACAATGTCTAACCATTCAGAGTGAGAACAGTTTCATTAAAAATGGCAGAAAAAATGCAAATACAGGAAATCTGATTTTTGTTAAAATTCTGACTGCAAATATTTCTTGATTAGAATTAATACAGACACTGGCAGAGATCCAGTAGAACTGGGTGTATTCGCGTCCTTTTCTTCTTTGTTGTTTTTTAGTATGTGTTAAACGTATGTTTTAGTGGGTTTCCCCCCCTGTATTGTACTCCGTACGCACTGCGACCTGACATCGAGGAGTTGGCGGCCTCTTGCTGAGGATCGACTTTTGGGAGCTCCAACCACGGGAGCCTGCGGACTTTAACATTGTCGTGCTCGTGGTCCCTTGGTTAAGGACCGACTTCGGGAGCTCCAAGCCGCAGGAGCTTCGGACCGCCCCGATCGCGGGAGCTTCGACCGCCCCGACACGGGAGCTTCGATCTCCCCAACTGCGGATGGTTCGACTGCCCCAACCGCGGGAGAATAACGAGGAAACAAGATTAGACTTTATTGCTTTCGATCACAGTGAGGAATGTGGGGAATCTGCTGTGGCGGATGTTTATGTCGTTGTGTGTCTTATTGCTTTTTTTAGTATGGCTGTATGGTAAATCGAGTTTCACTGCACCTTAATTGGCACATGTGAGAATAAAATGCCTTTGAACCTTTGAATCCATTTTGATTCCTGTCAGATAATTACATTGTTTTCCCATTGTGATTCTTACGCTATTGTCAGAAGCAACATAGCCATTGGGTATATAGCTGAAAAGGAGATTCCTAAGTCCTACCATTTCCTGATATGCAAGTTTCCAATTCTGTGAAACATGCATTGTTTATCCAAATTCACTGTTTGTTGTGGAAGAATGTATAGCCTCTTATTATATATTCCATCTTCAGACATGTTGGAGCACATCGTCATAATTATAATTCCTATCTGAACCAGCCTCAGCATTTTACCACCCTCATTTTAATTCTACATTCCCTGTAGAGGGATAGGTGAGTGTTTGGGGAACATTGGAAATAATTCCTGTCTAAATTGCATTACTTATTGTATGTTATACGCTTTCTCTTTACATTTCAAAGCCATTCTCGATTTCAGATTAGAGTCTAAATGGTGTCAGGAGGTAGGTGATGTATTGTCAATTACAAATTTCACATTGATTCATTCACCTTGAGTAATCCAAGAAAAGTAGTTCAATCATTAATACCTGGTGCAAATCTCAAAATGTTAACGCCTATAAGTGTGCAGGAAGGAATTGCAGATGCTGGTTTAAATCGAAGATAGACACAAAATGCTGGAGTAACTCAGCGGGTCTGAAGGGTCTTGATCCGAAACATCACCTCTTCCTATTCTCCAGAGTTGTTGTCTGACCCGCAGAGTTACTCCAGCTTTTTGTGTCTACATGTTAATGCAATGCAATTGTACTGGGTTTGAGAGTTGAAGATTATCTCAACTAACACCAGCACAAAGGTCAATTTCTCAACACCCAGGTTCAAAATATAACACAGGGGCCAGCTGATTGGCAACTGTGAGACATTGGCTCTTTGGTCTGCTCTTCTACTGTCTTGTTTTTGTTCTTTGATAATCTAAGAAGCCTTTGCTTCGGTGCATCAAATCTACTTCAGACTTTGACTTGTTTATCATCTTGTATTTTAAATGCATAGCTGCTCTTTGTGGGGAAAAAAGCAGGAAATATCCGAAGTGACCAACTGATGTAACCTATGTGTCTGAACCATGAGTCACATAATGCATTTATTTGTTACTCAGAACTTGGTGAATCTGATAGGTCTATACCAGTCTTTAGCCTACATAAGTCTTTGTTCATTCAACCATTTCCATTGCAAGCAAATTGAGAATGTGACGAGCCTGAGAGTACGTTTTCTGTATCCAGTGTTTTTTTTAGTTCTTATTCTATACATGTCAAGAATAGCTGAGTTATTGTTGTGAGTGACTCTGGCAAATGTTCCCTGAGAGACTACATCACAACAGTGATAGTAAAATGCAATTGGCTTTGTTTCCAAGTAATTTAACATCATCACTACCCTAAATCAAGGAAGGTCTCAAATCTGGGATTCATTACCTCTAGGTGTATATAGCTCATGCGCAAACCCTGCTGATTATGGGAGCTGGTTATGTGCATGTTGTCTACCTCTTTTACCATATTGCAGAGGGTTTTTGCCCACAGTGGGTGGTACACATATGGAATGAGCTGCCAGAGGAAGTGGTTGAGGCAAGTACATTAACAACATTTGATTGAAATTTGGACAGGTACAAGGATAGACGATGTTGAGGATTTTATGGATCAAATGTGGGTAGATGGGACCAGCTTGGATGGGCACCTTGGTCGGCATAGAAGAGCTGGGCTTCATGCCATATGACTTTGAGCATTTAAAAGTAAGTTGTTGGCTATGAAGTGATTTTGGGACATCTTAAAATTGTGAGCATTTCTATATAAATGCAAGTTATGCAAATTCTCTTCCTTTTGCAGCAAGCTTTAGTAACGGAAATCAGTGGCAAAAGTATGAAGTGACCTTTATTTTCGACCAGTCTGTTTTTCCTGTACGTTGACCACAATGTGGAAAAATTAGATAGATTGCTTTGAGTAGTTAATTGACTGCGATCAATTGCGATGCAATTAATTAATGTTTTTGTTCTGTTTCAGTGATGTCCTTGCACTGCCTGTTTGTAAACACGAGGAGTCAAATCCCTCACCAGGAACGGATGCCAAGATGCTCCCATTCCAGTACAGGCTTTGTGCAGCCACCTCTCCTGCTGTCAAACTCCACGAAGAAGCTCTGACCTATCTCAACCAAGGTATATAAAACTGAGCATTTACTTTTGATTTTTCTCCCCCTCCCCTCCCTCATCTCTCTTTTCATGTTGGCTCTCTATAGCCTCATTGTTTCCCTGCAGTGGACAGGAATGCTTAGCTTGCAGATTCCTTTTCCGAGGGTGTTCCTTCCTTCTGCCCCTAAGCTTTGGGTGTGATCTGTTTCCCCAAAGTCTTCAGTCTGTTCCTATGCAGACACATCCATTTTGTTGGAGCATGTCGGAACACATGGGTAATGTATGAAGTGTCTTTTGATAATTAAGTCTTGTGTTCCCAAAATGAAGAGCCATCTGTTATTGTTAAGTCTCTCCACTGGGAACATGTGATTTGGTTTGGCAGTGAAATGTTCGGAGGGAAAGGAGTTTGGGGTGGGATTGTGAGGGTTTGTTCCGGAGAATAGTATCTGGGTTGTGGTCTCCAATTTCGAAGGGGGTGATTGAATGGTGTTGGGTGCAGTCTTTCAAATTCCTCGACAGCTTAGCAGCCGAAGCAAATTGAATTATAAAATCCAGGAAGGGTATCTTTCCTGAATTATGAACTGTGAGCCAATCTGGAAAGTGAATGTATGTGGAACTTGGCAGGTTGTCAGAGGTCAACAGACGCAGCGCTGTTCATAGACAAAGAGTTTGCCAAGGAACAGCATCTATAATTGCGCCCCAAAAAATAGCCAGGATAGCAATAAAACGTTGATGTTTGGAAATTCAGTTCCAGCATCAATCAGGCGAGAAGTGCGAATGAAAGGCAAATTGTGGGCGGGTTTTACTGAGGTATATATGTTGTGTCTTTCTGCAGACGCCTCCATGTCATTCTGTGACCTAAAATGTATCTGAAACTAGAGGTAAAACGCTTTGCTTTGGACAATCCTTTGAGGTTTAACCCCAATGAACTTTGAACTGAGTGCACCAATATCATTCCTCTGCATTGAGCAATGGTATCCTGAAGATTGAAGCGAATATTACTTTTGGACTTCTCTGCATTTGAACCCACTTGTAACTTGCGCAGAGTTGCATTGCCCCTACGCTACCCTTGATGCACATGGCAACAGCTGACATTACCTTGGAGGGTAACCTCAGTGAAATTCTTAGACAAGGAGGAGCTGAAACTAAAAAATTGTTGCGTGAAATGCGGGCTGATTAACGAGGTAGCGAGCTTCAGGCACCGTAGATCCAACAAATGAAGACTGCAGAGGTTCCAGGTGAGGTTACATATGAAATTTAAACTTTAGCTATAGGGCTATTAATTCATCCACTATTTTACATGCTAAACATGCAATGCAGTTACATCTGCACATTGAACTCTGCCTCTGAAGTTCATTTCCACTGACTTCAGTGGAGTGCAGCAGACCTACTGTTTAGCACATCTAATAGAGGCTGAATTTCTGCCCTAATTGTTCTGTTTGCACATCCTCCTGATATTGTATCATTTGTGAGATCTTGCATTATCCGCTTCAAACATTTTGTATGTGACCCTTCTCTTTATAGAAACATAGAAAATAGGTGCAGGAGTAGGCCATTCGGCCCTTCAGGCCATTCAATATGATCCAAAATCAGTACCCTTTTCCTGTTTTTTCCCCTTGATTCCATTAGTGCTAAGAGCTATATTTAACTGTCTCTTGAAAACATGTAGTGAATTGGCCTTCACTGCCTTCTGCGGCAGAGAATTCCACAGATTCACAACTCTGTGTGAAATATTTTTTCCTCATCTCAGTCCTAAATGGCCTACCCCTTATTTTTGATCCCTCATTCTGGACTCACCCAACATCGGGAACATTTTTCCTGCATCTATCCTGTCCAATCCCTTAAGAGATTTATATGTTTCTATAAGATCCCATCTAATCCTTCTAAATTCCAGAAAATACAAGCCCAGTCGATCCATTCTTTCATCATATGTTAGTCCCGCCATTCCAGGAATTAACCTGGTGAACCTACACTGCACTCCCTCAATAGCAAGAATGTCCTTCCTCAAATATAAGACCAAAACTGCACACAATACTCCAAGTGTGTTCTCACCAGGGCCCTGTATAACTGCAGTAGGACCTCCTTACTCCAATACTCTCACTATGAAGGCCGACATGTAATTTGCTTTTTTCACTGCCAGCTGTACCTGCATGCTTACTTTCAGTGACTGATATACAAGGACACCCAGGTCTCGGTGCACCTCCCCTTTTCCTAATCTGACACCATTCGGATAATAAACTGCTGCCTTGTTCTTGCCACCAAAGTGGATAACCTCACATTTATCCACATTATACTGCATCTGCCATTCATCTGCCCACTCACCCAACCTATCCAAGTCACCCTGCAGCCTCAGCATGCTCCTCACAGCACACACTGCCACCCAGCTTTGTGACCCGTTAATTCCTACTCTTTGAATCCTGTCTGCCAATCGGTTCGCTATCCATGTCAATACCTGACCCTCAATACCTTGTGCTCTAATTTTATACACTAATCGCTTGTGCGGGACCTTGTCAAAGGCTTTTTGAAAGTCCACATACATTGAAGTCCTACACAGTAACACTCCCATTAGCATCAAGGTGAGATGCTCCCTATTTTGTGTGCTTTCTGCTCCTTTAACCTGAGCCAGGGAAATGTGTATGTAATTGACAGTTGAAATATTGGTAGAAAGTGCTGTATGTGTTGGTGTGATTCTGAGAATACATAAAAACACAGGCGTTAATAGCACAGGAGGAGACCACCTTCTCCATCCTGTCTGTGGGTATCCATCAAAGCTCATCCCACTTTCCAGCTGTGGACTGGCAGCCTTGAAGACTGCCGCTGTTTAATGTGTGTCTTGCTAAATGATGACCTCAAAAAATATTTCCAGGAGCTTTTGTATCACTGAGTTCAGGCTGACTGACCTGTGGTCATTCAGTCTTTTCATAACATCATAATGCCCCATCATATAATCTCTTCTCACTATTGTACTTGTTTACCAAAATAACATTGGAAGAGCTTTCGCCCAAACCGGCCACCTGTTCCCCTCACTGCCCTCCCTCTTCCCTTTTACTCATTCTTCCTACCGGAAAACCTAGAAATGAATAATATTGGGCTGCCATTCCTGCCCATCTTCTACTTTTTTTTGCCCCCCCCAACCCATTTCAAGTTCAAGTTCAAGTTAGTTTATTGTCATGTGTCCCTGTATAGGACAATGAAATTCTTGCTTTGCTTTCATAGAAACATAGAAAATAGGTGCAGGACTAGGCCCTTCGAGCCTGCACCGCCATTCAATATGATCATGGCTGATCATCCAACTCAGTATCCTGTACCTGCCTTCTCTCCATACCCCCTGATCCCTTTAGCCACAAGGGCCGCATCTAACTCCCTCTTAAATATAGCCAATCAACTGGCCTCAACTACCTTCTGTGGCAGAGAGTTCCAGAGATTCACCACTCTTTGTGTGAAGAATGTTTTCCTCATCTCGGTCCTAAAGGATTTCCCCTCTATCCTTAAGGTGTGACCCCTTGTCCTGGACTTCCCCAACATCGAGAACAATCTTCCTGCATCTAGCCTGTTCATTCCCTTAAGAATTTTGTAAGTTTCTATAAGATCCCCCCTCAATCTCCTAAATTCTAGCGAGTACAAGCCGAGTCTATCCAGTCTTTCTTCATATGAAAGTCCTGACATCCCAGGAATCAGTCTGGTGAACCTTATCTGCACTCCCTCTATGGCAATAATGTCCTTCCTCAGATTTGGAGACCAAAACTGTACGCAATACTCCAGGTGTGGTCTCACCAAGACCCTGTACAACTGCAGTAGAACCTCCCTGCTCCTATACTCAAATCCTTTTGCTATGAATGCTAACATACCATTCGCTTTCTTCACTGCCTGCTGCACCTGCATGCCTACTTTCAATGACTGGTGTACCATGACACCCAGGTCTCGTTGCATCTCCCCTTTTCCTAATCGGCCACCATTTAGATAATAATCTACTTTCCTGTTTTTGCCACCAAAGTGGATAACCTCACATTTATCCACATTATACTGCATCTGCCATGCATTTGCCCACTCACCCAGCCTATCCACCTTGCAGCCTCCTAGCATCCTCCTCACAGCTAACACTGCCCCCCAGCTTAGTGTCATCCGCAAACTTGGAGATGTTGCATTCAATTCCCTTGTCCAAATCATTAATATATATTGTAAATAGCTGGGGTCCCAGCACTGAGCCTTGCGGTACCCCACTAGTCACTGCCTGCCATTCTGAAAAGGACCCGTTTACTCCTACTCTTTGCTGAGCTTGTCCAAACTTTACAAGCTTGTATACTAATTCACTGCTTTGACCCATTTCCTTCACAATCTCTGCAGTGGTCCCTATTATCCCACGTCATTAATAGTCTACAGCGTGGAAACAAGCCTTTCGGCCCAACGTGCCCCCACCATCCGAAAATGCCCCACCTGCAATCGTCCCGCCTCCCTTCATTTGGCACATATCCTTGTGTACCTTTCATATCCATGTACCTGTCCAAATGTATTTTAAATGTGGTTATAGTACCTGCCTTAACTACTACCTCTGGCAACTCATTCATATACCCACCACCCACTGGGTGATAAAGTTGCTCCTCGAGTACTATTAAATCTTTCTTCTCTCACCTTAAACCTATGTGCTCTGGTTCTTGATTCCCCTACTCTGGGTAAAAGACTCTGTGCATCTATCTATTGCCTTCTGTAAGATCACCCCTCATCCTCCTACTCTCCAGGGAATAAAATCCCAGCCTGCCCAACCTCTCCCTATAGCTCGAGTCCTGGCAACATCCTCGTAAATATTCTCTGCTTTCTTTCCAGCTTAACAACATCTTTCCTGTAACAGAATGAGCAAAGCTGAACACAATACTACAAATGTGGCCTCACCAATGCCTTGTAACATAACATTCCAACTTCTATACTCATTACCCTGAATGATGAAGGCCAACGTGCCAAAAGCCTTCTTGACCACCCTATTTACCTGTGACGCCACTCAAGGAGCTATGTACCTGCACTCATAGACCCCTCTGCTCTGTAACACTCCCCAGAGCTTTGCCATTCACTGCGAAGGACCTGCTCTGGTTAGACTTCTCAAAATGCACCACCTCGCACTTATCTGCAATCTAAATCTTTCTTGAAGGTAGCTGAAAATCTGTCCACATCAATACATTAGTCCCAACCTCATTGGGGCGCTAATCCTCTCGTATGCCAGTGACGAATTCCTGATCTTTCAATCCACCCTGCACTTTTTAAATCTGTATTTTCTCTGTAGCTACAACACTATTTTGCATTCTGTTCATTTTCTCTTTTGCATTACTTGATGTACTTGTGTGGTATGATCTGCTTGGGCAGCATGTAAAACAAAGTTTATCACTATCTCAGTACACATTGACAATAAACCAGTTTCAGGACCAGAATGATGTCTAATCAGACTGGTCTGAATAACAAATTTCCTTCCTCGTGGACATTAACGAACCAGGTGGATTTTTGTGACAGTCCAGACATTTTGTGGTCATTATTACTGATATGAGTTTTTTTTTCAATTGCAGATTTATTTATTTAATTAACTGAATTTAAATTCCCTCACTGCGGTGTTGGGATTTGAACTGGTCACCGGATCATTACCCTACAGGACCTCATTCCTCTTTCTACCCATGTCATTGGTATTGATATGGACCACGACCTCTGGCTGTTTACTCTCCTTCCCCTTCTCCCATCCTAGGACGAGTTTACATCAAAAGGGTCATTGCTTGTTCGGTCATTAGAGAGTTTAAATGAAGTTAATACATTGCCTCAGGTCTAACCTGCATTTAGTTTATAATACCAATGAGAAATGTTGAGGCATTGCAGCTAAGTAAATGAAAATCTCTCACTGCTGCCCAGTGTAATGTTTAGTTTTAAACAATTAAATCATTTGTTTTGTATATATTCAGTAATCTGTTTACAGCAAAGTGTAAAGTTTGCAATGAATGGTAATCAGAAATGTCTTTGAATTAATTAGCTGGTTATTTTACTTTTACTTAATTAGCAGCATTACTCTTTTAATTGAAGATAACTGGTTGTTTGATTATTTAAAAAATGGTACTGTTTCGATCGGACATGCCAAATGTTTCTGTTGTCTGCATGGTTCCCAATCTGTGACACCTGTTGACAATTGGATATAAACACATTGAAGCACTATTGGGTTTGTCTGGGGACCCCTTCTCCCAGAACATACAGTTAACAGAAATGTTCAATGTTGATAGCTCCTGGGTTAAGTGTCAGGAGGGATGAAACAACAATGAGGACTTTCGAAAGTGTTTTGTTTTTTAAAACCAAACAAGAAATCTGGGAGCAGCCAACCCTTCCTGAAGTGAATAAAGAATTATGCAGGAGGATGAAAAGAAGCTGCATTTGTCGGGCAGCTGTAAGAACTCTTGGTTCCAAGACCCCCTCAGTTCGAACAACTACCAAAAGACGTTCTTGTAAAGGGTAATTGACGAATTATGGACTTACTTGAATTTTGAGGGTGAGTGTGCGTAAAATGCATAATGTATATGTAACGTTAATTTGTCTTGAAAAATAAAATTAAAAGTGTTGTCTTGTCATGTAATAGTCTAGACTGTAAGGCGATATTGTAAAGAGTTGGCTAGTATATATGAATCTGAGTTGAATCCAACAAGCAGGTTACTGCAGAAAAGGTGTGTAAGAACTTTTAGATGAGTTACAGATATTGGATAATATATATTTATGGGAATGTTTTTGTTAGAGTGCTTGTTAGGCACAAAAATGGTTAGGATGAACCCCAATCCCCCAAAAGGTAAATTACCTAACTTGAATGTGGAGTCTCTTCCGGGTGAGAGTGAGACCCGTGCTGCAACATTCCGTCTAAATTGGTTTGGGGATTATCTGGAATGTGCGAAATACGTTAAAGATCTGTACAATGAAAATAAGTGTTTGCTGCTGATAACACAAAGTTGTCTGTACACTCAATAAAGTTGAATTTAATTTGAATTGATTAATTTAAGAAAATAGTGGATTTAATGTTTAACTAAGTTGAATTGTTGGACTGATTGAATGAATTCATTTCTACTTGAAGGGTAAGGTGCACCAACATTTTGCTTTCTTATTAACCAGGCCAATCCTATGAAATCAGTATGGTTGCCAACAAAAAACTGGAAGACTGTCAAGAAATAATTGGGAAATATGTAAAGGTAAGAAATTTTCCCGTGCCTGGAAAGTTGGATTGTTTTCTCTGGACTGTCTGAGGCTGAGGGGAGACTTGATAGGTGTATAAAATTGAGGGCATACAGAGCGTAGAAGGTCAAACCTTTTTCCCCAGGATGACTAGTGGGCATCGCTTTCAGGTGAGAGGGGAAAAATTAATAGGAGCTGTGCAGGGCAAGTTTTGTTTTTGTTTAACCGAGTCATGGGTGTGGCACTACCAGGGGTGATGACGGCATATAAAATTATTAAGGGTTTGGACATGCTAGAGGCAGGAAAGATATTCCCGATGTTGGGGGAGTCCAGAACCAGGGGCCACAGTTTAAGAATAAGAAGTAAGCCATTTAGAACCGAGATGAGGAAAAACCTTTTCACATAGAGAGTTGTGAGTCTGTAGAATTCTCTACCTCGGAGGGTGGTGGAGGCTGGTTCGCTGGATGCTTTCAAGAGTGAGCTGGACAGAACTCTTAAAGATAGCGGAGTCAAGGGATATGGGAAGAAGGCAGGAATGGGGTACTGATTGTGGATGATCAGCCATGATCACATTGAATGGCGGTGCTGGCTCGAGGGGTCGAATGGCCTGCACCTGTTGTCTATTGTCTAACATGATTGTGGCTTTTAGATGGGCTCGTGGATATGCAGGAAAATAGAGGTATATGGATCACATGCAGGCAGAAGAGATTAGTTTAACCTGTAAGGCACTTGGGTCAAAGGGCATGTTCCTGTGATGTATGGTTCTATGTGGAATGTCTGGGTGATCAACCAGGGTAGCATGCGTCATTTGCATAATCCTGAGACTGGGTTGTGTGGGATTACATTTGCTTCTCATTTAACATTGATCACAGGTCTGTTTTTGTATTTTGTCTTTGAACGGCAATTCAACTATTACTGTTAAATTGTTGAGATGTTGTGCCCCACCCTGATCACTCTTCCACTTCCCCCAAAGTATTAACCTAGGAGTCAAAGGCCCTTGTACTATGCCCATGCATATCATATGTACTTCATTACTGAGTTCATCAGAGAAGTCATTATTGAATATTAATAAACAGTACACCGTTCTGGTGCCTCCTCCTTATCCGTGTGATCTTACATCCTCACTTATTCTGAGATAGTTGGATCATCAAATCAGGAGACATTGAGTAGGCATGGCCTCCAGTATTTTAAACAATGAGAGGGGAAATTGAAATGTAAGCAATTCTTTAAAGCTTAAGAGGAGATACGGGGAATGTTTCCACCAGTCGGACAGTTTTTTCACTCCTCGGCTGGGGAATCCTTCAAAATCTCAATGACCGAAAGTTGCAGAAGGTCAGTCATCTGGTTCAATCAATGGGTTTCTGAAAATTGGAGGAATTGAGGGTTTGTGGGGATAGGGCAGGAAAATAGGGTTGTGGTAGAAGGTCAACCACGATCTTGTTGAATGGTAGAGCAGGCTGATGGCCCCGAATGACTGACTGTTGTTCCTTCTTCCTATCAGCTCTGCAGTGACGTGCTCCAATTCTTGTAATTTTCCATGCATTTTTCCTGTTAATGGACTTTGATTATTTGTATCCTATATTCCCTGTTTTCAGATGTCTGGATAAAAGACTGTGCATTCAACCCGAGTAGGGTAGAAACTGTGTGTGTGTGTGTGTTTATTTTAATGTGAGGGGGAAAGATTTAATAGGAACCTGATGTGGCAACTTTTCAGCGGGTGGTAGGTATATGGAATGAGCTGCCAGAGGAGGTATTTGAGGTGGGTAGGATAATGGCATGTATAAGACATTTGGACTGATACATGGATAGGAAAGGTTTCGAGAGATATGGGCTAAATATGGGCATGGTCGGATATGTTTCGATAGGCACCTTGGACGGTTGGGTCAAAAGGCTTGTTTCCCTGCTCTATGACTGTTAAATTTAAAGGAGGGACATATGCTTATGGTCCATTCCTAAATACCTATGCAGATAATTCCAGTTGCTTGTCCTTGCTTCTACTCAGTTGAATTAAGGTAATTATTTTCAAATAGACAGACAAGTTTACCACCATCTATCTCCCACTTTCCACCCAGCACTGAGTAATGTGAAGTACCAGACCAGACTGTTCCTGTGCTTTATAGATTAAAGACTGGGCATTCTGCCCAGTGCCCATTCCTGGTTCTACCTTATAATTCCCAGTTAATCAACTGTTGTCTTCCAGAGCATTATCCGTGTGGTTTTCCATGACCGGCGCCTGCAATACACCGAGCACCAGCAGCTGGAAGGTTGGCGTTGGAATCGTCCCGGAGATCGCATTCTTGGCCTGGGTGAGCAGCACTACCTGTTGCATTGCTTCATGTATAGCCTGTGGGCCCACTGCTGCAGGGAGTTGAGGACAGGTCACATCTAATTGTTTGCCCTCCATCACTAGAAGTAACCTTACCACGACAGTTTGATAATACAACGCCCACACCACATTCAGACATTTGAAGCTCTGGATTTTATCTGATAATAAAGATATGGACTAAGGCCCAGGGGGAATAGTTCTGCAACCTTGCTGCCTAATGGGTACATGGATAGGAAAGGTTGAGAGGGACATGGACCACAAATGAGAGGGGAAAATGAGATGAACTTAGTTGGGGCATTTTAGTTGGCAAGCTATATAATTTGGCATCTTAAATTCCTTCTGGCCCCACTCCTTCCGTAGGTCTTAGTTTTGCATGAGTTGGTCTTAATTTGGCTAAAGAAGTCGAGTCATACATGAAGTTAAATAGTGCTGCAAAATAAATCTTGAATCTATTGTAAAAGAGAACTTTTCACAGACTTGCCTCTGTCGGTTGGCATCCTGGAACCTCGAACAAATCCATTGCAGCTAAATTGTGTTGAGTTTCTCTGGGATCCCATCAAAAGGACTTCTGTCTTTGTTCAGGTAAAGTGACTGCCTCTCTGCCGTCATGCACGGTGGCTTCTAATGCTATGCAAAGTGCTGGTGCAAGATGGTTGGCTGGGGATGGATATGAAGATCTATCACGTTGCGTGAGATTTAATTATAAAGTCTTCGCCCTCCAGTTCCAAGCTCGTAGTGCTGCTAATTTGCTTGTCCTCACATGTGACCTTTGAACCTTTCATTATTTGTTCTCTCTGCCATCCATTATCTTACTTCCTTTTCAAACACGATCATCTCTGCGTTTAAGGTGCAGGTTAATCTTTCTCACTTTTGACCGGTGTATCTGAAACAGGCACGTGCCGTCAGGGTAGCCTACCCTGACTAAAATAATTAAATTGTAATTATTAAATATAAATAGTAGAGGCATGGGAGAATAATGCCGAGCTAAGAGATCGATCTCTTAGGTAGGCATAATTCTCCGTGCCTTTCATCCGCAGCACATGTAACATGCGAAGGTCTGTGCAGCTGCTGTGCCGTAGACGCTGCTTCAAGCTGTCAATCTCCAGGGTACTGAAGGCAGCAGAAATTCTGCCTTTGCAGTACTGCGCTTGCGCAGTGCAAGTTTCTTGGCGGGTTTTTCAAGCATGGATTGCCATTATCTTAAGAGTATCTTAAGAAACAAAGAGAGAAGAATAGAGTTCATGTACAAATGATGTGGTAAGTAAGTTTCTTGGTGCTATATGTTTTTAAATACCGTATTTCCCGGCAATGAAGACGCTATTTTTTTTTTTTTTTTTAACCCAAAAATAAGGCACGAAAATTTACATGTCTCTTGGAAGCCGAAGTTGGAAGGTTGTTTGCCAAGAAAGATAGACTTGGCTATCCCTCAGTGCAGCAACATCAAGAACAATGTTGTTGTACTGAGGGATAGCCAAGTCTATCCCTCATTACTGGCAGCTGATGGGAAGCGGCTGTAAAAGGACAGCGCCGCTGAGGGGGGGAGAGTTCCTTTCACAGCGTGTGGGTAAAGTTGCGGGGAGGGCAGGAGCGTTGAGAAGGAGGTGGTCGGGGATCATGCCAGCAGCTCATTTGCCGCAACGTCACTGCATTGTGGCCGGGGGGGGGGGGGGGGGAGAGAGAAGTAGCTCGGGTGGCTGCGAGCGGCCGCCGGGACCGAACAGCGGAACCGGCCGCCACCTCAGCTCTCTCTGCCAGCCCCTGCTCAACTCTGGCAGTACTCTCTGTCTGAAAACCTCTCTCCTCACTCATGTCAGCCACTTCCCGCAAATCCTTAAATTCCGACACCACGATCAAGGGACCAATTGAGGTTACTCGGCTGTCGGAATTTAAGGATTTGCGGGAAGCGGCTGACATGAGCGATGTTCAGACGGAGAGCACTGCCAGAGGTGAGCGGGCCGGCAGAAGGCGCTGAGGTGGCGGCCAGTTCCGCTGTCCGGTCCCGAGGCCGCTCGCAGCCACCCGAGCTGCTTCACTCCCCGGCCACGATGCGGTGGCTCCGCACCTGGAGTAAGTGAGATACTGACATGATCCCCGACCCCCTCCTTCTCAATTCTCCTGCCCTCCCCACAACTTTACCCCTGGCCAGACTCCCCACACGCTGTGAAAGGAACTCTCCCCCCAATTGGTCCCTTGGACAAGTATTGTCATTCAATAAGATCACAACTGATTCAACTTTCCCCGATGTGCTCCCGTTTTTCCCCACCATCTCTCCACCTGTAATTCAGTAATTCAGAATGGAGGAGATTTGGAAGCCTTGGGCAATTTTCTTTCTTCCTTTTTATTTTTTTAAGCGTGAGAGATTCTACGTCCCACCAGCCTTCTTTCAAAATTTAGCAACTCAAAATGGGGATGCATTTTCATTGCCGGGAAATACGGTACTTTATTAAGAGATTTGGCTTTTGTAGACTTTATAAACGTCGACTGACAGCTTACGGAGAGAACAATCTGCGCATGCCTACTGCCTACCCTGAGTAATTACTCACGGCACATGCCTGATCTGAAAGCAGGTGCAGAGAAGAATACAGTTTATAATTTGTGGCCGCGCCAACGCATGGACGTTTGCAAGTGTTTTAACTATTTATTTTAGGTCCATTGCATCAGTACTGAGTTTACCCCCAGGAAGCATGGTGGGGAGAAAGGAGTTCCATTCATAATTCAGATTGACACCTTCAGACAAAATGAGCATGGTGAATATACAGAGCACCTCCACTCTGCAAGCTGCCAAATCAAAGTATTCAAGGTATGGGCTGTGAATATACTGCCGATAGAGCGAATTGTGATTGTGGCAAAGTAGTATCAGAACAGGCTGATGACCAGAAAACAGTTTTTAAATGAAAGGATAAACATGTTCCTCTTTTTCATTCTGTAATGAACTCTTGTATGCTGTCACTATTTCCCACTGTCGCTGTATCTGCTAGAACTAGTGAGATGGGACATGTTGGCCGGCATGGGCAAGTTGGGCCGAAGAGCCTGTTTCCACTCTATAAAACTCTATAACTAAGGTACAACTCCCTCTGCCTGCCCCCAAAATACACTTCAGAAGTTTCACAGCAGGTTCAAGGGCAGCTGCACTTCAATTGTTGGGACAATTGTCTATTGTGGTAAACATCACTTCTTTGTTAAGCCTAAGTATATCTGTTATTTAAGTCATAAGGTGGAAAAAAAAAATAACTTCCGCTGAAAAATTGTTAGAGTATTGACCATTGGCTATTTCTCCACCTGATATTCTGGTACTTCAGTGGAACAGAATGAAGGGGGAAGACGGATTCTGGAGAGGAGTGTGGTTAGCTTTGGAGGCCATTTAGCAACTAAAATGAAACTTCTTCCGGACCTGTGTATTTAACAAACATTTGCTCAACTCATTAGGTCACCCTTTTGATAAATTTACCTTATCTCCCTTTCTTATTACTGAGTCTGATATTCCCCACTGTGTTCTTTCAATCCATTTTAAAACAAAATTCCTGAAAATACGTACGTTATTTTTAGTTTAGTGTGAAGCTGGTGCATGATTCAATGTTTGCTCCGTGTGTAGAAATGATTTGAGTTTGACCATTTTCTTTTTCAAAATCCGAATTAGTTGTAATGGTCAAAGAACTACAGATGCTAGTTAATACACAGAAGGAGACAAACTACTGGATTAACTCAGCAGGTCAGGCAGCATCTCTGGAGAACATGAATAGGTGACGTTTCGGGTTGAGACCCTTCTTAACACTGATTGCCCCTCCCCCCCCCCCCCCCTCCCCCACCCTCAACAATCAGTCTGAAGAAGGGACTCTACCCAAAACATCACCTACCCATGTTCTCCAGAAATGCTGCCTGACCTGTTGAGTTACTCCAGTAGTTTGTCTCCTTCTGTGTATTAACTAGCATCTGTAGTTCTTTGTTTTTACATTGGTTGTAAAGGACATGTATGTTTTTAAAGCCTAAGGGAGCAGATCGAAAACAGAAAACCGATCGGGAAAAGATGGAAAAACGTACAATCCAAGAGAGAGAAAAGTATCGACAGTCATTCGAAATGACAGTCCTTGCAGAGGTCAGATCTTTCTTGCCAATGTCTTCAAATGATTGTAATTATGCCTGCTTATGCCAACTGCTCTGACAGCTCATTTCAGATCATTACTGTCCCTTGTGTGGGAAACATTTACTCTTTGGTTCTCCTTTTTGTCCCTCTCATCTTAAAGAAGAATGATTCCATGAATGTGTGGGTTAGCATATGATGAGCGTTTGACAGCACTGGGCCTCTACTCGCTGGAGTTTAGAAGGCTGAGGGGGAACATTGAAACTTACAGAATAATGAAAGGCATAGATAGAGTGGATGTGGAAATGATGTTTCCACTGGTGAGAGAGTCTAGAACCAGAGGTCATAGCCTCAGAATTAAAGGGCGCTCTTTTTAGCAATGTTACAAAATTTTGAGATTTTAAAAATCAAGTCTGCAATTTATCCCATCAGATAAAGCATAAAAAGAAGTTTAATTTGACACCTAATTCACTTTCATATCTCAAGTATTAGAAAAGTTATGGCCATTTTCATACTCGGAAATTAGCAACTTGTTCCCTATTGATTTTCTATGGACATAACAAAAAAGCTGTGATCGTGGACAGTCAAAAGCCCATAACTTTCTTAAAAATTAAGAGAACTGAATGAAATTTTCAGTTATCATAGATTGAAGCATTCTGAAACAAATATAAAACAATCTTACTTGGATGACCTGAAATTAAAGCATATAATTAGTTAGTTACCCAATTGTAGCTAATTCCAAACTTCAATTACTAGATCTAAACATCTATCCATTTCTTAATAAAAGATTAACATTTTTAAATAGCCTAAGTGTCCAAATAACATTCACAAAGAATTCACAATAAAACATGATATTTAAAGCTCATTTACATTAATTTATAGGCCAAATGGAAGGAATTTAGTGTCCAATTGCTGTAAATTAACGGCCATTTAAATCAGCTTTCGAGTGGGATCCTGTGGAACGTGCTGGTTTAGAACGTTCACATTGCGGTAGATTTGTGCCCCAAATGCCCAGAAAAATACTGCGGGATTTAATGGGGCCCCAAATTAGCTACTCGCAACATAAAACTTTGTATAAAGGGATCTTAAGAAGCCTTTTTTAATGTAAAAATAAACAACCGACCTTCCGTTGTCCCCTGTATGAGATCCGGCCCGTTGTCGGCGGTCGCGGGTTTAGAGGTTAATTTTTAACTTACTATAATAATTAAATAAACCCATAAAATGTAAAAATAGCTCCAGCGAGCGAAACTCGAAGCGATTTTTCGTCAGCAACTTAGTAGGCTGAACAAGCTCGATTTGAACAGCCTAGGGAAAATCGCGTTTTAAACCCGCCCCCCTCTAAACGGCGCCATAATCGCACACACGGGCTGGGGCAGATCTTCAGCGACGCTTAAGGTAGGTTTTGCAACATACCTACTCTTCTAGAAAGGGGATGAGGAGGAACTTCTTCAGCCAGAGGGTGGTTATTCTGTGGAACTCGTTGCCACAGAGGGCTGTGGAGACTGTCAGTGGATAGTTTTAAGGCTAAGATGAACACATTATTGATTAGAACGAGTGTCAAGGGTTAGGGGATAAGGCAGGAAAATGGGATTAGGTGGCAGAGATCAGCCATGATTGAATAGCGGAGTAGGCTCGATGGGACGAATGGCCTAATTCTATTCCTATTAGTTGTGAGAAACCTGTGCAGTCTAGTTCTAAACACCCACAGGATAAAGACTGTCTATTTATTTACCTATGCCCATCATAATTTTATGAGTATTTGCCAGGTCTCTCCTGAGCCTTCTGTGTTCCAGTGAAAGTAAAACTGGCCTATTCAATCTCTTCTTATAACTTCTTATAACTGTTACACTCCATTCCAGGCAATATCCCGGTGAATCTCTTCTGCACTCTCTTTATTGCTACCACTTCCTATAGTATGGCGACCAGAACTGTACGCAATAGTCCAATGGTTGTCTAGTCACCATTTTAGACGTTTGCGATACAGGGCAGAAACATGCCCTTCAACCCTCTGAGTCCATATTGACCACCAATTACATGTACACTCGTTCTATGTCATTCCACTTTCACTGAAAGTGAAACCCATAAGGTCATGGGGAGAACATGCAAACTCCACAAAGACAGCACCCAAGGTCAGGATCAAACCGGGGTCTCTGGTGCTAAGAGGCAGCAGCTCGACCAAATTAGTTTTGATGAAAATCAGCACATTGGAAAATAGCGGTTGCGTTTGCCCGCATAAGCAGCTGGACTTCAGAGTAATTTGTGAGAAACATAGAAACATAGAAAATAGGTGCAGGAGTAGGCCATCCTATATGATCATGGCTGACATCCAAAATCAGTACCCTATTTCTGCTTTTTCCCCATTGATTCCGTTAGCCCTAAGAGCTATATCTAAATCTCTCTTGAAAACATCCCGTGAATTGGCTTCCACTGCTTTCTGCGGCAGAGAATTCCACAGATTCTCAAATATAAGACCAAAACTGCACACAATTCAAATTAGGAAACCAAAACTGTACACATTTCAAATTGTAATGTGTACAGTTCCCTCTCGTGATCTCTCTTTGCTCATAACAAAAGGCTCTAATCTCCTTTAATACCTTCCACCTTCTGTAGATCCATTTATTAGTAAGATGTGGCCTGTTACTTCAGCCTAACCAATATCATTTTACTGCATAGACTTGGCGATCGTTTCGCCGAACTCCTCCGCTTGGTCCGCATTAACCAACCTGATCTCCCTGTGGCTGAGCACTTCAACTCCCCCTCCCATTCCGAATCCGACCTTCCTGTCCTGGGCCTCCTCCATGGCCAGAGTGAGCACTACCGGAAATTGGAGGAACAGCACCTCATATTCCGCTTGGGCAGTTTGAACCCTTCTTAAACTCTTAATCATTTTACTGGTCCTGCTCACTGCCATTATATCCTGATTTATTTATATCAAATATACAATTTTTCTTAACCATTTGCAATTTCTTCTTCCACTTTAAAGATTATACCTGTTCTTTCATTCTTTTTAAAGTTTTGCCATTTTCTGGACAGAGAGTTCTCAGTTAATCATAATTTTCTTTGCAATGAGGAAAAACTGTTTGGTTTCCTGTTTAACTTTTCAGAAGGCAATAAAGCATTGTGTGAGCTTTGGACTGAATTATTCTCTTTGTTCTCTTGTACAGTGCTCGCCTTGGCCTGATTCCTGTTACGTTAATTGTACTTCTTCCATGGGCTACAGCACTGTGCCTCTCAGCTTAGGTGTCAGTGACAGGTATGTACCACATTCTGCAAAATCTTCCTTCAAGAAATATAGTGATCTGCTTTGTTTCAGTATTGAAGTTTTATATTAACTGAGGAGCAGGAGAAGGATCAAACTTATTTTTAAAACATCCTCTTGATCATGAGGCATATTAATGGTGTGTGTGTAGGAAAGAACTGCAGATGCTGGTTTAAATCGAAGGTAGACACAAATTGCTGGAGTAACTCAGCGGGACAGGCAGCATCTCAGGAGAGAAGGAATGAGTGACGTTTCGGGTCGAGACCCTTCTTCAGACTGAATTATTAATTGGTTCATTAGGTCCAATGGGTGCGAGACTGTCTGATTTGAAAAGTAAATAAAATTGTAAGTATTGTAACTTTTTTTAAATGGTATTAGTGAATTTGTCCTCCTCCAGGGGTTGCAGTTTGACTTTGTGTCTTACAGCATGGAAACGGGACTTTTGGCCCCACTTGCCCATGCAGACCAAGATGCCCTATTTACACTAGTCCCTCCTGCCCCTGTTTGCCCATATCCTTCAAAATATTATTTATTGAAAGAGGATAATTTAACATTGTGTTTATTTCTGCAATTCTTGCATTGATTCTAAATTCTTGAGATTTGTCTTAGAATAAAATGCGGGACATTTAGATCTTGGATCTTTCTCATCTCATTTGTCATTTTCATTAGCCTTAGCCTTTGTCAGACTGGTTGGTATGTAACAAAAGCTTCTCACTGTACCTCAGAGCACATGACAATTAACTAAATTAAACTTAAGGATAAGATTGTGGTTGTGTTTTCTTTAGCCCTGATGTGTTAACATGGCTACATCATAACTTGACCTCTATTTTTGTGTGTAAATTCAGAAATTGTTCACCTACAAACCAAGATGAACTCATGCCTTTGAGCGCTGATGTAAGTAGTTATAAGATCCTAATAATATGATACTCTTCTTGCTGAGGAAATTCTAGTCTCCCATCATTAGCTTCCTGAGTTAAGATCTTCTGTTCTTTTTGCATTGCAGTACTTTTCGCCTACAGCCTCCAACCAGGACACACAGCACTGGCTGATCAGAAACCGCTTCTCAGCATTCTGCCAGTTATTTGGCAATTTCTCAGGTGAGAATGAATCTAGAATTGTTGCGCTCAAGATGTGAAGTAATAATGTTTCCCAGCATCGCCTGCGAGATTGACACTGTTTGAAGGTTTATTTGTGCTGGATCTTCAGCAGCCTCTGTCCAGAGCTCTGACAGTCCCACCCCCTAATTCTTCTGCCTTTCTGTCCCTTGTTCTCCAAAACATCCCTCTGACCAAGCTGATGTGTACTTGTAAGGTTTGGTGTCAAATTATCTTTGATGATCCTCAGGAAATCTTTTGTGGTATCACAGTGGTAAATCCAAGTTAGACAGAAGAAGAACCATATAACCATATAACAATTACAGCATGGAAACAGGCTATCTCGGCCCTACAAGTCCGTGCCGAACAATTATTTTCCCCTAGTCCCATCTACATGCACTCAGACCATAACCCTCCATTCCTTTCCCATCCATATACCTATCCAATTTATTTTTAAATGATAAAATCGAACCTGCCTCCACCACTTCCACTGGAAGCTCATTCCACACAGCTACCACTCTCTGAGTAAAGAAGTTCCCCCTCATGTTACCCCTAAACGTCTGTCCCTTAATTCTGAAGTCATGTCCTCTTGTTTGAATCTTCCCTACTCTCAATGGGAAAAGCTTGTCCACGTCATCTCTGTCTATCCCTCTCATCATTTTAAAGACCTCTATCAAGTCCCCCCTTAACCTTCTGCGCTCCAGAGAATAAAGACCTAATATTTGCATGGGCTCCTTAAATCCATTGTTCACCTTGCTGAAGGTTAAAGAGTTTTGCAAGAATCTAATTAATCCAGTGTTAGTATTTGCTCCTTTACATAAACCTTGCGTAAACTGCATTCTTTCATTGTACACAACATGCCTATTTCTTCCCTTCAGTTATACATGCTTACTTTAATGTTTTAATAAATTCCATAGGTGCGGATATGTTGAAAATGACTAAAGAGGACTTGATTCAGATCTGTGGTCCTGCTGATGGAATCAGACTCTTTAATACAATCAAGGGAAGGTGGGTCAAGAGTATTGTAAAATGTCTTTCTTTAAATGAATTTTGTAGAAGCATAATATGTAATTATTCACTGTGTAGTTGTCTTTCTTCATAGAAGTCCACTTCCAGCATAAACATTGTGGGCTGAAGGGCCTGTTCCTGTGCTGTACTGTTCTATGTTCTAAATGCTAACTATTCACTGCACTCCCATCTTTTGCAATCATCTTTCTGATCCCATTTCTTCCCACCCTCTGCCCTGACCCCACACCTAGGGTAATCCCTTTACAAAACCAACGTTGCAGTTTCTGCCACATACAACTGGAGATGTCTTATGGTGCATACAGACCATAATTTGCTGACACTTGTTCTAGCACAGTTGCCTTCCTTCTGTCACCCCAGTTTATAGGCATAGTTTACTGAAAGACTACCATTTGTTCACATCATTTAAACTCATTTTGACAAAGACTGTCACAGCAATAACAGCAATTTGAGGTAGCACAATGGTGCAGCGGTGGCTGCACAGTGTCTTTTGTCGTGGAGTTTGTAAATTCTCCCGGTGACCACGTGGGTTTTCGCCAGGTGCTCCGGATTAGTCCCACACTCCAAAAGAGGTACAGGTTTGTAGGTTAATTGGCTTTGATTAAAATAAAAATTGTAAATTGTCCCTGGACTTGATGGGCCGAAGAGCCTGTTTCCTTGCTGTATTTCTAGTCTAAACCCTTCCATTATGTTTTCCTTTCTCTTTGTCTACTGATGCAATTGGTATTAATTTACTATTGTCAAGTTTACTGAGATACGAGGGAGAAATGTCGCCAATCAAATCAGATTATACATGAGTGCAATCAAGCAAAACCCAAGTACAACGGACAACAAGTCAAGAGAAAAAAGGCAGAGTACGACATGTAATGCTTGTGTTGCAGCATCACCGTTACAGAGAAAGTACAGAAAAATAAAAGTGTTGGGGCCTTTGATGTAGGTCGGTAGATTGGGGTTATACCCTTAGTTTATGAGAGGTCTGTTCATTAGTCTGATAGCAGCAGGGAAGAAGCCCACAGGTTCAATAATACCCTTCGGGGAAAGTAATCCATTACCCTTACCCCAAATAGTTTGCCTGTATCTCCAACTTGGCAGGATTGTGGTTGATGACCTATCTTGTTGTGATCAAACACAGTCTTTAGCAACTTGGATGGGCAATAAATGCTGGCCTGTCAATGACATAAGTGAAAGAGCAAAAAAATGTTACTACTGTATACCTACTGAATCAGAGTCAAATCAAAGCTGGCACAATAAAGTAAGGCTCTGGTCAACTCCATAACAGTGTGCAGTGCCATTTCATCCAAATGTTACCTTGCAAATGGAAGTTGTTGTTGAAAATAGAACGTCAAGCACACTTTAGTTTAGTTTAGAGATACAACGTGGAAACTGAACCTTCGGCCCAATGAATCTACACCGATCAGTGATCCCCATACACTAACACTATCCTACACACACTAGGGACAATTTACATTTATAGTAAGCCAATTAACTTACAAACCTGTATGTCTTTGGAGTGTGGGAGGAAACCGAAGATCTCGGAGAAAACCCATGCATGTCACAGGGAGAACATACAAACTCCGTACAGACAGCACCCGTAGTTAGGATTGAATCTAGGTCTCCGGCGCTGCAAGTGATGTAAGGCAGCAGCTCTACCGTGGCGCCACCGTGCCGCCCGTTTGTAGATGTTGAACAAATATTATCTGCTCCAGATAATGGATTGTCAATGAACTTTTGTTCTCATGCAGTGAGACTAATAACCATGCTTCCGATACCTGTGCCCACAGAACTATCCATCCAAAACTGACCATCTATATGTGTCAGGAGCATGAGCAGAATCGGACAAATTACCTTCACAAACAACAGAGCCAAGGAGTTGTTGACGCCTCATACGGTACGTCTTGACACTGGTGTCTTTCGAATGAATGCCTCTTTGCACGAGTCTGACAGATTTAAAAGAACATTGGATAATCTTGAGGAAAATGAATTCTTTGCGACCTCTCGTTTTGCAACACCATCCCCAACCACCTGAAAATTAGGCCTTTGGGGATATAGATAAAATAAACAAATGAATAGAAGTGACAGTTCACAGAGGCACATCTTTACAGCGATTAGCTCCTTCTGCAATTACAGTGGCTCTGTAACTGCTGTGATCATTTGTCTTGGCAGTTTGGAAGGGCTATGTTGTACTGGCTCCAGCACTGAGCTCCTTCATTGAGCTTTACAGTGCTAACTCATCTTCTCTTAACATGGAGCTATTTTGTTGCTTAACAGCCCGAAGGGAGATTGCTAATTTATGATGACATTCAGCGATATCTTCATCCGTAAGTACATTGAGGACAAGGAATTTCAGAACAGATAGGCGGTGAAATGAAGATAATTTACAACAATAGGAGTCATGCATTCATACTGAATGGATGATGTTTTAACAAAGTCAGGATTTCTTGACCAGAGATCCAGTCAACAATAAGGAACTGGCTATGATTGCTGATCATTCTGCAGCCAGGCCATCAACAAGAAGCTGTTAACAACATGGCTAAGAGAACAGGAATGTTTCTCAAGGCCATTTGAAAATAAGGTGAAATTATTTATTTACTCGCTGTAGGGCATTTCACTAATGTCACAGAATAATTTCCAGAGATTTTGTTTTGACTAATTGACAAAATGTTTGGATTATCAGATTCGGATACGTGATGTAATTCCAGAGCTAATCTTCTGAATTTGAAGATAGGCTGAAGGAACTTGTATTTATTTTTTTTTAAACATAGAGGGAGAATTTTGTAAAAATATAACACAGGTTATAAAAGTGATAATCATAGATGAAAGTGGAATATTGGCTATTACTGCAATAGTCATGATCAAGGGGGAGGGGGTGGTTTTAGAATTTGAATGTGACATAGGTTGATCAGGAGGAGGTGATGGCATTTACTGCAGTGCATAATATTGAAAAGCCTCCATGTTTGATGGAGGTGCAGGGAGCAAGGAAGCTTTTCCAAACTCCTTAAATATGGGAGAGGGTCTAGAGGATAGAAGGGTTGGAAATTGTTTATCTAAAGAGAGAAGTAAAAACACAATAACTACAGGCTAGTTATCCCAAAGTCAGAGGTGGAGAAATACAAGGATATCAATTTATGCAATGTGGACATAGAGCGTAAATCAATAGAATCAAATAGTGGAAGTGGGATATAATGTGCGCGACTGCTAAGTTGCACATTAGTGCAAGACCAAAGTTAAAATCTTTTCTTAAAAACTTAGAATTGATGATCTGGGGCAAAATTAATTTTCAATGGGTTAGTAAATGGGAGCCAGCATAGATTTGTGAAAGCCACACCATGTTGTTTAGTCTGCCAGATAAGCAGCTAAAGAGGTAAATAAAGATAATTAAATGTAATTAAGACTATACGTATAGCCTTTCAGAAAGCATTTGATAAAGTGCTACATAAAGAACTAGTTAGAAATATTTGCAGTTTGTGGGATTAAAGGAATAGTTCAACTTTGGTACAAAATTGGCCAAGTGAACAAATGCAGTGCTTAGCGAGTAATGGTATTTGTTTTCAGTCACTGAGGAAGTGTTCATTGCGCTCTCTCTCTCTCTCGGGGATCACTGAGTTCCCTGGGCAGATATATAGCAAATAAAATAGTGTGGAGAATTATTCATGGTTTATTTTGAATGGATGAGTAAGGAAAGGCACTATAAATTAAATAAATTAAATAAAAGAAAAATAAGGAAGTTGAACTAGTTGGAAAGTAAGAATCTATTTAGCATTGAGAAACAAAGCAGGTTGGGAATATAAGTATATGTACAGTATATATATCAGCAGTGATTTGTGATAATAAGGCTGTACTAATGGCAAAGCAGAAGGGGCTTTATACCCAGGTTAGAAGTGAGTATTTATCTTTGCTTAAACTACAGTTGAAACATGGTGTGAATTTTATAAAAAGTTACCAGAGCAAGTTTAATCAAGGTTAGCAAGGATGATCTCAACTAATCGGGATGGGATTACAGAACTTTTTATTTTCAAAGAGAAAATGTTCTATGTATTTTCTATGTTCAGGGCAGGATCGTGAACGCTGTAAATACTCACCAGTTATGACAAAGGCAAGGAAGTCGTGCTAAGGATTGATAAATCAGTGGTTAACCTCGACTGGAACTTTGTATTCCATTCTGGGCACCACATTCCAGGAAAGATGTCACTGTTTTGGCGAGGTGCATAAGAAATTTACGAAATGGTACCAAGGCTGAGAGACCTTTATGCATAGGAAGCTGTATTCTTCTCCTT
The DNA here is from genome assembly GCF_010909765.2 of Amblyraja radiata. Taxonomy (NCBI): domain Eukaryota; kingdom Metazoa; phylum Chordata; class Chondrichthyes; order Rajiformes; family Rajidae; genus Amblyraja; species Amblyraja radiata. Next base: position 74,752,057 of record NC_045962.1, read on the forward strand.
AGTACAGCAATGATATGGTGAAATGTAGTGGAAATGCCAAGGGAGTAGAAAGGAATAAACTTTTCAGAGGGAAAACGAGATTCACTCTTTCTTGCATTGTTACAAATCTAATGCATGCTAGGTGGTGGAAGAAGATCTGATAACTTTTAAAAGGGTATGAAATGAATATTCGAATACGATTTTGCTGGATTAAGGGGGGAAATGTGGACTTCGACTAATTGAATAGCACCTTTTTAAAGAGCTTGAGCAGGCACGGTGGGTCAGTTGACTGTGTCCTGGGTCGTATGCTTCTGAGGTGCAGCTGGTGGTGTATGGATCATTCGTGAACGAAATCGTGAGGAATTGATTCTTTGAGATACTGGGAGGTCTACCAGCATCCACAACACCACGAGTCGGACTATCGGGAGAAATGGGGAGCAAAATGGGAGAAAAAGAAATCCAAATAATATATTGTTTTTCTTATTTGAACTGTTGTTTATGTGATGAAATTCTTTTTCCCGGTTTCCTCCAGTATACCATCCAATCTTTTTGGAAGAGCTGACAGCGATAGAATTAACTGAGAAAATAGCAAAAATGTACAGCATTTCTCCGCAGCAGATTAACCAGATCTACAGACAGGGACCCAGTGGGATCCACGTGCTTGTCAGTGATGAGGTGAGATCTAAGAGAGGTCCATGCACAGAATGGCAGCTGAGACAACACTCGATTACTTTAAAAAAATTGTTTTATTTTTCTTTAATCTTCTATCTGGATTTGAATACCCCTGAAAGGCATCAATTTGAACCCAAGTTGGGGTATAAACATTGGACATTTTGTTCTTTGGTTGTTGCTTGTAACTGCATTTCTAAACAAAAATAAATCTTCGTTTTTCATCTTTCCTCTATTCCTTTCTCTCTCCTCCTCGTGTTTCCCTCCTCCCTCTCCTGACCCACCTTGCACTCCTCTCTCTAAGTCCTGTAGAATTATTTTTGCCTTGGTTTTCTGCATTTCCAGGTTTAAAAAATATATCAAATGATATCTAGCATCTAATTGGAATTTGGTAAATCTTGTTTAATGACCACTGTACTCACTGCGGATTCTTATACTAGAAGCATGGCCTTTCTCGCTAATTTCTCAAATTTAAAGCAAGAAATCTTATGCAGATATCCTTGACCCATTATAGAGCTTAAATACAGAGTTTATTGGAAGATTATCAATATGCAGTCACAAAATCTTAATATAACTGTTTTTGCAACATTGTAAGTTGCATGATATGGGTAACATATTTTTCAGTATTAGTTGAATTTTATAGAGGTGATTATTGTGCGTGTTAACATTGGGGCAAGTAAACTAAGTCACGTCCATTTTGCTGCTTTCGCTGTCTATTTCTGATATGCGGCCATTAATTATTTATTATGATATTCCAAAACTGCACTGTGGTGGTAGGTTTTGCTAAACTGAAACAATATTTTTATGATATCTGCCAGAAGCATTGAATGATGATCTTCCATTCCTGTTGGTACTGATTTTGCTTGAGCAGTTTGGAGCAGAGACCCTCTGCACCGTTTGTCACTGTGCTGGAACAAGCTCTGTTGAGAACATCTATATTTGCAAAGGATACTGTCAAGTTAAGAGTGTTTTATCGTCATATGTCCCAGATAGAACAATGAAATTCTTACATGCAGCAGCACAACAGAATATGTACGTAGTACACTGTAAACAATGTAATAGCAAGAAAAAAAAAGTTCAGTATGTGTATACACACACACACACACACACACACACACACACACACACACACACACACACACACACACACACACACACAGTCACATGTACATATTATATATGCGTGTACACATAAAAAAAACAATAATAACAGTAAGAGTCTATGCAGTTTACAGCTTATTTGGAGGTTGTAGTGTTTAATAGCCTAATGAATGTCGAAAAGAAGCTGTTCCTGAACCTGGAAGTTACAGTTTTCAGGCTCCTGTACCTTCTTCCCGATGGTAGGGATGAAATGAATGGGTGGCTAGGGTGGTGTGGGTCTCTGATGATGCTGGCTGCCTTTTTCAGGGAATTTACAATTATACCAAGCCAATTAGCTGACACACCTGTACATCTTTGGAATGAGGGAGGAAACCGGACCCGGAGAAAACCCACACAGGTCACGGGGAGAATGTATAAACTCCGTACAGACAAGCACCCATATTCAGGATCGAACCCGGGTCTCTGGCACTGTACCACAGTGCCGCTTTTGTATTACCAGTTACAGTAACTTGGTCACAGGCGTTCTGTAATTGGTGCTCTTTGGTATTCAGTGACCTAACATAAATGGCTACAAAGTCCTCATTGCATATGCAATGAGAGCTCACAGTAAAGAATTGATGAACTCTCAGTTCAGTGATACCTTTTGTGGTGTCCATTTTGGGCAAGAGCCATTTCTGGAGCAGTTTATAGTATTAGTTCTCGGCAGATGTTGACTAGATTGCAGGAAGATGGTGAGTTATGAGGCTGTGATACGGGAGTGCATAACTGCAACAGCACCTATGTAAAGCACCTGCATTGTTTACTTGAGCAAAACACAAAGTGCTAGAATAACTCTGCAGATCAGGCAGCATCCGTGCAGGGAAACGGACAGGCAACGTTTCAGGTCAGGTCCTTTCTCCCTAACACAAAACGTTCCCTATCCATTCTCCCCGCAAATGTCTGACCACCTGAGCTTCTCCAGCACTTAGTGTTTTGCTCAAGATTCCAGCATCTGCAGTTCCTTGTGTCTGCATTTTTTACTTACTGGGATCAACTGTCCTTTTGAGATTCGATATAGAAATGTATGATATATGATTGCAGATTTTTTTAATGTAAGTAACCTAATAAGATCTATATCTATTTGAATTATTTCCAAATAAGTTGTATGATTGATTTTCCCAGTGGGATTTATGGAAGTGGGAAAATATGGAACACCATTAGAGAATTTGCATTATGCAGGCTTTACTGCCATTAACCCAAAATACAGTATGTGGACAAGTTACGATGAATGAGGCATTTACGTTGAAAAGTGTGCTCCAAACTAAATGTCAACCTGTGTGAGATCTGACCTCTCGACTGTAAATCAAATCAAATAACTGGTGCTGACTGAACTTCCTTTGAGAGTGTTTTTCACGCTTAAAGTTAATTAAGTCCTTTTGAAGTCCAATCATTGTAATATTTATAAATGTGGTAGAATTTGTGCAACAAATCAAGGTAAGTAGTTGGGCACTGTATGTGGTGTTTGAGGAGTATGTGTTGGATAGGATACAGAGCGGCCTTGTTTGCTTTTTGAATTGTGCAATTGCTTTGTGTACTATTGTCTGGGAGAACAAAAGCTGCTTTAGGATAATGTTTCATACGCAAGGTGGTATTTCTGGCAGTGAAGTCACTGTGGAATGTCAGTCTAGTTTCCATTCCATAGTCTGACTCACAAAGACATGATGCAAAACAAACTGCTAGACATGTACTCAGCAAATCGAGCAGCATTTGTAGGAAGAGAAATTGACGTGGCATTTTGTGTCAAGGACCCCTCCTCAGACCCATTCTTATGATGGGTAATTGACCTGGATCATTAAATGCATTTACTCTCATCACAGATGCTGCCTGACCTGCTGAGTATCTCTAGTATTTTATTCCTTATTATTTCAGACTTCCAGCATCTGCAGACTTTTGCTTTTCTATTGACACATGATACTCTGATGTGCCAAGAGTAATAATTGCTATGTATTAGTACCCTTTAACTATTGATCCCACCATGCGCTTCCAGGTTTGGGATTTTTACAGTGTTGCTATTAAATCACACTATTTCCACATGTGACAGGGTACACAGGCGATGTTCATTAAAGTGTGTGTTTTATTGGGAATTTTATAGTTGATCAATTATGGAAATTGCAGGGAGAGTTATTTTCATTACTCATCAGAGCTAAAGCTGTATTCACTCCCAGTAGTATTTGCCTTTTGACATTTGGTTCCTTTGAAGCCAATGGGTTTATGTTTGCTGGGACTGTACCATTTTTGCCACTCCTGTAGCCAAATCTCCAACATCTCTGATTTACATCTTTTGGATTTTTGGCCAGAGGTAGGAAGTCTGCAATTATGTGATTTGAGACAATATATTAAAACCAACCTTTTGGTTGTGCTGAATGAAGCAGCAACATGACAGCTAGTTACTTCTCCAAAATCCAAAGAATCGAAATGTTGGGCAATTGTGCATGATCCCATTATTAGACAGCTCTCTGTTCACTGAACTCCATTCATGGGGTATCTCTTGTACAAATATCTACAATAATGATAGACAATTGCAATGCTTTGAATTATGGAGGTAAATGCCAGCTTTTTGGGGATATTAACTTTGGTTTAGACCTCCAGAAATTGGAGACCAGAATGAAGCATTCTCTAGTCAATTCCATTGAAAAAACTACATATCTGCCTTCCATGCACCAGTTGACGAGGCATTAATGTGCTGGTGTGGCTGGCTATTGAGCTGTTCACTGTCAACACATTATCCAAGGAGTGAGGCATTGCTATGCTGGTGTGAGTGGCTTTTGTTGTCCATTGTATGTAAATAGATTGTTCTAAGCTCCCCCTCAGTCTAGTTACAGTCAATAAAATACTGAATCAAGCACCTGACCAACTAAACTTTATTTTGGATAACACAACACAAATCCCCTACACAATATCTAACCACCGCGGGGTCGATCCTTGTATCTGCTTGGCCAAGCCCTTCTAGCCCCGTGCAAGTAGAGACACTCCAAAAGGTCACGCAGTCGCAAGCGTTCTTCCAGAAGATCGTTATCGGACCTCGTGGGAGCTACCTTTTATAGGTCCCTGAGCCTTGAGGGGCCGAACCACGTTGGGGTGGTCTCTTTATAAACCAATTAAACACATTAATTATAACAGTACATAATTGAGTTTCCTAACCCAATAATACAATCTTGAATACATTGTATTTGAAAGAAGCTTCTAGAAGGAAGCAAACACAAATGGATAGTGCAACATGTGCCCAGGGATTCAAACAGTTCCGCCAAGGCGCAACAGTTCAAACAATCATCAATTAACAGGATGACCGTCTCGCAACATTATTCATACTATTTGCAATGCCCTTGCAGAAATCTAATCATAATGATGCATTTAAGGTTCGTTTGCAAAACTGCTATACATTTTATCAATTTAGGAGAACACCCTGTTCTCTCACCATCCTGCATAGCAATCTGAGCCTCGACTGGCTGGCGTCATCCAAAGCCTATAAATTTCAGCAGACAAGGGTTAAGCAATACTGACAAGTGCAGGGGTCCTCCATTTTATGGTGTCTTTAATTTGGTCAGTATTAACATTCCCCCATTTTATCATTCATGATAACCCTCATCATCATTGATAACCCCAGAATACAATGATGACTGTTTCACTTTAACAAATATTCTAACAAGAAGATGTTGATGCAGTTTCTCAGAATTTCATTGAGCTTCCCGAGTTTTCATGGGTGTAACTCCATGATTTCTGTCTGATGAGTCTTCACCTCCCGAGTTTTCATGGGCGCGAATCCGATCCATCAATCTTGATAGTTCATTGGTCCATGATTCGTAATAGAGTGGAGAATTTCAAAGAAAACCTGGGAGGAAACAAGTTAACAACCTACACCTTCACTAATACTTTTACAATGATGAAGATGCACCCAGGGATTTCTTCCCTCTTCCTTTCCTGCTGTTGGAGTCATTAGAAGAACTTGGTAAGGTCCTTCCCAATGAACTACCGATCCTTTCCTAACCCAATTCTTCACTAGGATGTAGTCTCCAAGTTTTACTTTAATTGGAGTTGCTAATGAAGGCATATCACCATAGGCTGCTCTCACTCTACAATGTAAATCCCTTAAGGCTCTGGTCAAGGCTAAGATGTATTTGGTCATCTCCGCAGTCATGTGGTGGAAATTAACTATTTTCATCACATTCTGGTTCCAAGCGGTTTTTAAGGGTCTACCGGAAATAATTCCAGCTGGGCCCAATCTAGATTTCCCTGCAGGCGTGACTCTCATCTGAAATAGGGCTATTGGGAGTAATTTAATCCATCCAAATCCAGTCTCCACCTTTAATTTGGCTAATTTAGTTTTAAGGGTCTGATTTGCCCTTTCTATAAGACAATAGACAATAGGTGCAGGAGTAGGCCATTCGGCCCTTCGAGCCAGCACCGCCATTCAATGTGATCATGGCTGATCATCCCCAATCAGTACCCCGTTCCTGCCTTCTCCCCATATCCCGTGACTCCACTATCTTTAAGAGCCCTATCTAGCTCTCTCTTGAAATATCCAGAGAACCGGCCTCCACCGCCCTCTGAGGCAGAGAATTCCACAGACTCACAACTCTGTGAGAAAAAGTGTTTCCTCGTCTCCGTTCTAAATGGCTTACCCCTTATTCTAAAACTGTGGCCCCTGGTTCTGGACTCCCCCAACATCGGGAACATGTTTCCTGCCTCTAACGTGTCCAAACCCTTAACAATCTTATATGTTTCAATAAGATATCCTCTCATCCTTTTAAACTCTAGAGTGTACTAGCCCAGCCGCTCCATTCTCTCAGCATATGACAGTCCCGCCATCCCGGGAATTAACCTTGTAAACCTACGCTGCACTCCCTCAATAGCAAGAATGTCCTTCCTCAAATTAGGGGACCAAAACTGCACACAATACTCCAGGTGTACTCTCACAAGGGCTCTGTACAACTGCAGAAGGACCTCTTTGCTCCTATATTCATCCAGCAGCCTGTGGTCGATAAGCACAGTGCAATTGCTGCTGGATCCCCAGCTGTTCACAAAATTCTTTATTGAGTTGTCCAATAAAGTGTGGACCGTTATCTGAGCTAAGTCGAATGGGGATTCCAAATCTAGGGACAATTTCTCTCATTAGCACCTTGACAACAGTAGTCGCTTTATTGTCAAGGGTTGGGTATGTTTTGATCCACCTGCTGAATACATTGACTATTACAAGAACATATTTATATCCCTGGCACCTCTCTAGTTCGATATAGTCCATTTGCAATGTCTCAAAAGGACCCATAGGCAATGGTGTTTTCCCTCCTTCACACCCTATTCCTTTCCCTGGATTGTATTTCTGGCAGACAATTACTGCTTACCTTCTGAGCAAAATATTGTACATTTGGATGCCACCAAGTAGCCAATAGAGTGTCCCCTACTGCCCTTGCACCACAATGGGTTGCATAGTGCATACATTACTTCTCCAAAACCCAAAGAATCGAAATGTTGGGCAATTGTCCACGATCCCATTAATGAGACAGCTCTCTGTCTAATGAACTCCATTCATGGGGTATCTCTTGTACAAATATCTACATCATGGTAGACAATTGCAATGCTTTGAATTATGGAGGTAAATGCCAGCTTTTTGGGGATAAATAAGGGTGAGTGAGTTTAACAATGGATACAAGACCCTGTACAACTGCAGTAGAACCTCCCTGCTCCTATACTCAAATCCTTTTGCTATGAATGCTAACATACCATTCGCCTTGGCTAAGACCTCCAGAAATTGGAGACCAGAATGAAGCATTCTCTAGTCAATTCCATTAAAAAAAAAAATACATATCTGCCTTCCATGCACCAGTTGACAAGACATTAATGTGCTGGTGTGGCTGGCTATTGAGCTGTTCACTGTCAACACATTATCCAAGGAGTGAGGCATTGCTATGCTGGTGTGAGTGGCTTTTGTTGTCCATTGTACGCACATTATCCATGGAATAAGCTGACCCATTGTTGGTAGTGATGTTTATGCAGAGGATGGTGTTAATATCAATCAACTAGTGCACACTGTTGCAGATTGGAGTCAAAAAGCTTCCTGAATAGAGTGGATGTGGAGATAATGTTTCCACTCATGGGAGAGACTAGGACCAGAGTCCATAGGCTGAGAATAAAAGGCTGAATCTCCTTTCAAAAGGAGATGAGGAGGAATTTGACACACAGCCATGTGTCATTGGGTATTTTTTTAGGCCCGGATTGATAGATTCCTGATTAGTATAGGTATGCAGGGTTATGAGGGGAAAATGAGGAGAATAAGGTTGAGAGTGAAAGATAAATCAGCCATGATTGAATGGCAGAGTAGATTTGATGGGCCGAATGGCCTAATTGAGTTCTTGCAGGAAAATGGTGCCGAGGTGTAAGATCAATGTAGCAGTTATGAGGGCCAAATAGCCTATTCCTGCTTTCAATTCTCATGTTCATAACACAGGGAGGCCCTTGTGTGCCCTGGCATTATGCAGTCCCAGCTGCAAGAAAAGTGCAGACTTGTGCAAAATACTCTATTTTGTTACATTGTTAAAAAAGAGCATCATTGCACAACTATCAATAGAAGCGAATGCCTGTCATTTTCAATGATCTCCTGTGGGTAAACCAGCAGTTGTGTTAGGAAATTTTAGATTTTCTTGCAAAAAGATAAACACAATGATTTTTTTAACAACCCTTTTTCTTTAGTTTTGAAAATCCTGCAGGGAGAATAACTTTGTTATAGCGAGTCTTAAACTCACTCGCCCCTTATTGCTCCCGTTTCCCAACGACACAATTTTTATAACGCGATTTTCTATTAAGCAGTGTTTATCGGGAAGGTAACTATTGTGTTTATAGCAGAACTATCTGTACTTCATTCACTCCATCACCACATTCCCAGCACAGTGTAAATATTTCTGGGTTCTCCTTTAATGAAATTGTTTCTTGTGTTACAATTTTGGATGTATAGATATTTGTGGTTAGGTTTCCGATTTAGTGCTGATATAACTTTCAATTGCATGCATTTTTGTTTATTGCTATCTGGATTTCATCTCCAAGTTTCTCATTCCTACCTTGAACAAAGAAGCAAAACTGAAATTGAATAGCCATGTATGTATTGAATCTCAGAACACCAGGAATATAATTAATTGTTGCAGGAAAAAAACTGTCCATTTGCAATGAATTCATTACTTTTGTGAAACCTTTGATGAGTTTGTTGTAGTATAGCTCTTGGGCTGACCTGCTTTTGATTATAATCGATTTCATAATTCTTTATTAATACACACCAGCGTACTTTACAGCAGCATTTTGGAGTGGATCAGAAAAACGAATGCTGCCTGTTTTTTTTTCTCTCTCTCTTTCTTCCCTGTCTTTTCCACAAGGCTAAAGAGCACTGGGAACCAACCAACTGCTGCCAAGCTATGATCAGCAAACTGCATTAAATACGGCATGTTGTGGAACCCTCTGGTCTGTATAGCGCAACACTGTACTTGGCTTCGAGGGTGATGCAGGGTGCTTCTAAAGCTTGGGTGATTGCAATGTATCTAGTTTGTTACTGCTCCCAAGGAACTTTGCATTACCATTACACTTCCAATTCAAAAGAGCTGCTTTTGCGTTTTCAGGCACATTTACTGCATAAATGGGTAGTTCAAATGACATGATGCTCCGTCAACTGATAATGCTTAATTTGACAGGAGCTAAGTAATTCTAATGTGTATTAAAAGTATAGCTGTTTCAAATTAATTGTGGTATAGAAACATAGAAAATAGGTGCAGGAGTAGGCCATTCGGCCCTTCGAGCCTGCACCGCCATTCAATATGATCATGGCTGATCATCCAACTCAGTATCCTGTACCTGCCTTCTCTCCATACCCCCTGATCCCTTTAGCCACAAGGGCCACATCTAACTCCCTCTTAAATATAGCCAATGAACTGGCCTCAACTACCTTCTGCGGCAGAGAATTCCAGAGATTCACCACTCTCTGTGTGAAAAAAGTTTTCCTCATCTCGGTCCTAAAAGATTTCCCCCTTATCCTTAAACTGTGACCCCTTGTTCTGGACTTCCCCAACATCGGGAACAATCTTCCTGCATCTAGCCTGTCCAACCCCTTAAGAATTTTGTAAGTTTCTATAAGATCCCCCCTCAATCTTCTAAATTCTAGCGAGTACAAACCGAGTCTATCCAGTCTTTCTTCATATGAAAGTCCTGACATCCCAGGAATCAGTCTGGTGAACCTTCTCTGTACTCCCTCTATGGCAAGAATGTCTTTCCTCAGATTAGGAGACCAAAACTGTACGCAATACTCCAGGTGTGGTCTCACCAAGACCCTGTACAACTGGAGTAGAACCTCCCTGCTCCTATACTCAAATCCTTTTGCTATGAATGCTAACATACCATTCGCCTTCTTCACTGCCTGCTGCACCTGCATGCCTACTTTTAATGACTGGTGTACCATGACACCCAGGTCTCGTTGCATCTCCCCCTTTCCTAATCGGCCACCATTCAGATAATAATCTACTTTCCTGTTTTTGCCACCAAAGTGGATAACCTCACATTTATCCACATTATACTGCATCTGCCATGCATTTGCCCACTCACCCAGCCTATCCAAGTCACCTTGCAGCCTCCTAGCATCCTCCTCACAGCTAACACTGCCCCCCAGCTTCGTGTCATCCGCAAACTTGGAGATGTTGCATTCAATTCCCTCGTCCAAATCATTAATATATATCGTAAATAGCTGGGGTCCCAGAACTGAGCCTTGCGGTACCCCACTAGTCACTGCCTGCCATTGTGAAAAGGACCCGTTTACTCCTACTCTTTGCTTCCTGTCTGCCAACCAGTTCTCTATCCACATCAATACTGAACCCCCAATACCGTGTGCTTTAAGTTTGTATATTAATCTCTTATGTGGGAACTTGTCGAAAGCCTTCTGAAAGTCCAGATATAACACATCCACTGGTTCTCCCTTATCCACTGAATGGCCTACTCCTGCACCTATTTTCTATGTTTCTATACCACAATTAATTTGAAACAGCTATACTCGAAAAATTCTATAAGATTCGTCAGACATGATTTACCCTTCATAAATCCATGCTGACTTTGTCCAATGATTTCACCACTTTCCAAATGTGCTGCTATCCCATCTTTAATAACTGATTCTAGCAGTTTCCCCACTACCGACGTTAGACTAACTGGTCTGTAATTCCCCATTTTCTAGCTCCCTCCCTTTTTAAAAAGTGGTGTTACATTAGCTACCCTCCAATCCGCAAGAACTATTCCAGAATCTAAAGAGTTTTGAAAAATTATCACTAATGCATCCACTATTACTGGGGCTACTTCCTTAAGTACTCTGGGATGCAGCCTATCTGGCCCTGGGGATTTATCGGCCTTTAATCCATTCAATTTACCTAACACCACTTCCCGGCTAACCTGGATTTCACTCAGTTCCTCCATCTCATTTGACCCCCGGTCCCCTGCTATTACCGGCAGATTGTTTATGTCTTCCTTAGTGAAGACAGAACCAAAGTAGTTATTCAATTGGTCTGCCATGTCCTTGTTCCCCATGATCAATTCATCCGTTTCTGACTGCAAGGGACCTACAATGCACCCAACACTCTTGTCCTTGTTTGTGGCATGCATGGGTTTGCAAGGTGAAGTCAGAACAGTATTGTTGTGGGCACTGGATACCGAACAAACCTACTATCAAGTCTTGCTCAGGAATACACCTCCAAAGAGAGCCATTATAATGGCAACTGTAGCATCAATGATTTAATGTAGGCGAAGCAAGTGTCTCCTTAAATAAAATGCTGCTTTTGTTGGCAAACTTCCTAACGGCAATAGATACTTGTACGTCTGTTGTAGGGTTGCTGGAATAGCTGCCCTTAATACCTCAGACTAATATATATCCTTTTATTTCTAGATGGTTAAAAATTTCTGCGACGAGGTTTGCTTTGTCATCTGCATCTTAAAAGGTATAGTTTGCTTGGACTCTTTTTTTCTGATTTCATCCATCTGTCGATTGCTGGTGCTTTGTGGTTCACTTTGTGTATCCCTTACAGGATGCACTGCAGTTACTCACCAGGACTGTTCTGACTTCACCTTGCAAACCCATGCATGCCACAAACAAGGACAAGAGTGTTGGGTGCATTGGAACCTAATGCCTGCATGTTTCCCTCTAAGCTGCACCCCATTCTGCCCAATATTGCCGTTCCTTTATTATTACAGCATCTATTTCCTAGAACTCAATGATTGTGAATGATCAGCATGATGGCGGTGCTGGCTTGAAGGGCCATATGGCTTACTCCTGCACCTATTGTCTATTGTCCAGTGCCAGTGTGGGAGTAGCTTCACCAGAAGAATTGGTATTGAATTCACCAATCAATACCTAAATGATTGTGATGTGGCAAATGTTTGCTCTCATGGAATTTGTATGTGGGGTGAGTGGAGCGGAGGGAGGAGGGAGCAATTTTCATCACTTGCTTCAAATTATGAAAAATGACAATAGAGTCTGTTTTCGAGGAATGCTCCCGCCACCCCACCCTGTATAATGCGGGGAATGTCTATAGATTCTTTACAATAATTGGGCAAACTGAAGAGCAGTTATCCCTTGAGAAACTAATATTTAAAAATGCACCCTGGTATTGCTAAATTGCTGAAAATATTTATTCTATGCAAACTGGTCTCTTTTAACGTTAATTAAACTTTGCCTTGCAGCTGAGCAAAGTGATGGATACCACATCATCTTGAAGTGAACAAGGTTGGATAATTCCTCAACCACCTGGAGGCAGATTCAGATTACACATTGGACATCCTTGTATTAAATATGGAAAACTATTTGAAAAACAGGCAAAAAGAGAAATAATTGGTTGTACTGTTTAAAACTGATGGGCATCAAATACTTTCTCAGTTAGGTGTGGGTGGGTAAGACAAGGTTCTGCTTCATCTTACATGAGCCATCTTGCATGGTATCATTTTTATGAGTTTGTTTATGGTCTCAACAATCACCTATCTCCCCCTCTTCCTTGCTGCAATGTTTGCAGATTTCAACAAAAGTAAAAAATTAATGCTAAAAAATAATTGCTGACATTCCAACATCCCATTTAATCAAAGTGGACCTTGGCTTTTTGAATGGTCTCGATAAATGAGGTGCTTTTGTAGCTCCAAAAGGGTTGTAATTTTGTATATATCCATGTTCTGCGGTTTAAATAGATTTTATTTTTTCGCCTGGTGATAATAAAGTCCGGAACTGGACCCTGGAGTTCTACAATGTCCTAACTGAGTTGGATATGGAGCTGAGTGAGGCATTTTTAGCCATCCATTTACTTTCATGATGCAGGATATTTCTGTCTTTTCTATTCCTTTAGGAAGCGATTTGTGACAATGCGCCCAACCTATATTATGCTCCTAAGGTTTGTGATCATAAGTATTTTTTTCCAAATTAAAAAACATAATGAAACACTTGAAATTCAATTTGCTTTCTGGTGTTGTCATGGAGCAAGGTGTGATAACATGCAATTCACTTTAACCCACATTTTGTTTTAATGCCTAAAGATTATAATTGTTTTTCTTGCTGAATCTGTTGCATGTTGGTTCAAGCACTTCATTTTGTCTGCTACTGAATAAACAAAGAAAAATGGCTGGAAAAGATTAAAAAGATAGATTTCTATTTTTCGGGCTGGGGGAAGAGGGAGTGAGTATGCAAATGCTGAATAAATAGAATTTTATAAGTAATTAAGTGCTACTAATGTGTGCACTTATGTAACCTGCTTATGAGAGAAACCGGCTAGTTAACTTCCTTTCAACCATTGTCCTGGGCTGGTGGTTTTGTAGCTTTGTCCCACTGTGGTGGCTAGTGTATTGAAGGAATGAAGGATGGGGAAAGTTCAGGATGGAGGAAAGGACTTCCCTCTTTTAAAAGCATGTTCTTAAGGGAGTAAAATTTTAAAAAATGGTATCAGAAGTACCTTTTCCCTGCCAATACTGTGCCAGCATTTAGATGTGCAGGAAGGAACTGTAGATGCTGGTTTACACCGAAGATGGACACAAGATGCTGGAGTAACTCAGCGGGACAGGCAGCATCTCTGGATAGAAGGAATGGGTGACATTTCAGGTCGAGACACTTCTTCAGACTGTCAAACGGGAGTGAGAAACTAGACTAGTGGTATGGAAAGGTGTGAAGACGACAGTTTAAACCAGACAATCGATGAAATGTAGAATAGTTCAGCATTAGCAGGGGGAGCCCTCCACGTCCCTCCCCCCAGATTGTCACATTTTATCCTTTCATATCTCTAGTTTCCCTTCTCCCCTCACTCTCAATGTCTATCTCAAGCATTTAGATGGATTGCTGAATTTCTGCAGATTCTGACCAATCCATCCGCTCAATTTCCACGAACTCTGAATGTTCTCTAGATGCTTGAGAGTGCTGTGGATGGCATACACCAGTGATTTAAACAGGACATTCTGGAGATACTCAGCAAGTCAGGCAGTAAGTCTGGAGAGAGAGACTAAGTTGATGTTTTGGGTTGCAAGAACTCTAGAGGATGCATAATCAGATTGGCCATTCAATGAGTCTAGCTTCACGGTTGTCCATTCTAAGTGAATAGAACAGTTATCCCAGCTTGGAATGAAGCATGGCTTAGAGGGTTTGCTTCAGATGGACATTGCATGTATGGATGGTTATGTTTGAGGATGAACGTGTAGAATCTGATTCATGTTCTGTAGTTCAATCAATTAAATCTTCTTCAGATATGGAAGATCTCATCAGATTCAAAAGAGATAGGAGCAGAATTAAGCAATTCGGCCCATCAAGTCTACCCTGCCATTCAATCATGGCTTATCTATCTCTTTTGGTTCCAATTAAAATTAAGCTGTAACTACTGACTTCAGACTGTGGTAATGAGTAACGTTTTGTCAAATATTGCATGATCTTTCGATTAAGAAAAGGATGGATTAAAAAAAAAAAAAAAGTAATCCTTCAAATTCTACATGAAGCTGTTCTACACAGTGTAGTTGTAAATTTCCTATTTACAGATGCCTGTAGGATCTGATTTTCTGTTAAACTGACCAGGCATTACTATTAATGTTGCCTTCCACAATACTGCTTTGCTGTAGTGTTATGAGTATGACCTTTGTACGAAAGAATGCAAGGCAGTAAAGCTTCAAGCCAACTTTTAATTTTGTTGTATTTGTATTGTTTTCAGCTCGGAATGCGTGTTGTATTTTTGTGTGTCAGTTTTAAGCTGTGGCATTATTGTTTTCAAATGTTTTAGTACCAATGAAATGTAGCAAACTTAAATACTGTAATAGTCTTAATGACAGGTGAGGTTACCACCGTTTATGGATTTTCAACATGCCTTCAAGGACATCTCGGTGTTGGGTGAATAAGCACACTAATGTTTAACTTTGGAAGGATTACAAAGGTTAAAGGAGGGGTTGGGGGGGGGGGGGGGGGGGTTGGTTTAAGAACATGTGTAGTTCAATAATAATGAACATTTTTACTTTTTTTTAATATGAAAGCATCTTTGCACTTACTATTGTACACCAGCTCAAATCGAAAAGAGATCTGTACTTGCAGGTCTGCACATGAGTCAAATAAACACAAATTTTATACCATGACTTCTGTTGAACTTTCATTTGTCCATCCCTCCAAAAAAGGGCTAAAACTACATTAAAGTTCGCAAGATCAAGATTTCACAGCCAATAAAATATATTCAAAGTATAAAATGGCAATAAATAATGTAATATTGTGCACTCCAAAATATTGTAATAACGACCAAATAATAAGTCTTGTTTAAGAAAGAACTGCAAATGCTGGAAAAATCGAAGGAGACGAAAATGGGTGAGGCAGCATCTATGGAGAGAAAGAATAGGCAACGTTTCGGGTCGAGACCCTTCTTCAGACTGATGTCGGGGGGAGAGGTCGGGAAAAAGAAAGGATGAGACGGAGACAGTCGGCTTGTGGGAGAGCGGGGAAGGGGAAGGAGGGAGAAAGCAAGGACTATCTGAAATTGGAGAAGCCAATGTTCATACCGCTGAAAGAGTCGTTGCGTCTTTCAGGTCGCCGTTGAATTTTCAACATGTTGAAAATGTTGGCGACCTATGACGGGTGCCGGCAGTCGCCTGTAAAGGTCGCGTAAGTGGGATAGGCCCTTTACAGTTCACTGTGTCCCAAATAATACAGCAGACTTGGTGGAAACCAGGAATTGTAAGCTAGCATCTTCCCAGCTATTTGGCTGAGACGCACTCACTGAGCAAACATTCTGAAGGAACATGCTATCTTCTAGCAAATGGTTAAACGCCAATGTCAACCTCCTTGCTGATCACTAAATCATCACTAGAGATATTTGGCTAATGAATACAATGGACAATCTTGGCTTAAAGTTAATCAGCAGAGAAACCCTCCACTCTGGCAGCCACGATCAGTGGAATACTTTAATATTTGAGTGCTCATGGCCAAAGTAGTTTTGTCAGGTTTCCTGAATCTTATTAAATGTCATAAATCCTGAGAAGAATCTGAAATTTCCACTTCTTCCTGTAAATAAAAGAATGATCATGTTGATATGGTGTGTGAACACCCAATTCAGTGACATTTTTTTAATCGCAAAACTTAAACATTTAAACAAGCCGGATCTTGGATTGAAGTTATTGGGGACGCTTCTCATTTGTGGCAAACCATGAATGACTAAATAAAACATGGAGCGAGGGAATGAATAATTGATTGAAATGGATATTGTAGTCAGAGAGACATGCAGCCTGGAAACCGTCCCTTCGGCCCAACACCCACATCTTGTAGATTTATAGAAACATATAAAATTCTCAAGGGATTGGACTGGGTAGATGCAGGAAAAATGTTCCCGATGTTGGGGGAGTCTAGAAACAGGGGTCACAGTTTAAGAATAAGGGGTGGGCCATTGGGCTGAGATGAGGAAAAGTGTTTTCACCCAGAGAGTTGTGAATCTGTAATTCTCTGTCACAGAAGGCAATGGAGGCTAATTCAATGGATGTTTTCAAGAGAGAATTAGCTCTTGGGGCTAACAGAATCAAGGGATATGGGGGAAAAAGCAAGAACGAGGTACTGATTCTGGATGATCAGCCATGATCAATATTGAATGGCGGTGCTGCCTCGAAGGGCCAAATGGCCTACTCGTGCACCTACTTTCTATGTTTCTATTTGATCTACACTAGTCCTACCTGCTTGCATTTGGCCCATATCCCTCTAAACATATCCTATCCTTGTATCTGTTGAAATGTTTCTTTAATGTTGTAATAGTACCTGCCTCAACTACCTCCTCTGGCAGCTTGTTCCTTACACCCACCATCCTTTGTGGGAAAAAAAGTTACCCCACAGGTTCCTATTAAATCTTCCCCCCCACCTCACTTTAAACCCATGCCCTCTAGTTCTCGATTCCCCTGCTCTGGGTAAGAGACTCTGCGTTTACCCAATCTATTCCTCTCAAGATTTTGTACACTTCTATAAGATCACCCCTCATTCTCCTGCATTCCAAGGAATAGAGTCCTAGCCTGCTCAACCTCTCCCTATAGCTCAGTCCCTAGAGTCCTGGCAACATCTTCATATATCTTCTCTGCACCCTTTCAAGCTTGACAATATTTTTCCTGTAAAAAATAATGCCCAAAATCGACCACGATAATCTAATGTGTCCAATGTCTTATATAACTGCAACATGGCCTCCCAACTTCTGTACTCAATTGGGCGATTCGGTTGATTGGGTGCAATCATTAAATGTTATCACATGCATAATAGTGCACAATGCTATTAAATCAAACACCTTTAGGAAACAAATATGTTAGGCGTATAAGTAGCGAATTTCAACATGAAAGGGTTATTCTATTACATGTTAACAATTGGAGAACATGTTGTTTAATTACAAATCAGAGGCAAATTTGGGTGGAATGATTTGTAAGCTCATGTTACTTATTAACATGGAAAGTTTAACAGTAAACACTGCGTAGTTGGGATAAATTTGTTTTTGTCCAAATGGAAAGATACTGGGAATTTTTCTGGTGCAGATTGCAGCAAGGGGTACTGAGTGAATGTTGTTAGCGAGCCGCAGTTATTTGAAAGTTTGGATTTAACATGCTATTTGTGCCTATTTGTTGGCTGCTGTGATTTGCCGGAAGGTTTTAAACTGAATACCCATGCCCATGACACACAACTTGGAAATGTATGAACTTTGAAACGGAAAAGAAACAGTCTTTCAGAAGTCATAGTCTTACAGCGTGGAAACAGGCCCTTCGGCCCAGGTTGTCCACCCCAGTCACCATGTCCCATCTACCATAGTCCCTGTGTTTGGCCCATGTCCATCTAAACCTGTCCTATCCAAGTACCTGTCTAAAATGTTCCTTAAATGTTGCAATAGTATCTGCTTCAAACATCTCCTCTGGCAGCTCATTCCATACAGTCACCAGCTACCAGCAGGTATAGAAAGGCTGGTGGAATTGTGATGGGTAGATCAAATTTAATGCAGAATATTTATGTGTTGCATTTTGGTAGAAAAACGGTATTGGGAGGAGCATTTAAGAGGCTTTTAGTTGGGTACATGGATGTACTGGGAATGGAAAGATATGGATCACATGCAGACAGTGGAGATTAGTTTAACTTGGGATCACGTTCAGCTCGGTCATTGTGGGCCAAAGGGGCTGATCACGTGCTGTACTGTGGCATGTTCTATCTGCTGAGCATGGATGCTTAGTTCTGAAACAGGAAGAAGGGAACAGAGAAGTCAGGCATTAGAATGTAGTAAAAAATGTAAACCAGACCGGTTTAGGGTGGCATGGTGGCGCAGCGGTAGAGTGGCTGCCTTACAGTGCTTTCAGCGCCAGAGACGCGGGTTTGATCCCGACCACGGGAGCTGTCTGTACGGAGATTGTACGTTCTCCCCGTGACCTGTGTGGGTTTTCTCGGAGATCTTTGGTTTCCTCCCACACTCCAAAGACGCACAGGTTTGTAGGCTAATTGGTAATTGTAGATTTTGTAGGATGGTAGTTGATGTGCGCGAATCGCTGGTCGGTGAGGATTTGGTGGGGCCGAAGGGCCTGCTTCCACGCCGTATCTCTAAACCAAACCAAGCAAAAAGACCCTGGTTTTCATAAATAAATGTACAAAAGTGAACAACAAAATCATGAACCTTTATAAAGCCCTGGATTCATTGAGTCAAAGTGAAACAGCCCAGAAACAGACCCTTTGGCCCATCAAGTCTGAGCCAACTAAGCATCCATTTTTGACACCACATTAATCCCATTTTATTCTCATCGTATTCCAAGAAGGGTCTTGACCCGAAACGTCACCCATTCCTTCTCTCCAGAGCTGCTGCCTGTCCTGCTGAGTTACTCCAGCTTTTTGTGTCTGTTTCCATCAACTCTGCTAGTTTTATCATTCATCTTCATGTTAAGCCCCTGTCCCACTTATTAGGAAACCTGAGCGGAAACCTCTGGTGACCTTGTGCCCCACCCAACGTTTCCATGAGTCGCCAGGGGTTTTGGTCACTTGCCTGGAAAGCCTCGACCGAGGCATGAGCTGCAGCTACTGACCAAAGATCCCACAGGATCTTTGCTACCGACCGCACCCGCACACACACACACACACACACACACACACACACACACACACACACACACACACACACACACACACACACACACACACACACACACATCGCGAAGGTGGGGGCCAGGGAGAGCGGTGGAGCGCTGTCTGCGCGATAAAGAGGAAGGTAAACGGCTGCCACAGAGCACGGTAAGTCCTTTAGAGAGCATGGGAGGGAGGGAGAGAAGGGGAGAGAAGGACAGAGAAGGGGAGAGAGAAGGGGAAGAGAAGGGGAGAGAGAAGGGGAGAGAGTGGATCGAACCCAGGTTCCTAGCCATAGCTCGAATACAGTGAAAACTTTTGTTTGCGTGCTAACCAGTCAAGAAAAGACTATACATGAATACGATCCAGCCGTACACAGTACACAGAAAAAGGATAATAAAAGGTACAACATTTCAGTGCAAAGATGTAACATAAAGTCCGATAAAGTACGTTTTTTTTTGACAGAATGATTCTTAAAGAGTTTAGATGGGTACCATAGCTTCTTATTCTTGTAATCTTAGAAGCATCAAGCCCATATCAGTTTCACTGTGTAAAAACAAGCTGGTTCGTTAATGATAGATGACACCAGCTTGTTTTGGAAGTGTTAAAATCTTGTGGTATAAACATTATGGTGCCTATAGCTGCTGTACAGTAAATATTCTGGCTCGACAGTTGTACAGTTCGAAACCCTTGGGCATTCAGGAGAGGAGAGATTGTTGTTGGTCGATGGAAGGATACGACAAACAGAGGCAAGTGGGATGGGTTAATGAATGGAATATATTTTGGTGCAGCCTTCACACCCCCAATTACATCAGCTGACCTCATGAATGCAGGATAAATGTCAAACAAAGAACTAAGTCCGGATCCCTGCATGCCATGAATTACTCCCTTTTTTTAGTTTAGTTTAGTTTAGAGATACAGCACGGAAACAGGCCCTTCGGCCCACCGGGTCCCACCGGGTCTGCGCCGACCAGCGATCCCCGCACATTAACACTAACCTACACCCCCTGGGGGACAATTTTTACATTTGCCAAGTCAATTAACCTACAAACCTGTACGTCTTTGTAATGTGGGAGGAAACCGAAGATCTCGGAGAAAACCCACGCAGGTCACGGGGAGAACGTACAAACTCCGTACAGACAGCACCCGTAATCGGGATCGAACCCGGGTCTCTGGCGCTGCATTCGCTGTAAGGCAGCAACTTTGCCGCTGCACCACCGCGACTGCCCTTATTAAAATAAAAACAATATGTTGGGAGTGTTCCCCAAGTTATGCAGAATCCAGAGATATAATTAATATCTGGGGTTAACATTACGACCTGAAGCAACGTTTTTGCTCAACTATAAATCCCACCCTGAGCACCACCTGGCCCATGATTTACTGAATATGAAGGTTCCAAAACCTTGCTCCATTTTAATTTTTAAGTATTTTACATCTTAGAAGTATTTTATCTTTAAGTATGTTTAAGGAAGAACTGCAGATGCTGGAAAAATCAGAGGTAGACAAAAATGCTGGAGAAACTTAGCGGGCAAGGCAGCATCTATGGAGCGAAGGAGTAGGCAAAGTTTCGGGTCGAGACCCTTCCCCAGACTGATGTGGGGGGGGGGGAGGCGGGAAAAAGAAAGGAAGAGGCGGAGACAGTGGGCTGTGGGAGAGCTGAGAAGGGGAGGGGAAGGAGGGAGAAAGCAAGGACTAGCTGAAATAGGTCAATGTTCATACCACTGGGGTGTAAACTACCCAGCAAAATATGAGGTGCTGCTCACATAGGCGGTAGGACTCACTTTAGCCATGGAGGAGGCCCAGGACAGAAATATTGGATTCGGACTGGGAGGGGGAGTTGAAGTACTGAGCCACCGGGAGATCAGGTTGGTTAATGCAAACTGAGCGGAGGTGGAAGTTAAATGTGAAACTGTTGACCGCAGAGAACATTGAGGAGCTAAAGAGGGACTACGCATGTTGGAGAACGGTGAAGTCCCTCTTTGACTCCTCGACACACTGGTGGGAAGCAACCAAGGAGAACATTAAGAGGTTCTTCATATTTAAAGGGGTTCAGAGAGCAAGACAGAGGAAATTGTGTCAACTCCAGACAGATTTACAGCAACTGCTCCTTCTGCAGTCGAGGATGGCGTACATTGGGTCACGGCCGCTGCGTACATTGGGTCACGGCCGCTGCGTTTGGCTTTCCTCATGATACCTTTTACAGTTTGCACACAGCGCTCTATCTGCCCGTTGCTCTGTGGATATATGGGACTTGAGGTGACATGGGCAAATTCCCAGTCATCCTGGAACCTATGAAACTCAGCACAGACAAATTGTCTCGCATTGTCAGTCATCACCAAGTCAGGAATGCCATTCCGGGCAAACATGTGACGTCATGTCTGTCAGTTGCGCTATTTCTGGGTACTTGGAGTAATAGTCCACTACAAGCAAATGGTCAACTCCATCCAGATGGAAGATGTCTGCGCCGACCTTAGACCAAGGTCTGCTGTGGATGAAGTGTGGTTGGAGCGGCTCGCTTGCTTGTGCTTTCCTTGTCGCCTGGCATATCGAGCAATTTCCCACAGTGTCCTCAATCTGTGCGTTCATTCCTGGCCACGCAAATAAATTGCGGGCTCGTTGTTTCAGTTTCACTACTCCCAGATGTGATTCATGTAAGCGCGTTCAGCATCTGCCTCCGCATGCTTTGGGGGACTACTATTCGGTTTTCCCTCAAGACTAATCCGTCAACTTCAACCAGCTCGTCATGGTATGTATGAAATGGAGTCAAGTCCGAGGGCAGATCACGCCTGTTACTAGGCCAACCCTTCCTTATATACTCGCACAACAATGTTAGGGTTCGATCTTTCTTAGTTTCAGCCTTGAACTGCGCAAGGCGCTCGTCTGACATGTGTAGGATGGCTTCTACAGCATGTATCACGTTCGGCAGTGCGGTGTACTTTTCCGCAGGTGTGTTTACACTGGGCAGCCGGCTCAGGGCATCGGGGACAAACATTTCCCGTCCCGGCTTCCACCGTATTTCCAGGTTGTACCGTAGCAGGTGCATTCGCATGCTTTGGAGTCTGGGGCTTAATTTGTGTAGTGGCTTGGCGAGCAAGCCTACTAATGGCTTGTGGTCAGTAAGAATTACTGTGCACTGACCAACAATGAAGTCATGAAACTTTCTGCATGCATACAGTATGGAGCACAGCTCCTTCTCTATAGTTGCATAGTTGCGCTCGGCCGCGTTCACATGTCGTGATGCGTATGCAACAGGTCTCTTGTCTTGCATCAGGACCGCTCCAAATCCGCTGTTTTTTTAAATTTAAAATTTTTTTATTTATTTATTTTTTTAATCAAAATTATTTATTCAAATATTAAAATAGTATTGACAATACAATAAAACAAAGCACCACCATAATACAAGACGAACAAATATGCTAAGCAACTGCTAAACAATTATATTGCAATCCTTGTCAAGGATACATTCAACCCCCCTCGGTGCCCAGCGGTCCTGGAACTCCCTCAGGGTGCCCGTAGACAGGGCGTATTCCCTTTCCATCCGCACCCGGGCACGGACGTATCCCCGGAAAAGGGGCAGGCAGCCGGCTCGGGTAGAGCCCTCCAACGTCTGGCGCCGTGACTCGCGGATGGCCAGCTTGGCCAGGCCCAGGAGCAACCCAACCAGGACATCTTCAGCCCTACCCTCTCCCCTACGCACAGGGTGTCCAAAGATGAGGATGGTGGGTGAAAAATGCAGCCAGAAGGCAAGGAGCAGCCCCTTTAGGTATTGAAACAGTGGCTGCAGCCTCACACACTCCATGTACACGTGGTATACAGACTCTTCCAGCCCGCAACAGTGGCAGGCGGCTGGCGAGTCTGTGAACCGCGAGAGAAACAGGTTGCAGGGAACACCTCGATGCAGTACCCTCCACCCCAGGTCCCCAATGTAGAGGGGGAGAATCCCTGCGTAGAGGGACCCCCACCGGGGGCCCACCAAATCCGCTGTTGGAAGCATCTGTGGCAATTGACACGGGCGCGTTCACATCGTACAGTTTGAGTATGGGTGGTGAAGTGAGAAGACATTTCAGCATGTCTACGGCATGTCTGTGCTTCTGCTCAAAATGCCACGCTATTCCCTTTTCTGTTAGCTGTCTAAGTGGGGCGGTGATCTCTGAGAGGTTCGGAATAAACTTAGCCATGTATGTCACCATCCCCAAGAACGTTTGCACTTCAGCCTTGTTTGTCAGGTATGGCATTTGTGGCATGCTGCTGACACGAGATGGGCTTGGTAACACTCCTGCTTGCGAGATGACGTGTCCCACATATTCAATCTCATTTGAGCGCATTACCGACTTTCGGGGATTGAGCTTTAGGCCGGATTCTTTCACCCATTTGAGTAGGGCTTTCACCCTTGCGTCATGTTGTGCTGCGTTCACACCCCAAACGAGAATGTCGTCGACAACTATCTCCACCCCTTGTAAATCGCCGAACTCTTCCTGCATTGCCCGCTGCCAAATCTCACTTGCTGATGAGATTCCAAATGGAAGCACGAGGTATCGGTATCTCCCAAAGGGAGTATTAAATATGGTCAGACGCGAGCTGTCATCGCTCAGTGGGAACTGCCAGTACCCACTTGTAGTGTCAAATTTTGAGAACCATTCTGTCTTCGGCATGCGGGCTGCAATGTTCTCGAACGTCGGCATTGGGAAATGCTCCTTACGAATGGCCGCATTGAGGTCACGTGGGTCAAGGCATATGCGAACTTCACCATTAGGTTTGCTGACCACAGTCATTGAATTCACCCAATCTGTCGGTTCACTCACGGGCTTTATGACTCCCAAGCTTTCCATGCGCTCTAATTCGGCTTTGACCTTATCCCTGATCTTATAGGGGATAGTGCGTGGCGGGTTTTGCTTAGGTTGCACGTTCTCTTGCAGCGCTATGTTGTACTCGTGTCTTTTTAGCCTTCCCAGCCCTTGGAAAATCTCACGGTTTTCCTCAATGATCCTTGCAGTGTATGATGGGCTCGCACTCACGCTATCAACCGCCTCCTTTCGCACAAGAAGCCCTAACTTTTCACACGTTAGTTTCCCAAATATGGGTTTCACATTCCCCCTCACTATTTGAAAGACAACCCTGTGTTCTTTGACGTCCCTTTTGCCTGCCCCACGGGCTTCATTGTATGTCCAGAATAGGACCTCAGTGTCACATTCGTCTTCAGTAAGTCAAGACCAGTCTTTCTGAACAAGTGCTCTGGCAGGATGTCCACTTGAGCTCCAGAGTCAAGTTTGAACTCAATGTTCACATTGTTGATGCTGCACATCTGTCCCCATTCACACGTCGACCCAATCACAGCATCAGTCACGGCGTCAATGTAGAAGACATCAACCTCGTCGTCCACTGGCTCAGGCAGCGGTGAAGTGTTCATCTGGAACTCGACGTTGCGGACGTCACGGCTCCAGTCCCCAGCCTTTTGGCTGATTCGCCGGTCATATTGTCGAGGACGTGGGCGGCTGTTGGGCGCTCTATTTACCGGGCAGTCAGGGGATCTGGAAAGATGTCCAATCTCTCCGCAGGTATAACATCTCATGTACTGAGCAGGGCAGTAGTTGCCTTTATGCCCGCGGGTGCATGACCGGCAGACGGTGTCCTTACCAGAATCACGGATTTCTGTCTGTGGTTGTCTGGGTCGCGAATCCCTGCCTCGGCCCCAAGGCCGATTGGCGCTGTCCCGTTTCACATAATCAACTGTCTCTTCGGTGTCGATGGCGGTTGGGGCAATCTGCTTCATCTGTTCGGCTGCTGCTTCAGCTATCAGACACATGTCACTGCATTTTTCCAGTGTTAAATCATCGCATTGTAGTAGTTTTTCTCGGAGCGGCTGGCTGGTGATGCCGCAGACAATTCTGTCTCGTAGCAATGAGTCATGGATAATGCCAAACTCACAATCTTTGGCCAAAGACTTCACTGCAGTCAGGTAGCTGGAGAAGGTCTCCCCTCGCCGCTGATTACGTGTATTAAAGACATATCTTGAGACAGTTAAGTTCTTTTTTGGTTCACAGTATGTCTGAAACTTATCCTTCAGGGGTTGTATTTTGTCAGTTTCCTCCTGGGTAAACTCAAAGGTCTCATAAATCTCCTGAGCTGCCGGCCCGGCTACGTGGAGGAATGTTGCACAGCGAATATTATCTGGTTTATTTGTTAGTTCTGTTGCCGCCTCGTACAGCTGGAATGCCCTTATCCAGTCCTTATAATTCTTGGCCACGTTTCCTTGCATGGAGAGTGGTCCCGGTGGCTTGAGTCCTGTAACACCATGTAATGTTTGAGACCACGTAAGGCCCTGTTGTGACTAGCACAAGCAGAAGGAAAACACGTCCGACATCTTGTAAGTATGATTTATTCTGCCTCACCCACGGACACTTCTCCAAGGTCACCTGCTCTCGATCACGAGGCACAGCCCTTTATATTAAAGGGGCACTGGCATTTACATATACATCACAGCCGTCTTCTGCTCGGATCCAGGGTCGGTCCGCAGATTGATTAGCATCTGCGGCCAGTTTGAGTCGGCCACGGGAGCCAGTGTGAACCACAGGAAGAGCGAAGCCATGCTCTTTGGCAACTGGCCCGACCGATCTTCTGTCCCCTACATCATCAGGCCCGGCTCGGTATGTTATTATTCACAATAATAACATAGACTAAACTAAAAAGAGTTTGCTTGGTTAGATTTAATTGTCTTTTTAAAAAAAACAATGTTTATGGTATTGCCACGTGTGGGTTCTTTCTGTGAACAGATTGGCTACCTTGGGCGGCATAGTGGCGCAGCGGTATAGTTTCTGCCTTACAGCCCTTACAGCCTGCCAGCGCCAGGTTCGATCCCAACTACGGGTGCTGTCTGTACGGTGTTTGTATGTTCTCTAAAGGACGATAAGACATATTCAATCCCTAAAGACCTCCTGGTCGAATAAAACTGGGTGAAAATAAGGTCTTACCTTCCACCACCTGCAACCTCCGATAACCACCTTCAACTAGCATCGCAACCGGCTTCGACTAAAAAATTACCGATTTTTAAAACGGCAACCTATTTTAAGTCGAGGCCGGTTTTGAATTTTTTGAAATAATCGCCGGAACATAGACGAAGCTCGACTATGCGGAAACCATTTTCAACCATTAGGGAGAGTGACAAAAACCTCCGGGGACCTCACGGAAACCTTGGGTGGGGTGCAAGGTCTCCAGAGGTTTCCGTTCAGGTTTCCTTTACAAGCTGCTCTAAGAATCCATCTCGGAGGCATTCTACAACTCTCTTTCTTAGGGTCCTGAACCAACCTGATTTTCCCAGCTACCTGCATATTGAAATCCCCCATCACCAGAGTGGCATTACCTTTGTTACATGCCAGTTTTAACTCCTGCTGCAACTTACACCCTACATCCGGGCTATTATTTGGGGGTCTGTAGATAACACCAATTAGTGTCTTCTTGCCTATACAATTCCTCAACTCAATCCGCAGTGACTCTACCTCGTCAGTCCCTATGTCTTCCTTCGCAACGGACTGAATTCCATCCCTCACCAGCAGAGCTACTCTGCCCACCTGCCTGTCCTTTCTATAGGATGTATAATCCTGAATATTAAGTTCCCAGGCCCGATCCTCCTGCAGCCACGTCTCAGTAATCCCCACAATGTCATATCTACCAACTTCTAGCTGAGCCTCAAGCTCATCTACTTTACTTCTTATACTTTGATGGGACGATCTTGGCTCCTGTAGCCGGCAGTCGAAGCTCTCGCATCGGGGAGATCTCAGCTTCCCACGGCGGGCGATCAGACCACGGGTTGGGGTTAGTTGAACCTCTTGCGACTTTGGAGCTTCCCAACATCAGTCTCTACCTGAGACTGCAAGCTCCTGAATGTTAAAATCCGCAGTCCGCGGTTAGAGCGTTGATCCCAGGCAAGACGATCGCAGGCTCTGATGGTAAGTCCACGGCCCCGCGGTGGGGCTCAAGGTCAGTCTCGAGCAAGGCCGCCAGCTCCATGATGTTAGGCCGCAGAAAACAATCCGGAAAACAATAGCATCTCCAGCAAGGTAAGAGATTGAGAAAAAAGTTTCCCCCCACCTCCCCA
This sequence comes from Amblyraja radiata, assembly GCF_010909765.2. Classification (NCBI taxonomy): domain Eukaryota; kingdom Metazoa; phylum Chordata; class Chondrichthyes; order Rajiformes; family Rajidae; genus Amblyraja; species Amblyraja radiata. Next base: position 74,779,497 of record NC_045962.1, read on the forward strand.
CCCCACCCCCACATAAAACAAACCAGGGAACATTAACACATACTTTTTAAAAACACCAAAAATAACAAAAAAGACAAAAAGACAGACAGTTGGTGAGGCTGCCATCGGAGCAAAGGAGATGTGGGGGGCATTTCTTTGGGCAGAGGGTGGTGAATCTGTGGAACTCATTGCCACAGAAGGCTGTGGAGGCCGTCAATTGATATTTTTAAGGCAGAGGTAGATAGATTTGTGATTAGTGCGGGTATCAGGGGTTACGGGGAGTATGCAGAAGAATGGGGTTACGAGGGAGAGATAGTTCTGCCATGATTGAATGGGCCGAATGGCCTAATTCTGCTCCTGTTACTTATGACCTTACTTATGACCTTATGACTCAAAGTATTTTGGATTGACTGATTTGACACCAGTCGTGCATTAACTTAACCTGATTTTGAGCGCGATTTTCCAATTCTTTCTGCAGTGGCTCATTAACTTCCAGAACACATGCACACAGCTCATGCTGTCACACTAGATACACATTAAGGAGCTCAGGTGTTCTCGCAAATCATGAGAGCAAACCTTGAACAGTTTATATGGGCCTTAAAACAAGGTAAAATGAGAGCAGTTTGACCGTTCATTGCTACTCCCATCTTCTATTAACGTCTTCAACCCAATGAAGCAGCAATATTCTGCTCCACCTTAAAGGTAGTTAAATGGAACTATTAAGAACTATAAATAACTAATTGGGCTATTTTCCACGCTGCCATTAGTATATCCTGGTCTGGTCGTTCCACACACCACTCCATTCAATGGTTAATCATTGGACCCTGTGTCTATTTGGCTTTTAATCCATCAATCACTCTGGATAGCTGTCAATTAAAGAACCTTACAGCATCTTTTATGACCTTAGTGTAGGAAGGAGCTGCAGATGCTGGTTTAAACTGAAGATAGACACAAAAAGCTGGAGTAACTCATCGGGACAGGCATCATCTCTGGTGGGAAGGAATGGGTGACGTTTCGGGTCAAGAGCCTTCTTCAGACAAGTCTGAGCTTAGGATGTTCAAAAGAATGATGGAAAGAGTTTTGTGTTGTACCCTGATTATAATACATTCTAAATTAGGAATGTCAGTGGAAGCCAATATAGGACATGGAACAGTGCAGCACAAGAACAGTCCCTTTGGCCCACAATGTCAGTGTCAAACATGATGCCAAGACCAAATCTTGTCTACCTGCTCATAATCTATATCCAGAAAAGCAACATTTGTAGGAAGCTTGTTTTCTTTTATGTTCAACATTTAGTTTAATTTAGTTTAGGGATACAGCACGGAAACAGGTGCCCGAGTCTGCACCGACCAGCGATCTCCACACACTAACATTATCCTACATATACTAGGGACAATTTACATTTATACCAAGCCAATTAACCTGCAAACCTGTACGTCTTTGGAGTGTGGGAGGAAACTAAAGATCTTGATTCAAGGCAGAGCTGTCTACAAAGACCAGGTGGCCTAATCCTGATCCTACTTCTTATGGCCTTATAACCGTCAAAATGTAACACTGCCCCACATAAGTCAAGGTTTACTTGTTAAATTTGTTAAGTTTCCACAGCTTCAGCTTAGAATGCTTTTCCTCAGAGTCTATATTTTTCTCAATTTAACTATTTATATCCAGGAGCACAATTCTATAGTGAATCCAGGTGGAACTGCTGGCCTTACAAGCTGTTATCTAGATATCCAGAGATGGTGTTGGAGGCGGATATGATACGTATGTTTAAGAGGCTTTCGGATGGGTACATGGATATGCAGAGAATGGAGGGACATAAATCACTAGTATTTATTTCAAGATGGCTTGTATACAAAAACAGGAATGTAATTGAAGGTAGACACAAAATGCTGGAGTAAAGGGCCTATCCCACGAGCATGCGACTCCATGCGGCGAGCGCGACCTAATGTGGTCACTTGAGTCGTACGGCCTCGCGGGGTCGGTCCCACTTCGATAGCCGGAGCCGTATGGAGTTGTGCGGAGCTGGTCCCGACATCGCGCGGGGCTCCGAAAAACTGACCGTGTTCAAAAACTCCGCGCGGCAACGGCCTGCCGGCCCACAGCCGCCCCGACGCCGTATGCATCGCCTCGACGGGCGTGTGCAGCGTCTCGACACCGTACGCAGCGTCTTGACGCCGTACACAGCGTCTTGACGCCGTACGTCACGCGCGAACCTCCCGTGGACTTCGCTCGAACTCACGTCACTCACTCGACCTCCGCGCGGCCCCCGCTTCCGGTTTGGTCGCCCTCGCCGCATGCAGGCGCATGCTGGTGGGACCGGCCCTGTACGGGGATCACTCGACCTCCGCGCGGCCCCCGCTTCCGGTTTGGTCGCGCTTGCCGCATGCAGGTCGCATGCTCGTGGGACTGGCCCTTAACTTAGCGGGTCAGGCAGCATCTCTGGACAGAAAGAATGCATGACCTTTTGGGTCATGACCCTTCTTCAGACTGATGTCAGGGGAGGGGGCGGGACAAAGATAGAATGTAGTTGGAGACAGTAAGACTAGTGGGAGAACTCGGAAGGGGCAGGGGATGGAGAGAGAAAGCAAGGGCTATCAGTAGCTGGAAAAGTTAATATTCATACCGCTGGGGTGTAAACTACCCAAGCGAAATATGAGGTGCTGTTCCTCCAATTTGCACTGGGCCTCACTCTGACAATGGAGGAGGCCCAGGACAGAAAGATCAGATTGGAAATGGGAGGGGGAGTTGAAGTGCTGAGCCACCGGGAGATCAGGTAGCTTAAATTCAAATTCCTCGTATGTTGCAAAACATACTTGGCTAATAAAGTATGATTCTGAAACGATCGCTGAGCCTGCGCTTGATCTCGCCGATGTAGAGAAGTTGACACCTGGAAATGCGGACACAGTAAATGAGGTTGGAGGAGGTGCAAGTGAACCTCTGCCTCAGTTGGACAGACTATTTGGGTCCTTGGATGGAGTCGAGGGAGGAGGTAAAGGGACAGGTGTTGCATCTCCTGCGGTTGCAGGAGAAAGTAATGGGGAGGAGGTGGTTTGGGTGGGAAGGGACGAATTGATCACGGAGTTTCGGAGGAGCAGTCTCTGCAGAAAGTTTCCAACGGGGATGTAATACTGCGGCTCTATAAGGTGCTGATAAGACCGCATTTGGAATATTATGAGCAATTTTGGGCACCATACCTGAGGAAGGATGTGTTGGCTCTGGAGAGGGTCCTGAGGAGGTTTACAAGAATGATCCCAGGAACGAGTAGATTAACCTATGATCAGCTGTGTCGGCACTGGCCGTGTACCCGCTGAAGTTCAGAAGAATGAGGGGTGACCTCTTTGAAACATACAGAAATGGTGAAAGGCTTGGATAGAGTGGATGTGGAGAGGATGTTTCCACTAGTGGGAGAGTCTAGGACAAGAGGTCATAGCCTCAGAATTAAAGGAGGGTGGTAAATCTGTGGAATTCTTTGCCACAGAGGGCTGTGGCGGCAAAGCCAGTGGATATTTTTAAATAAGTAAGTAAGTTTATTGGCCAAGTATTCACATACAAGGAATTTGCCTTGGAGCTCCGATCACAAGTAACAACATGATATACAGTGACAGTTACGAATGACTCAGAAAACACTAAACATAAATAATAATAAAACATTAATGATAAAAAAACCATTGATCAAGCATGTGAACCAACAAAATACCAGATCAAAGGGAGGCTACAGATTTTTGGGTGTTGAGTAGAGCAACTACTCATGGATAAAAACTGTTTTTATGTCTGGCTGTGGCAGCTTTGACAGTCCGGAGTCGCCTTCCAGAGGGAAGTGATTCAAAAAGTTTGTGGCCAGGGTGTGAGGGGTCAGAGATGATCTTGCCCGCTCGCTTCCTGGCCCTTGCAGTGTACAGTTCGTCAATGGAGGGAAGGCAGAGATAGATAGATTTTTGATTAGTACAGGTGTCAGAGATTATGGGGAGAAGGCATGAGAAAATGGTTAGGCGAGAGAGATAGATCAGCCATGATTGAATGGTGGAGTAGACGACTTGATGGGCCAAATGGCCCAATTCTACTCATGTCACATGACTTTACGACATGCGTGTAGAGGAGATTAGTTTAATTTGGCATCGTGTTCAGCATGGACATTGTGGGCCAAAGGACCTGTTCCTGTGCTGTACTGTTCTATGTTCTATGTTCTAAACCTGCTCATGTGTTGTCCAATTGTGGAAACATTGGACCATTGAAGGGCTGAGCACCAGTTCCCTCCACAGCTGGGGAGTAGTTTTACGGGGGAATTACCTTTCTCTCAGACCTGCCACCTATTCCAAGCTCCATGCATTTCAATGGGGATTGTAGGGCAGAAGAATAGGAGACAAAATGACAGGTATTATTCTTTTAATTTTTGTTTATTTGGGGCAGCACAGTGGCGCAGCAGTAGAGTTGCTGCTTTACAGCGCCAGTGACCTGGGTTCTGGGGGAAATCCACGTGGTCACAGGAAAAATGTACAATCTCTGTACAGACAGCACCCATAGTAGCAATGTTACAAAATTTTGAGATTTAAAAAAACAAGTCTGTAATTTATCCCATCAAATAAAGCATAAAAAGAAGTTAAATTTGTCACCTAATTCACTTTCATGTCTTCAGTATTAAAAAGGTTATGGCCATTTTCATACTCGGAAATTAGCATCTTGTTCCCTATTGCTTTTCCATTGACTTAACACAAAAGCTGTGATCGAGGACAGTCAAATGGCCATAATTTTCTTAAAAATTAAGAGAACTAAAAGAAATTTTCAGTTATTATAGATTGAAGCATTCTGAAACAAATATGAAACAATCTTACTTAGATGACTTGAAATTAAAGCATATAATTAGTTAGTTACCTAATTGTAGCTAATTACAAAATTCAATGACTAGATCTAAACATCTATCAATTTCTTAAGAATAGATTAACATTTTTAAATAGCCTAAGTGTCCAAATAAGATTCACACAAGAATTCACAATATAACATAATTTTTAAATCTCATTGTCATGGATTTATAGGCCAAATGGAAGGAATTTAATGTTTAATACCTGTAAATTAATGGCCATTTAAATCAACTTGCCTGTGGGTTTTTCTGGAACGCGACCATTTGGAACGTTGCGGTTTGCAGTGATTTAGATCCCCATATCGGCATGAAAAACACTGCCGGTTGGTATGGGGACTAAATCACCGTTTTGCAACATAAAATGTGAACTAAAGGTGTCTTAAGGGCCACTTTTATACATAAAAATAAACCGCTTTCTTTTACCTGTCACCTACATGAAATCGGTCCCCGTTGTCGGCGTTGACGGCTTTAGAAGCTGATTTTTAAATTAATCCAGCGCTGAACGAATCGGACGATTTAAAAAAAAAAAATAGACAGAACGCCCGTCGGAACAATTCTTCAACAAAAGCTTGCACTCCAACCAAATATAATCCAGGACAAGGTAAGAAAAAAAACGCGTTTTAACCCCGCCCCCCCCCCCCCCCCCTCAAACGTGCCAAAATCGCACACACGGCCAGTGGCAGAATTGCAGCGCCGCTGAAGGTAAGTATTGTAACATACCTACCCATAGGATCCAACCTGGGTGACTGGCCCTGTAGGGCAGTAGTGCTACCGCTGCGCCACCATGCCGCCCAATACTAAAGATACATTATTAATTTTTAACCATGTATTGCGGCAATGTCAAGAATATTTTCTCCATCTCAACTTCTTGCTGAGATAGTCTGGAAAATACAGCCAAGCTCAATTGTTGCTTGAATACAATAATATCAAGGTACTGAGAGAGAGTTGGAGAAAATTAGGATTAAAATATATTTTTTGGAGAGAATAAATCTTGATCTGCGCTCTAATATTCTATAATTCTATAAATCTTCCATGTATCTGACTGTTGTAGCAAGGTGTCTTAGTTTTGAGTTGTATTGCACAGAAACAAGCCCTTCAGCCCAACATGTCCATATCAACCAAGATGCCTGTCCTATTCAGTCCCACTTGCCTGCATTTGACATATATTCTTGAAACCTTTTCAATCTATGTACTTGTTGAAATATCCTTCAAACATTGTAATTGTACACTCCTCTATAGCTTCCTCTGGCAGCTCTTTCCACATGCCCACCGCTCTCTGTGTGAAAAAGTTGCTCCTCAGGTACCATTTATATCTCTCCCCCTCACCTTAAGTCTAGGCCCTCTGGTTTTAGATTCTCCTGCCCCGTGAAAGAGACTAAGACCATTCACCTCATCTCTGCCCATCACAATTTCATATTCCTCTGTATTTTTTGTTTCCTGAGATCACCTTGAAATGCCACCAAGCATATGTCTCAAGGAAAGAACAGGTGAAGCACCTCTCCATTGTGAAGTCTTTAACATATACTGCATAATACATCATTATAAATCAACCAGTGATCCTAATGCTCTTTCTATTCAGGGTTGTAAGCTTAGTTTAGTTTAGAGATACAACGCAGAAACAGACCTTTCGGCAAACCGAGTCTGCATCGACCAGCGATCCCCTCACACTAAGCTGTCCTACACACAATTATGCCAAGCCAATTTAGCTTACAAACCTGTACCTCTTTGGAGTGTGGGAGGAAAGCGGAGATCCCGGAGTAAAAACCCATGCACCCACAGGGTGAACGTACAAATTCTGTACATACAAGCACCCGTAGTCAGGATCGAACCCGGGTCTCTGGCATTGTAAGGCAGCAACTCTACCATTATGCCACCGTGCCACCAAGGTAAGTGGTACCCAGTTGGATCCACAGCTTGTTGCTCTTCTGTCCTTATCTCAAAGATTTTGTCTTTTCATCTCTAATCTTTGTTCAATCATCTGCCAATCAAACTCCCTCTCACCTGTATCCACCAATCACTCGCCAGGCTTTGTCCTGCCTCCAACTCTCTTCTAGCTTTCTCCCCCTAATACCTTCAGCCTGAAGATGGACCCCAACCCGAAACATCACCTAGTCATGTTCTCCAAAGATAGAAACATAGAAACATAGAAAATAGGTGCAGGAGTCGGCCATTCGGCCCTTCGAGCCTGCATCGCCATTCAATATGATCATGGCTGATCATCCAACTCAGTATCCTGTACCTGCTTTCTCTCCAAGATGCTGCTTGACCCACTGAGTTACTCCAGCAATTTATGTTTTTTTTTTCAGTAAACCAGCATCTGCAGTTCCTTGTGTCTACATCTTGTTGTTAATTACAGCCCCAAGTACTGGAGTAACTCAGCGGGTCAGACGGCATCTCTAGCGAGCATGGGTAGGTGATGTTTCGGGTTGGGGGCCTTCTCCGGTTCTGAGAGACCGTCTGTCACTGCTATCTCTGATTCCTGCTGCTCATTTTACTTTTGCTAATTATATTTGGTTCTGAATCTGCGCATTCGTTGAGCCTCTGAGCTCCACTGTATGTCTGTCAGCCTGTGTTGTGTGGAAAGAATGAGAGTCTGGAGCA